>NC_085860.1:12775722-12933222 GCF_034702125.1 Engraulis encrasicolus
AGTAGAGGAGGAGGAGATGAGTAGATGAGAGGAGAAGGAGTAGAGGAGTAGATGTGGAGGAGAGGAGTAGATGAGTAGAGGAGAAGAGGAGTATGGAGAGGAGAAAAGGAGAAGGAGAAGAATAAGAGAAGTAGAGGAGTAGATGAAGAGTAGAGGAGGAGAGGAGGAGAAGAGTAGAGGAGGAGATGAGTGAAGGAGAATAGGAGTGGGCAGGTTAGTTAGTTGAATGCTGCATGGGACTGCTGGAGGTCAGGTGCGCCACCGGAAATGTTGCAGCCCCTTAAGGGCCTCTGTCAGTGCTGTTGTCAGGGCTTGGGCCCTTAGAATCTGTAACACCTTTCCCCCCTCTAGCGGCAACCATGCTGAAGGTTAGTTGGGTCAGCTCTGCATGGACGACAGCTCTGCATCAGCAGCACTACAACCCATTTGGGGGCTCTAGGCAAAATACAGACATGGGGCCCTTTTGAATTACTTTCGCTGTTGGGAGCCCCCTACAATGGGAACATTTGGTGGGTCGCTATACCTACACTGTAGGCCACTGCCTATTCGGCTTATTGGTGAGGCCCTAGGCAACTGCCCAATCGGCTTATTGGTAAAACCGTCTTTGCTCTGCATCATCTTCACCATAGCCCACCGTCATGTAGTCCATTGTCAGTGTTGGCTCATTATCAGTGGTGAACTGTGGACCTGGACCTTGGGCCCACAATAGGACCTGACCACATACTGAAGAGGGTGAAAAAAAAGTTACACACATCAATAACCAGAGCTCTGTCACACTGGTGTTCAGTAGAATAAAGGTTTCTTTGTCCTAAGTGGCAAGAATGATTAATTCAGGATTCTGAGCCCCCTTTTTGGCTGACAGTATTTGACACATGCTTTTCTTTGGAAATAGATTTTCTAAAAAGCCCTCGCTACAGACATTCTCCATCCATAGCGGCGTTGTCATGGGGAGTGAAAATAACAAATGGGGTGTTATCCCTCAAACATTATGTGGCTGGAAGTGTGAATTAAATATTCAAAACCGCCTGACCTGTCACTTTTGCCTTTCTCCAGTAGGTTAATGGCATAAAAAATGTACTGAAGATGAGATGAGGGATTTTTTTTTAACACATATGGGTGGCGAGGATCGGGAGCCATAATGATCCCTTAAGAGGATTATGGAAAGGAACATGTGCATGTAATCATTTGTATAGTAGAGATGCGGTGATGTGATTTTGTGCTGATTGTGAACCTTTTTCCGGGTGAGCGAGTGTTCGCTAGGGAACGCCTTAAGGTTAAACCTCTAGCAGAGGCCAGCCCAGTAATTGAGCGCATGGTGTGCCATTTCAAATAAAGTGTTTGATGGGATTGAAGTTTCTTTGCACATTTCTGTCATGGGGAGTCACATTTGCTATGTAATACATTTCTTGCCTTTGTATTTTTATTGGAATAAATATGTCGAGGCTTTTCCAGCATAGAAGCCTTGAGGATTACACCCACAGGGTTTACAGTGATTCCGGTTTCAGATTCAGCTCATTCATGTAAATTTGTTAAATGCATAGTTGAGACAAGCCCTCCAGAGCAGAAAGGATCGAGTAAAATCATAATAAACAATCATTGCTGACAAAAGAGTAAAAAAAGATCTTGCTGGTTGATATTATATTTAGAGTTTTTTCACAGCTAAGGGACCAAGAGATGCTTTTGCAGTAAGTGTACAATACTTTACAAACAGCAGATGCAGATAAATCTCTCTCTCTCTCTCTCTCTCTCTCTCTCTCTCTCTCTCTCTCTCTCTCTCTCTCTCTCTCTCTCTCTCTCTCTCTCTCTCTCTCTCTCCCCAATGTAAAAAAATAAATCAATACACAAAATGTATAAAAAGGAAATACAAAAATTAGGCACGACACTCATGTGAAAAGACTTAGGGGTGGAGGACCCTTCTGGCAGCCCCATGGTATAATATGGCTCTTTGCTGTGAGCCGTGGAGAAATGAAAGGAGATAGCACAGAGCGGCACAGAGCGGGTGGGCGGCAGCACAGCTGGTTGTTGGTAAGGAAAGGTTGCAATTATTCTCAAAGTATGAATATGTTCACTGAATCACAAATAAACAAAGCCAACATAAATATAAAACCAACAGCAATGCACACACATGCGCCCACTCACATAGCCTACGTATACACACATGCACGCACGCACACACACAATCACACACAGACACACAATCACCCACCTGCCATTGTAGCAGTGTACTGAAAGCACAGAGGAAAAGGCCCAACGAATGGATGGAGAAATCAATACAGGTGGCCATAAAATACCAGCTTAAAAAGGCACAGCAGGGGGGGAGGTCACAGTCAAGAGCTGAGAGTACATTTGGATGGCAACAGGAAACACTTGACTGCAGGAAGAAATGGACGAAACAAGTCACATAACCACCAGTCAATTGGCTTTCCCTTGTCTGGAATGCCACCAGTGCAGACCTTTGACTAGCACAATGGAGACAGAGTGCATTTATTTTAATATCTTGCATTAGGCTAGTCTGGGGTTTCCCATGGTGCCTTGTGTGCTCATTCCAAATTTGAATGAGAGCATGGAAACACACTCTGAGATGTTTGTCTGAGTTTGGAATCCCAACCATGGAAATCGGACGAATTGCAACAATACATGTTATCAGACCAATAGAAGCTTGCAGTTTGTTTACAGATCCTCCATGGCTACAACAGATGGCTACAACCAGCTTTCAATCACGTTTTTATATGGTATTTTAAAATAGTGTGGACCGACCTCGCCTACGAGACAATGAATAGATGGTTCCCAGACAACAGTATATCACCTGCGATATGGTCTGGCGGCTAATCGTCAATGTGATTGGCAGGGCTGTAGTCAAGTCCACCTTTGTAGAGTCCAAGACCAGACTAGTCAAGTGAGTCCAAGTCAATACAAGTTCGAGTTCAAAGAGGTTTGAGTCCGAGACAAGACAGAGCCCAAAAAGATTCCAAGAAGAGTCCAAGTCAAGTCCGAGTCACATGTCGGCCAGTGTTAAACAATGAAAAGGATAGATGTCAATAATGTGAATGTTTGAAGGTAACCTTTATGCCATGCATGTGAGGACAAACTTGTGTGTTACTGGATTTCAAGCTCCACTGTAGAATCTACTGTATGATGGCCAGTGTTCTAAACAAAATTAAGACAAACTCGTGCAAGACCATAAGCCTAATTTGGCAAGAGCAGTGTTCAAGTCCAAGACCAGTCTGAATTCAATAGTGAGCCTAAGACAAGTTCAAGTCCATAGAAAAATGGACTTGAGTCCGGACTCAAGTCTGAGTCTGGACTCGAGTACTATACAGCCCTGATTACAGGCATATTCATTTTACTTCCTTTGCATTTGAGCGCTACCAACTGTGGTACAGGTGCAGTACTCCGAAAGAAAGCAGGATATCCAATTCTATTAAAACACTGCTGCTGATACACATGTAGAGACATTCTGTAATACCCTAATGCTTAGCCTACTGTATGTTCATATAAACACCTCATCCCAAATTTGCTTAAAAATGAAAACTGGATAAGCCTCATACTAAATACGGAGATGCATGTAAACGTACAGTATTCACTGCAATTAGCATTCATATGTGGACACATAAAGTGCCGTGAACCAGACCAGACATTCATTTCACCCAGTTGTGAGAAACTTGTGATTTTCTTTTTTCCTTGACTCATCACGGTTGTTTTGGCCAGTTATTCTAATTAAATAGAACGAGGCCGCTGATTGATGTCCGTTGTTTATCAGTGAGCTGTGTCTGATGACTGAAGGGCTGGGGTGTACTTAAGTTAATGAAGACAGTATGTGGTAGCTCTATCAACCCCGTAGCTCTGCTGTCCTACTGAGACCAAGGGAGATTATTGGCTTTAGTGTTCCAGAAAGCCGCCATGTTGTTTACCTCAGGCTCACGCTGGGGGAGTCCTACAGTGCAGCCCTCTCACCGCTAATGAACGCATCACAGGGTACCGCAAGAAAAAAATCTAAATGGGCTCTACGCGTTTGTTTAAAGTGATACTATGTACACATAGTATCTTCTTGTTTGAGGCCTGTCCATTTTGAGGATGCACTCTGAAGAGGGCTGGATTGGGACTCAAAGACACCCTGGGCATTATTCTCATAGACCAGCACATCTCACAGCCCCCTGCTTTACCACTATTATGGCTAGCTCAGTTCACTGTCTATAGTAGACCAATGGGCTATACCATCTAAATTGAAGGTCAGTCTCCAAGGGGAACAAACAAACAAACAAACAAAACAACAAAATCAGCACCTGAGGGCTGCCAACCCAGCGGCGAAAAAGGCCTATATGCTAGATAACCAGTCAAGCCCCGCATGTGAGTCTGATAAAAAACTGTTTGCATGAAGGCCTATATGGATATTTTTGAAAATGCATTAGTTTTGGCCTCCGATTTACTCGAAAACTGAGTTTTGGAAAGTACATGTTGTGTTAAGCAGATGCAAAAAATATCTGCATTTAAAAATATCCACCTACATGTAGTGACTACACAAATGTTACACAGTATTCACCAATATTACACCCATAAGTAACATAAGTTGCTTTCAATTTGATTTCTGATTTGTTGTGTACTTGTTGATTTTCAGTTTGACGGTTTTTAAATGAAGGCATTAATGTGAAATATCTATATCTGGAATTATAAATGGCCCGTCAGTACTTACAGTAAATGTATTTCATCATATTTGTTTTTTCATCTACTGAGTGAGATATGCATCTTTATGAAGTCTTCTGTAGATGAATTTTGTTTATGAAATCTCATCAGATTTATTCTAAAGTCAGTCACATTTACAAAGAGAAAGACCTCCTCCATCATCAGGCCTCCATCTTAGATTGTCAGACAACTTAAGAAAGGGAAGTCAGTGTGTGATGATGTTTGGTAGGCATGTCCACGCCTCTCTCCCTCCGCAGACGGCAGCCATGTCTTCTTGACCATATGGCCCTCTCCAACGGTCTGAGATTTAAATAGATGCTGATAAGGTCATCAGCAGGGAGACAGCCGCATGCTAACTGACAGGGTTTCATGTCTCCTTAACCTATTCCGCCTTTGATCATCCAAAGGCTGGACATGCATGAAGATGCCTAATTGCCTCCCCCATATGAAAATATGGCTGTTTTGTGCACAAAAAAGGTTGCACGCCTACTGCCGCCATGCATACGCAATGAGCCCATCTCGGATTGTTTATCATTTCTCAAGTCGGCGTGTCATGAAGTTGAAGTCCGTGGAGACAAACTGTAAACTAAGCGTGCATACATGAATACATAAAATACAGACACAAACATAAATAGGCCTACATACGTAGATGCAAAAAGACTGTTGGAAGATAAAACAGTTAAGACTTGTAGGTGTCCTAACATAATCTCCTGAATGATGATGATGATGATGATGATGATGATGATGATGATGACAATGACGGTGATGGTGATGATGATGATGATGATGATGATGGATGCCTTCTGCTATCTATCTATCTATCTATCTATCTATCTATCTATCTATCTATCTATCTATCTATCTATCTATCTATCTATCTATCTATCTATCTATCTATCTATCTATCTATCTATCTATCTATCTACAGTTGAGGACGATATTATTAGCCCCCCTCCTGAAATTAGACATATCTCTTCATTGATCATTGAGAATGATCATTATTAATAAATGTATGTTATTCTGGAAACAAATACACCATGGAGATAGTATCCAATAAGTTACATTTGGACTTTTCCATTTTAACAATGAGTTTAAACAAAAAAGTGTAAAAATGGCAAGGACAAAATTATTAGCCCCTGTGAATAATTTCACATTATCACTTTAACAATTTCACTGTATTACCTTATCAAATTGACCTGAAAGAACACACAGGAAACAGAGGTAGCATTTAAAATCTGCGAGCAGATTTTATTGTTTAACGGCCGGAGGAGTTACTGCGTGGGGAGACACCCAGCAAGTCCTGAAGTGTATACAGAAACAAACTTATTTAAAACAGTCCCAGTCCCCCCCAGTCCATGACGTCATCTTTCCTATCATGAATATGTAAAACTATAGAATAGTGACATATATTGTCTCGTCTCCCCCTGGCTCCGTGGGCACTTAGTGGCGTCTGGTCTGTGATGGATAGTTTTTACCAGCCTAAACATCCAAGGTCATAGTTCAGTAGACTAGTACCCCAAACAGGACGACCAAGGCAGAGATGTTTTCCTTGTGGACCAGAGATGTCACATAACTCAGAGCAAAGGAGAGAGAGAGAGAGACAGACAGAGAAAGAGAAAGAGAGTAACAAAGAATAACAGAGTATATTTTCAATAATACATGTAGAGAATTTCTTAACAGCCCCCTTATCATTAATAGTCAATACAGTGCCATTTATGAACAAAAATTGACACCAGGCACTTTGATAAGTTGTTAACTATGTTGGCACATGTCCTACCAGGGATTTTGGCCCATTTTTTTCATTGCAAATAGTTAAGCTGGTCCAAATTGCATGGATGTTGAGGATGGACATTCATTTTCAGCACTCTTCAAATACTATCTGAAGGATTGAGGTCTGAACCACTCCATGACCATGGTTTTAGTATCCTTGAAGAACATTTGAACTATTTTGGATGCAAGTTTTGGGTTATTATCTTATTGAAAGATCTAGTGAAGATCTTAGCTCCCTCTATGAACATATTTTTGCAAGGTCACTTTCCACATTCTATCATAATTTTCAGTTTTTATGGTGCCGTACACCCAAACAAGGTTTCCTGTGGCTGAGGCTGCCACAGAATGATGCATCCATCACCATGTTTAATTGTGGAAACCATCTTATAACGATTCAAGGCCTATCCCTTTCTTCACCTGACAGGCAAAGCTCAAGAACACTCTGATATGCACTGCCTTTTGTAAAGTGGTTCTTCTGTGATGATGGCCCCAAAGCCCAATATGATGACAAGCCCTAACAACTGTCTTTCTGGTGGGGGGGGGGGGGGGGGGCGGGCCTCCAGGTGAGGCCAGGTCAATAACAATCATCTAGGCAGGTGTCCAATGCTTCTTTGGTCTAATGAGGCTAAGCAGTTTCCACAGTTACACATAGTGGAAGGGCATCAAGTTTAGTCTGTTATTCAGCCTCAGACACAGGGAGTCTGGGTCTGAATCTGGATTGCTGGGTCTTCGAACAACATTGTAACCCAAAGCATACATTTAGATTAGTTCAGAGGTTCTTCAAGGACACTAAAACCATGATATTGGAACCACCCGCTCATAGTCCAGTCCTCAATCCCACTGAGAGTCTGTGGTTAATGTCTATGCTCAGCATCCATGCGATTTGGACCAGCTAGAACACTTGGCAGTGAAGAAATGGGCCAAAATCTCTAGTGGGGCATGTGCCAACCTAGGTAGCAACTTATCAGAGCCTGTTGTCAGTTTTGGTTCATAAATGGCGCCATATTGACTATTAATGATCAGGGGGCTAATAATTCTGTCCTTGTCATTTTTGCACTTTTTTGTTTAAACCCATCGTAACAATAGAAAAATCCAAATTCAACTCATTGAACATTATCTCCATCAGTGTATTTGTTTCCAGAATAACAGAAATGGTTAATAATGGTCATTCCTACTGAGAAATCAAGAGAAATGTCTAATTTCAGGAGGGGGGCTAATAATATCGTCCTCAACTGTATCTATCTGTCTGTCTACAGTATTTTCTACCTCAGCAGATACACTCCCACACCAGTACTGTCCTATATCTGTTCTATATTTTTGGTATCCTAACATTCTCGAAAAACTACAGGCACCCCCTACTGCCTGGCTAAGGGCTTCTTAAAGGTTTAACTGTGAAATATGTTCTAAGATATCTGAATAGGGGCAAACATCCATACCGCTTCAGCTTACATGACAGTAATCCATGGAAATTCAGATTTTTGTAGTCACATTTCAATATCATTGACGGACACTTTTTTTCTTTTTCCTTTCAGATGTATGTTATAGCTTTTGGCAGTCCGAAAGTCTTGGAGAAATACGATTTAATAGTCCACTTTAAGCATGTCAGTGCATGTAGACGCAACTCAGCATGGCTCGTCTATCTGCGCATGCAGACATACTCTATTCTGCCATGCATCATAGATTCCCTCTATGGTAGATTTAGCACTTTCAAACATTCCACCAGACAAACAAAGGGTTTAAGAACAGACAGTTGGCCCCAACGATTGGTACAATACGCCTTGAATTCTAATGGGATCGACACATGAATCTGTAGAATATGCATGCATGTAGTATAGGGCCTATGTGTTGGAATATGCATGCTGTACAAAGCCGATGTCACGTTGCACAATTTGATAATGACTCTTAGTTGGGATTCTTCTGACGGTAATTTAGTATGGCAGCATCCTCCACACAGGGCTTATAATTTCTCTGCCCTTGGGATCTTTTATTTATGGTATCGTCTGGCTTCCCTCTGCACAACCCAAGCTCTGAGACAGAGATTACTTCCCCAATGTTTAATATGGTTGAGCTCACCAACCAGGCCACCGCGTGAAAAATGAAGGGAGAAGATTTGATTTGGACAAGATTAGATGAGTGCTGTAGCCCAATCCAGGCGGCAACATCTTTTACAGAGGGCTGCAGTGTCATGGAGGCTATTGTCTTGGCAATATGCTGACGGCCACAGCAAGGCAATGAATTGTGCAGCGTCGAGGGTAAAAAAAAAACAAATAAATAAAAAATATAAAAATATATATATAAAAGGGCCTATGTTTCACAGGCCACAAGCAGAATTTCTTTGCTCAGTCTTGGTCGGAGGACCACTCATAATAGGGCTTTTTCAAGAGAACACATTTGTCTTGAAAGACTAAGCAAAAGGAAAAGAGCAGTATTGCGAGCAGGAAGAGACAGAGAGGGAGACAGAGAGAGACAGAGGGAGAGAGAGAGAGAGAGCGACAGAGAGAGAGAGAGAGAGAGCGAGAGAGAGAGAGAGAGTGAGAGAGAGAGAGAGAAAGTAAAAGATTGGTCAGTGAGAGTGCAATATGTCTGAATATCAGTGGCAAGTATCTCCTTAGTGTCTTCTGTCTCAGCTTCAGCTGAGCCGTGGGCACCTTCGACACCAGACTAGTGTCATTACTGGAGCCGTCCACTAAATTGCATTGGCAGTAGTGACCTTTCTTTAAGATTGCCAATGCTATAGGCAGAGACCGTCCAATATGGAGGGTCAGAAGCTTCAGGTGTGAGTTCAAAATATTTTGTAAACAAGGAGAGCACCCCATTGCCTTCAGTGTTGTAGTTATGGTAGGCCTACACTGTAGGGTGGCTTGCTACATGGTTCTTATGAGTAACGCAGTCTAAAATCGCTGCTGAGTTTTGTGTTTCTGCTTTTGTGTTTCTTTTAGTTAACAATATTACGTACATAGGCCCTACATGCCAGAGACAATTCAAATATGCAATAATATACATTATGGTCAACTCAGAGAAATGCCTTACTGTACGTCATATAATGCCTCGTGTCATATAATACCAATAAAATGACAACCTGCTGCCTGCTCCCACCAATTTGGAAGATGCAGCAAATAACAGTTGTACTCTCTCCTACGTCTTATTGACGTAAACAACAATAGTAGAACAGTAGAGCACACTAGCAACGTGATGGTTTGATTTGTGACTAGTAGGCCTACATGGAAACGGATAGTTTACAGGAAGCTGCAAATAACTGTGATGGAAGTTCAAAGGTACATTTTTGTTGCTCCTTGTTGCTTTCAAAGAGATGATGATTTCTTGCAGTTGTTAAATTTCTTTCAGAGACCAAACTCAACAATAAAACAACTGACTCAGTACACGGGAAATAATAAAAATAAATCTGAAAGTGCTCCTCCACAGTATGTAAGAATTGAGCTTCTTGTCTGGAAGACTTAAATTTCGTCTCCCAAAGGCACTCTTCTCTTAGGTGCTCAGGTATTTTCTGTTTTCTCAAAACTCTCATTACAGTTTCCCTTCTCTCGCTGTGCAGCAGTCATAGTGTTTCTGATGAATGTATAACTATTTCCTTCAACCGGAGGTAGCCTATTAAAAAGGTCCACCAGTGAAAAGTGTTGGTGCACGATTTGCGATTTGGAACAGCAGTCGAAACATAATCTTGCAGTCAAAACATGATCTTGCCTCAAAGGGTCCACCTTTTCAGAGGAGTAAAAAAGAAGTCCTGATTTGCTTCCATTCACTTTTTTAAGCTACATTCAGGTGTCTATTAAGTATTGCTCTTGGGGATGAAGCCTCATTTCTCTTTTGATCGTTCCAAAATGCAGGCTGTTGCCACTTGCACAAAAAAGAAGCCTCTTCCTCTACCTCTACCCATGTACACACTGATGCTAATGACTTTAACGTGTGGGCCTATGTCTATACCTTCCTCTGTCGGTTGATGGTGCCTTTTGACAGTTTAAGGAATGTAAAAACAGCAATTACACTTTTTTGTAATGGCGCTTTCTTGCTCTTTACATGGTCTTTCGGACCTTTTCAGCAGACCAGTTTACATGTGAGCAGCATGCATAGTCTTTTTTTTTTTGGTCTATGTATGAAAGCACACTATTGGTCTGAGGATGTGAATGTCTGTATTCAAGGCTTGAGTTGGAGGGAGGATGCATGGGCGTAATTTATGGTGGGGACGGTAGGGACACGTCCCCACCAATATTTAGCCCCCTACTGTGTAATCACGACCAGTGTTGCCGGTAACGTTGTAGTCGCACTACTTTTTTTCAGTAACGAGTAGGCTAGTAGTCTAACAACTACCATTTCAAAACGTCAGATTAAAGTTACTTATGTAAGACACCGTGCGTTACTATTTCTGGTACATAGGCCTGCCTACAGTACTTTTTGTTTCAAGCGAGGAGTTTGTGGCGACGCCTGAGTATATGATATGAAAAAAAAAAACTTTTTATGAAAACTTTTATGAAATGTGATAGAGGGATAACTTCGCCCTGCCATTAAATCAGATTGTGGTGAAATGTAGTAGCCTAGTCCTACGTATAGGCCTACAAACGGTTCTGAATCTTAATTAGCCTATTCCAACAGTTGTGCCGACATCATCGGCAATTTCTAATTCACTATTTGGGTGCAGGGACCGGAGCCCTGCAGATGCGTAGTTACATGACAAGCAGAGAGAGGCGGAGAAAGGTGAAGGATAAAGTGGCCTATTTAAGAAGAAATGTGGTATCTGCGCAGCGCAGATAATAACGAATTGAAAAGCACACTTTATCTACTAATACAGGTGTAGCCTATTTAAACTACCGTCGAAAGGACGGGCAGGCTTCAGAATCTTCAGTCTTCCGTCGGACAAAATCCGTAGGACAAACCTCTGTTAACGCAACCCATGTGGTAATTGAAATAGTTCCTAAAGGAAGGCTACACTTCGGCAAAACATTTCCCTTATTTCATATTAAATTAACCTGACTTGGTTTTACAGGCTATTTAACTGTAGGACAACTGAGTAGCCTAGACTAATTGCTGCGACTTGGTTCTGATCTCGCTGAACATCCAACGCGGCTGAAATGGAAGCCTTCTTCCATGAAGAGTATGTAACCAACATCATTCAAAAATCGCAGATAGGCCTACACCTACTCATTGTGTTGTATTGCATTTCGGTCATGTAGAAGGGCTACAAAGCTAACTGGTATGTTGTAGCATTAAAATTCGACTACAACATGACAGTTGGTGCGCAACTATGTGGTGACATCGCTGGGATTTCTGTCAAGACGCGCTGCGCAAAGACACTTGCACGCGCACGTGTGTTGCCTGTAGGCTGCTATGATGCAAACGCAGCTACAGGCAGGGAGAACGCGAGAGATAGGGAGTTAGACTATGAGAATGTGTTGTTTTGTATGTAGGCTACAACAGTCCACACAGCATCGCTAATTTTGGAGGATAAAAAGGGTCAGTCGGCACCGGAACCCAAAAAAAATTTCTGGGCCGGGTCTTATTTATTTTTTATTTAAAAAAACATGCAAGCTTATTTCAAGAAAAGGTTTGCAAATGTCAGTAAAATAGGCCTAAATGTCAATAAAGTGAGTAGGCTAGGCCTATTGGCAGAACTGGTGATCATTTTCATGTTAGGCAATACCACTTTGCTGACATTTGAACCCAAAGCTACTTATATGTTATTGGTAACAGTCTCTGGAGCAATGTTGTATCAGAACTAGCTGCTTTGGTCAATTTCACTCCAGTCATGGATGGAGGTGTAAACAGAGGTAGCCTAAGGGTGGGATTTAAGCCTGCAACCGTGTGATTGAAAGACCAACTTCCTAAGGAACGCTCGTTGACATATCATCTGCTCATTGATAAAATATCTGTGTGCCATGAACTTGTGATTGGTAATCAGCCCCCCCCACACACACACACAGACACAGACAGAATGAAAATGGTCAAAAATCATCCCCCTCTAAAACCATTGAGCTACATTCATTCGTAGGCTAGTACATTCACATATTGCGTTAAAATTTTACTTTTAACAACTGTATTTTCTGAGAAACCCACGAACCCCCACCAATTTTGTGTCCCCACCAATGTCAAAGTCAAAGTTACTCCCTTGGGAGGATGGATCCTATGTGAGAGTCACAGTGCCCCCAGCCCCTCACACATGGGTACTGCTAGCAAGACGTTTCTGTAGGGAACACGCATAGGCTGCTGGTCTTGCCAAAGTGCCACAATAAAGAAAGGGATATTAACGAGACTTGTTTTACAGTTAATGTTTGGAACAATAAATGAATAGGGATAGCCTAGCGGACACTATATTATACTATATTATTAACACTAAAAACAGCCTATCCCGTTTCAGATGTGTAGACTGTTGTGCCTTTAGACAAACATCCAAGCTTAAAAATAATAATTCAGTTTATGTGATGTGAGAAATGCAGCACCTGCGTTATGATGCCATTCATCTTCAATTAGGCTATTATATTATAGGCTATATTATATTATATTATATTATATTATATTATATTATATTATATTATATTATATTATATTATATTATATTATATTATATTATATTATATTATGTTATATTATATTATATTATATTATATTATATTATATTATATTATATTATATCAGTAGTTTTTCATCGTCCTGCATAAACCCTGCTGTAGCCGTATGCCCACATGGTGTAGGTCTACTTTCAAAGCTATAACGCACGAAGCCGTTCCAATAGTCGCTTCCTCCCGCCCTCCCGCCGATACCAGCCATCCAGCCATCCACACAGGATTCTTTCGAGCCACACAGATTAGACAGAGGCTGAAAGAACGGTCTTGTTTGAGGCGAATGCGTAGGAGACACTGCCTTTCTCTACTCATACACCCACCCTCTTTTAATGACCAGCACTATCAGACGCCAGAGAAGTCTACCCTTGCCTAGAAGGATAGGTTCCTGATCCCAAGAACAGACCAAGTACCCTGGGATGACTTGGCAGAACCAGAGGACTATTCGCTGATCATCGAGAAGTCGGAAATTTCAGAGAAACCAAATGAGTTTTTTATTCGTTAATTCAAAGCAATGGACTTGAGATAGGGGCTGACAGTTCGCCTTTTGCATTGGGACTTACCGTTTCAGGAGATGAGTGAGGATGCTCGCAAGGATCAGTAGGTGAGTCGTAATACCACACGCTCGACTGCGGCAGGTAGAGCAGTACCAGTATCATTATCGGCTTTCTATAAACATTGAGCCAACGGAGCTTTGCGGTATCTTAAACTAGGCGAAGGTGTGGTTCACAGACACTGCTATAGCATGTCTTCGAATTCTCTCTTGCTGAAATGGAGGCATCACAGCGTAAAGGGAAATTATAGATTGTTTTGACAGGTTACAGCATATTGGCGCAAGGGCAATTTGCATCGTATATTTTCATCTCCGCGTTTCCGCAGCCTAGCCTGCCACTGCACTGTTGGAATTTGAAAACGACGGAGGATGAAATCTGATTTGTCTTCTTGGGCAGTATACTGCAAGTTACTAACTAAAGGAATTATTTGAAGCCCGCTGGAGAAGAGGGGTGCCTTTACATTTATGTGAATCCGTGCGTCCTCAGGTAAAAGGAAAAAAATCGACCATTGCGTGTCGACCATACCCAATTTCAAAGCAGTGTAACATCACATGAGTTGTCATGTACTGATGTGATTTTAACAATGTCTATATGCGCGTATGTGTGAGTGTGTGCATGTGTGTGTGTGTGTGTGTTAGTGCGCGCGCGCGCGTCTGGGGGTGGAGGGGTCTGTCAGTGCGTGCGCGCGCGCTCGGACTCATGCGCTTAATCAAAAAATAAAATAGCCTACTAACGGGCGGAATGCATTCGGTGAGCCATTAACGCCCATTCTTACTGTCGTGACTTCCTTACCTCTAGTCCACACCATATTCTCCAGTCTTTTGTCAACACCGGTCATTTCACAGAGGTGCACCGAGTGTCGTTGTCTGGTGGTGTTTGATGACACATAGCAGTACATTTAAGGACCTATGATTGAATAGCACCCAGTCTGTGTAGTTGCTTTGGGTTCAGCACTCACATAGGTGGCGTATTTTTTATGCGTAACTTCAGTATGTTTTGTCTTCCATACTTGTACATATGAGTGCAACTAAGCTATTCGATTTTCTGAACGAAGTACTCTTCGTTAAATAAAAAATCTTCTGTATGTAGTTTCTATGATGAATCAATATTTTTAGTAAGTCTTGTACTGTAATAAATAGCTTAAACGTTCAAATCATCCATAAAACAGTCTACCAGGGTGTGGCAGTTTGTTTGCTGTTTTGTCTGATTTTCGTGTGTGTGTGTGTGTGTGTGTGTGTGTGTGTGTGTGTGTGTGTGTGTGTGTGTGTGTGTGTGTGTGTGTGTGTGTGTGTTGGAGTGGGGAGGAGGGGGAGGGGGGTTGTGTGTTCCCATCTGTTAGGATTGAAGCCAATAACCTTTGTGCAAAATGTCCTTATTATGTCGCTCTGCAAACTGGCCTTATTATGTGTTTCTCAACTGTTCAGATATGGCAATATCCTGGCAAACCATTGTAAAACAATGTGTTTGTTTATTAAAAAGTGTCTAGGTTTCATTTCTGTTGTGCAGTTAAACATCTTTCGAAAAATGCACTCATTTTGATATTTATAGTGTCAATCCACCTCTCTGGAATGGGGACACTACAGTATTCAATTGTTTATGCAGCTTCATATAATTGATTTCATATGAATTTATATTATTCATTATTATTAACTGTTGAATGCTTGTGTTCAATGGTGTTCAATGGCATGCTCAGTTATACAGTATAGACAATATACATTTTGAGAAATGTTACTGTTCATTCATATTGTTGTTAGTGGGTTTCTCTGTCCAATTCATTGTCAACTCAAAGGTAACACATGCATCTTTTCCCCACTGGAGCACTTTAATTCGGGCTTGGCATCCGCTGACAGGCAGGTGTGATAGAGCATACTCCATGGGCTTTCTCTTATATGATCATCTCTTATGGTTCTCTGCCTCACAGATACCTATTTTCACTGGCTTAAAGAGTTCACACCTTTTGTTTTTTGCTGACAACGTCCCATGTGGGTTCGGTCTTTATTTAAAATTCCATGATGACATAGCATGTTTTTGAAGTCGTTTTTTTCTCCTCTGAGAGAGCGAGAGCTAGAGAGTGAGAGAGATAAAACAAGGCCTGCTCTTGTTGCACGCTGTACACCAGTTAGATTTATCTGGCCCCATTTGTGGGCTCCCTGAGCGAGAGGAGGGAAGCTGAGGTTGTTAGGGGGAGTGTGGCATTGCTTAGCTTCTGTCATTGTTCTCTCTGTTCTTTTCTTTCTCTGAGTTTGTCTTGGAGCTCGTTGCATCCTCCTTGCTCGCTGCTTTTGTTTGTTGTGTCCTCTGTGGCCTCTGTCGGAGTAGTATAGCAACAACAGCACTTGCTCTCAGTCAGGCCCTGCAGAAAATGGACATGTGTGGTGTGGTGGAAGGCAGGCGGTCGGGCGGCAGGCTGGCCCCATAGGGGTGGTGGTGTTGCTGGGAGAGGGTGGTGTGCCATGAGCCCTGGTGGTGATGGTGGTGGTGGTGGTAGTGGTGGTGCCGGTGGGGTGCCTGGATCTTGCTGTGAGCCGTGCGGCTCAGTCTGACTGAAGCCCAAACCCCCAGATTGATGTGGATTGTTTGCCTCTGAGTTTGTCACTTTGGGACTACTGTTGTGTATTCTACTGTCTGACTTGCCACTCACTCATGGTTATACCGCTGTAAAAAAAGATTGTAGAGCAGTCTTTATTTTTTTATATATTGTTTAACTCAGTGTCGCTTGGAAGGGATCCAAGGAGCGATAGCTGGTACTGGCTGCTCAGTATGAAGACAGGAAACACTTCCTTATACGATAGGACATCACCCATTTCCTATCCACTAACCCAGAACGTATTGTCTCTTTTTCTAGTTTAGAAGTAGCCTGGGAGAAAGCCCACCGTTGATTCCGTCAATCAGTCTGGCGAGGAATCCATCTCCGTGGAGGGAGGGTGATGGTCTGTCCTTACACTGCAATTTTAATTGGAATTCCAAATTCAAATGAAAGTTCAAGTTTTACTTTATTAGCATGACTGTTACTGTATTGCAAAAGCATACAAATGACAAGACAAAAGTGTGAATCGTGTTATCTTAACCAATCAGCAACAGACTCCGCGGGTGAGTTCTGCGTCACCACTGTTTGCTGATTGGCTAAACAGTGAGCGAACCGAGCTAGGAGGCTTTCGCCAGATTATGTGCGGAGCCAAAATGTTTGAGTGGAAGTACTGTACATAGGATGGCGTCGCCAGTCTAGTTTAGAAGCCAGATGAAAGGCAATTGTGTTGGTGGTACATTTAGCGCTATGGAGATTCTAATGGGCTGGTCACCAGTTGTGTTGTTGGTACATTAGTGCTTTGTAGATTCCATTGGGCTGGTTATCAATGGTCTTCACCTGCCAGCTGGCAGTCTTCCAATAAATAATACCCCATTCCAGAACATGGCTGATACCCCATTCCAGAACATGGCTGTGCCTACTGGATAGATTAGCTGCCTATCCCAGGATCAAATGAATGTACCAAAATGCCAAATAAAATGTCATAATGAAATGGCCAGCCAGTCTAGCTACAGTATGTATGTTCTCAGATCGTACAACACAGAGATATGACTGGTATTAGGAACATGCATGCGCGTTAGCAAATAAACACACAGACAAGTCCAGGCTCACATCTAATCATGCTTAAACACATTTCTGTCCCCGCTTCCCTCCATGCCACCCCCCACCCGCCCTCTCATGTCCTAGTGGCATTTAGGACGTTCGTCATCAATTCAACCACTTCCAGTAAATTTGTGATTATGCCCAACCTCAAAATGTTAATTAAGATGGGGCCTTCTGATTGAATCCCAGGGAAATGTCACGAGGCGCTGGGGACATACAGTGCTCTAGTATGGCAACCAGACACATAACACACACACACACACCACACACACACACATGCACACACACACACATGCAGACATGCACACACACATGTGTGTGGCATAGTGGCCTGAGGAAATCAGTTAGAATGGGGTAATCATTTTGAAGAACCGTAAGACACACACACACACACACACACACACACACACACACACACACACACACACACACACACACACACACACACACACACACGCACGCACACACACGCACGCACATGATTTATCGCAGATTTTTTTTTTAATGTTTTATTTTTTTTCACATGTGGCTTGGTTATAGCACAATACCCAGAAGATGCATGCTACCTTTTAAAAACATTTATGACCGCCCGAGGACTGAGAAACGTTGTGTCTTGTAAAAGGGCAGCAGCCACTGGAGCAAGATGATGATGTCCTCTCCTCTGCCATTTATTTCCACAAGCTCTTTTCCTATACGCGCCAGTCACTCCACTCACACAGACACTCAGCAGTTAAAACCGTTAGAGCTGTTATTATTATTTGTGGCGCACGTCTGTTAGGAACCTGTCCCTTTTCCCCAAAAAGTTCTATTCATAAGCAGCTTCTGAGGGATTAGATGCCGAAATAGGCCCAAATGTGTTTTGGAAAACAAGGTTGTCTTTTAGTACAAACCTTTCCCTTTTTTTCGCCTCTCTTTCTTTCTCTCCCTCTCCCTCTCCCTCTCTCTCTCTCTCTCTTTTTTTCTTTTGTTCTATCTTTTTTCCTTCTTTTTTTCTCTCTTTCCTCCCCATTCCACCAGTCAGCCGTGATTTTCAAAGCCTCCTTCTGCTGCTCCCACTCCCGCTCCCCGTAGCTGGCGAGGTCAGGGTTCAAGGCTCTGAATGGTGTGATTATGCTTACAAAGTGTCTTGCGCACGTCCCAGGAAGCTCAATCAGTATTCAGCAAGTCGCTGATGAATCAATGCCACAGCCCCAGCCCCAGCCCCAGCCCTCTTCGCCTCTGCTCTCTGCTCTGCTCTGCTCCTGTTGCCGGAGGTCTGCTGCTGAATTAAAAGGCAACACCCATCATTTGGCAGATGTGATGATTGACACGCGTGTCAAACGGCTGATCAGGGGGGCTGTAAATTACATTAGGTGGGGGTGGATAACAGCCCTGCACGGCGCTTCCTGCTGAGAACGGCACACCCGGCAAGGCAAGGCAAGGCAAGCACATCAGCATCTGTGGTGGTGGTGGTGGTGGTAATGGTGGTGGTGGTGTGTGTGTGTGTGTGTGTGTTGTGTGTGTGTGTGTGTGTGTGTGTGTGTGTGTGTGTGTGTGTGTGTGTTGTGTACGTATGTGTATGTGTATGTGTATGTGTATGTGTATGTGTATGTGTATGTGTATGTGTGTGTGTGTGTGGTGTTGGGTTGTGGGGGTGGGGGTGGTGGTTGTGTGGTGTTGGTGGTGGTGGTGGTGTGTGTGTGTGTGTGTGTGTGTGTGTGTGTGTGTGTGTGTGTGTGTGTGTGGTGTTAGGTTGTGGGTGTGTGTGTGGTGTTAGCTGGTGGGGGTGGGGGTGGTGGTGGTGGGGGTAAAGCTGAGGTAAGCAGTGCCCCGTGAATGCAGCCCAGGCGCCTAATTGGATTTGTTTATTTATCTGTGGTGGCGGCCATATTGATATGGCCCCGGCAGTAAATATATCACCAGAGCGAAAAAGTGCATCAATATTCATTATATTATCCAACGTTTGATTTGTGCGAATATGGTAAATAAACGGAAATAGAAAATCAGATGGCCCATATTTGGAGTCCCCAGTTGGTCCCTCTTCTTCTTCCAGGTGGAAGGCACTCTCTCTCTCTCTCTCTCTTTTTTTCTTTCTCTCTCTTTTTCTTTCTCTCTCTCTCTCTCTCTCTCTATCTCTCTCTCTATCTCTCTTTTTCTCTCTTTCGTTCTCTTTCTCGCTCTCTCTCTCTCCCCCCTCCCTCTCTCTCTCTTTCTCTCTCTCTCTCTCTCTCTCCCCCTCCCTCTCTCCCTCTCTCGCTCTCCCTCTCTCCCTCCCTCCGTCTCTCTCTCTCTCTCCCTCCCTCTCTCCCCTCCTCTCTCTCGCTCTCTCTCTCCCTCTCTCTCTCTCCCTCTCTCTCTCTCCCTCTCCCCCTCTCTCTCTCTCCTTCTCCCCCTCTCGTTGTGGAGGATGTTGTTATCACTGAAGAAGGAGTAGAAGGAGATGGCATTAATGGGCTCTTGTTGATGCATATATGACTGCCAGATTATCCCCACCACGCGGCCACGAGGGCAGAGTAGAGCCTTCATTTGCCGAGTTGTTGTTGCTGTTGCTATTGTCCACCGCAGTCCTGACCACAACTCTCTGTGTACGTCCTGTGTGCTGCGTGCTGTCAAGTCGTCATATAGATGTTTGGAGTGGAGGGACATGCTTGAAGGGCCGTTAATGTGTCCACTTACCCCTGTTATGATGACCCCCCCCTGACTACTGTCACCGGGAGGCCTTCAGCCCTGATGATTACCCTGCTGAATGGCCTCTTCACGTCGCCACAGTTCACTCTGCTGTGACGCATTGAGGAGAGGAGACGAGATGCTGAGCCCAGAGCAGGCCTGCCTGGGTATTTGTTGCATGTCATGAAGGGCAGCTGAATTCAATCGTTAGTTGACGGGTTTTTTTTTTTTTTTTTTAAACATGATGATGGCTGGTTTTATAACAGACCTGCTGTGTTGTCGTCATTGTTTTGCTCTGTGGCATTATTGCACCAGTCCTTAATGGCGATGTCAGAAGGACAACTCTTAAAAGGTTTCAGAGAGCTTTAGAAGACGTTGCTCTTCGCCCATTTAAACAAAAAAAGAGCTATTAATGTCTTCCAACCTTTAAGGTGTGTAGACGACATTTGCCATCTCTCGCTGTCTTACATCCTAAGCAGGGCTCTAAATTGACACCAACCAACCGGCCAAATGCTGGTGAAATTTCAGTTTGGCTGGTGGAAAAGATCAACTTACTAGCCACTTTGACCCATTATTGAGTGTGTGTTTGGCTAGTAAGATTAGCATATAATAGTCATTTTGGCTGGTGATGAAAAAAGTTAATTTAGAGCCCTATCCTATTGTCCACACATTATATTTTGTGCTAATTCAACACTTAGCAAGTGGGAGCAAATTCACTCTGTCAAAGAGCGTTACATTCAAATCTCTAAGTCTTAAAATAATGTGAAATCATAATCTGTAGATGTTAAAATAATGTTAAATCCAAGTCTGTAGTTGTTAAAAGACTGTTAAATTAAATTTTTTAAGCGTTAATAGAATGTTACATTCAACACGTAGAGTCAAACTGGTACACTTGGTCACACTCTCTTAAATGTAGAGTTAACTGAAAACAGCACAATTTCTGTGCAGAACCTGGCAAGATACTTGGCATCTTAGACCCAGTCTGATAATTGGAGCATTTTAATGGATGTCTCTGGATGTCACATTCTCTTCCTCTTCCTCTGCTGTCCTCCATAGTGTTTGTCTTTAATCTGCTTGTTAACAGAGACATCCCATGGCCACTCATAGATGGCCAAGTGGTGGCCTTTTTGCGGGGGAACAAAGCATTCTCCTTTTGAACTCCTCACCAGTGTCATTGGCCATAGCCCTAAAAGAGAGCATCGCAGTCTTCCACGAGCGGGCATCGAGCTCACATTCTCTGGAGCTGTTACTTTCACTCACTTTTTGGTAGATATTTCAGATATGGTGATGAAAAAAAAAACAGTTTAATGAGACATCTTATTTACTTGTTTTTCCAAGCCATTTTGTGTTGTTAAGTGCATGCATCTTCTACTGCTTCTGGTGTTTATTCTGCTTCTACCTTGCGGTCCTTTGTATCAATGTCATCCAATGCATCTCTGACACTGTGATGTATAAGTAGCCAGATATACCCATTTACCAATGATAAAAATAGAAACATATCAGGGCTCCATCTCTATGCTGTCAATTTCAAAGAAACATGAGGAATGTAAAGTCACACACACACTCTCTCTCTCCTCTCTCTCTCCTCTCTCTCTCTCTCTCTCTCTCTCTCTCTCTCTCTCTCTAGTCTCTCTCTCTCACACACACACACACACAGATACTCACATACACACACATACATACGTACATGCTACACATCCACACATTGGCAGGTTGCACAGTTTACTGGGGAAGTGAGCAGAATAAGGAAGTGAGGTGTCATGTGTCCAAGGGTCGCTAATAGTAAGGCATCTAAGATGGAGAGAGTCATGATCCCCATTTAGTTATCGGAGAGAGAGATAGGAACACTGACCAGCGATGATACTCTCCGCTCTCTGCTCCTGGGATGTATCGATGGACCACGGTCAGTCCTCGGGAGTCGGATGACATGGTGGAGAGGAGGAATATTGAACTGAGCCGAGGCTGGTGCTCGGGCTGATGGTACCACATCTCATTAGCCCTCAGTAATCCTCAGAGACCCAGAACCGCAGCAAGAGCTAGAGCTAGTTAGGCTCGCTAGCATCGCTTTCTGGCTTTCTGGCTTTCTGGCCCTGGCTTCCTTACAGCCAATGACAAAAAAAGAAGAGAGAGAGAGAGAGAGAGAGAGAGAGAGAGAGAGAGAGAGAGAGAGAGAGAGAGAGAGAGAGAGAGGGAAGCTAACCCAGAAGATTGGAGCGTGAGTCATGTGTGTGATAACGGGCTGATGTGTGGGCAATCACAGAAGAGGGCAAACTGACATGAGAAGTGTAGGAGGAGGGAAGGATGATGTTGGTTTGTTCCCTAGCCAGCAGTGGATGGATATGGGGATGAAGTTTTATTTATTTGTAGGCCTACATATACTATGTACTCATGCACGTTTGGCAAGAAGCTGTGGGACTAATGCAGACTGAAATGATACTAGTTGGTTTGTATGGTTGGTTCCAGGGCTTGAAACGTATGTTTTTACTCACGAGCCACTAATAGACTTCCTAAGTTACATTCAGCCTTTACACTGTATCAACCATAGTTACTGTACATGTCCTACCCATGATAGTTTATGTTTAAAGGTGTACAGTGTAATATGTTTAGTAGTTTATTTCTAGAATTCATGCTGCCCATTCACAAATGTTACCTACTGTATATATTCATGATGACTGGGGAAATTTGACTTTTCATACATATTGTAAAAAGGGGGATCTTTTCCATGTCCGCCATTTTGAATTTTCAGAAATAGTGATTTTTAGCTGCAAAACCGACTACTCTGGTCATACTAGTAAACATTTGCTTATCATTTTATAAATATTCATGAAAAGATCAAATTTGGCAATAGGCAACACAGTTTCAATGAGCAGCACAGTTGCAATACCTACCGTACTCTGGCCCCCATCCTACACAGTGCACCTTTAAGCTGAGAAGGGCTAAAGTGAGAAGATAGAAAATAAATCAGACAAATGCAAACTGAGGTGCTGATGTCAAGCCCTGGTTGGTTCGTAGATCATTGTTGCCTGTTGTGCTAGCTCATGAATTCTCATTAAGTTCCACAAACTCCGGAGAGTTTTATTTGGGTTTTGATTGAGTTAGGACTATCAGTCATGAACACTGGCCAGAATACATACTGACACTGACTGGATTAGCCGTCAGTGAAAACTGAGACTGCTAGACTGGAATGGGCAGCCGGGGTATCCACTCCGAGTTACTTAATCAGACTTGCAATACCCAGTTTGCAGACGAGTAGTTTGTCTTGAGACGGAGTGTTTTTGTTTTGAAAGATGTTGCTCGGGTTTGTTTTCAGGCAATGTGGTTGACAAGTTGATACTGTGCTATTTTGTTTTCATCTTCCTGTCACCACAACATTGTCTGGATTTATAACCAACAACAACAACAACATCAATCGGAGATGGCACCCTGGTCCCCTTTGCCATGGCCTCATGGAGTGTTTGGCATGACCACCCTCAGGAAAAGCAAAACACTGCGGGCGGACACACAAACAAACAGAGAGATAGACCAGATAGTCATTGCAATAAGTGGTACCAGTGACCTGGGAACCGACAGAGTCATTGCAATACCTGGTCCAACCCCCTCCAGGGAAACAGGTGAAAAGTATCATAAGTCGGTTTCTCTTCTGCATTGTGAATACCACTGTCAGCAATGTGTAAAACCTTGGTCAGCAATGCTGTTTCACATGAAGAGGATTAGTCAGCTAAGCTAGCAAGGATTATCTTATTTATTTATCTTATCAAATCTTAACTTTCACCGGTTGTGCATTTGAAAGCATTAGTGAAACCTTGTCGTGGCAGGCTGTCTCACATGCAAAAGGGATAGTTAGTGAAGTTAAACCATGTGTCTAATGCACACTATGACAAGGACCAACACTGATCAACAGGGAGCTTGTAAGTGCTGGAATTGCTCAGTGATGCCAGAGAGAGCCGTAGCGCTCAGCAAGCACAATATTATCAGAGGGTTGTTAACAAGCACATTATTGTTAACAACAACAAGAGCCTTTCCTTTGGCACTCATAATGTACCAAATAACTCACCGTGCACATGATTGGCATTTCATGATTTCATGTAGCTTCCTGTCAGTGGCCATGATTATGACCGGGATCACTACTGTATGTTTACAAGATCTCCTACATTGTAAAAAAGTGGTATTAATTCAACACCTAACACTTAATTTCACTTCACACACTTCAACACTAAAGTACTCTAGAGCCAAACACACTATAGAAGATATTAAATCAACTCTCTAAGTGTTGAATGAAGACTATATTTTTTTACTGTGTAGTTTGGAGGTGCACTATGCAGTACGTGAATATAGACAAAGCTGCAAGATCATTGAACATTTTCAATTAGTCGAGTGCAAGTGAAAGAAGTCCATGGCCCTGGGAGAATTTGCGACATGGTGATGAAAGGATGTGGTGATCAAAGCACAGGAAATGGCGTGCCCATCTGACCTTGTGCTGCCTCCCAGGCTTTGGTTTGCACCACAACAGAAATGCATACAGGTGTCTCTGGCAAGATGGGCAAGGCTGAAAGGTGAGCGCGCGCAGGGGCTTCCCAAGCAGGTCTGCAAGCGGTTGAGAGAGAGGAGAATTGTCATATATTCATCCTTTCTTGTTACCGCTACAGCAGGTGGGCCTTGCGAGCATCAGAAAAACTCAAGGAAGTTGCTCATACGCGCAGAATAAAACATTAGCGTGCTATCAGCTATGACGGAAATGATTATTTTCTCATTGAGGCTCATATCAAAGGGTAATATATGCTTGCTTTTATACGTCAGATTTTTTTTCGCCTTTTTTTCCAAGTCAGATGACACATAATGAGCTCAGCAAGTTGGGGAAGGCTTGTGTTAAGGGTAAAAAGGAGACCAAGAATTAATCTTCCCTAATACAATTTCCCCTGGCCTGAGCCCCCTTGGCTGATATGAAGAAGAAAAAAAATCAAATAAATAATTCCGTCCTTGCGTATTATTACTTTTGGTGCCGTCTTTTGATATGTCTTTAATAGGAAGCCAGCCATCGATAAGAGAGGCAGGAGGCCGCTGCCATTCACCTTTGCCTCTCTGAGCAGTAGATAAGTGGGCAGCTAGGGTGGGAACACTAGCTTCAGGCAGACAGGCTACCAGCCGCCCGGGAAGAAACTCACCTTTTTTAGAAAATGCTTTTTTTTTAAAGGATTGCAAATAAATGCTGCTTCAATGGTTTTTTGAACTAGACCACTTTGGCAGACACATCTTTAAGGCTATGTGCGCATATTCTGCAGCAAGGAAATGTGGAAAAGCAGTCAGTCTTATACTGTATGTGGCAGTTAGGGTTTTTTCCAAGGAAAGTGAATGACATGATGGCATGTCGTTTCAACGTGTGTTATTCTCTCTCTCTTTCTCTTTCTCTCTCTCTCTCTCTCTCTCTCTCTCTCTCTCTCTCTCTCTCTCTCTCTCTCTCTCTTTTTCTTCGCCCCTCTCTCTCGCTTTCTCTCTCTCTCTCCCTCACCCTCTCTCTCTCTCTCTCTCCCTCTCTCTCTCTCGCTCTCTCTCTTCGCCCCTCTCTCTCGCGTTCTCTTTCCCTCTCTCTCTCTCTCTCTTGCTCTCCCTCTCTCCCTCTCTCTCTCTCTCTCCCCCTCTCTCTTTCTCTCTCTCTCTCTCTCTCTGATAGGATGCTCGCCCTGTTACAGTGCTGCTACTGCACATTATGATTCCCTCCATGCGGTATCTCATGAGGGGCTACAAGGAGATTTGCCATATCAGAGACGTGTGTACAGCCACGCGGGGTCACCTTGTCATTGATACACATAAAACGTGTGAAATAGATTTCCCTTGTCAAGCCAGAAATTCGGTTCCTGTGAAGAACAGCAGGGATTTAAAGGCCATTGCCACAGACTCTGAGCCGCCACAGTATAGCCTCTCTGACACGTCTGCAACCGGAGCGACATTCCGAAGCAAGATGGAGGGAGAGAGAGACAGAGAGAGAGAGAGCGAGAGAGAGAGAGAGATGGAGAGAGAGAGACGGAGAGAGAGAGACGGAGAGAGAGATGGAGAGAGAGGGAGAGAGAGGGAGGAGAGAGAAGGAGAGGGGAAGATGGAGAGAGAGGGAGAGAGAGAGAGAGAGGTGGAGAGAGAGGGACACGGGGACAGCTTAGACAAGTAATTTAGTCTTTAATTACTGATAACTCCCTAGAGCTTCATGTTTAACACGCTGAATGTTGTTATTGTTGATGCTGCTCTTCTCCTGGCTGCTTATAATCTTCTGTTTTTTAAAAATATATGAGGGTCAGCACTCTTGCATAAGCCTCTTAGTATTTTGCAGCACAGGTGAATAGATCAAGGAGGACCTTGGCAGAAGAGACAGTCAAGGGTGACCTGTTTTCTCTCTCTCTCTCTCTCTCTCTCTCTCTCTCTCTCTCTCTCTCTCTCTCTCTCTCTCTCTGTCTCTCTCTCTCTCCTGGACCTCAGAGACGGCTTGCTCTGCTCTCTCCCCAACAGCGGTGTTTCAATTTTGCTTAGTCCTCAGTTCCCTGCTGTATCAATAACCCCATTCAGAGGTCTTTTCATCTGGCTAATTAAGACCCCATCTTTGCCTGAGATCTCTCAGAGGACATGGATTAGGCCATCCTATCACAGAGATAGAGGGAGCTGCTCTAACTCTACCGAGTTTACACGGGGAGAAAAAGAAGAAGAAAAGGAAAAGGGAATGAAAAGATGAGAGGGAAACGAGAAGAGTGGAAAGAATCACAAAGTTAAGACCTGAGCCAGCAATGTAATGAGCACTTCTATAGTAGATGAAGCCCTCTTTAATGCCAGCACGGTAAGGCATGGCCAATGTCAATCATCTATACTCTGACGACATTGAAACACAGCGTAGCGTACAGCTCAGTCATTTGAATGGAATTTGAATGACTGCGGATATGCAGGTTTTTGTTGCACTGTGTAATTATGTATTTCAAGAATTCATGCTGCCCATTCACAAATGTTACCTTTATCATACATACTTACCACCATCATCAAATTCTAAGTTTTCATTTTGACTGGGAAAATTGCACTTTTCATACATGAGAAGCGGAACCTTCTCCATGGTCCGCCATTTTGAATTTCCAGAAATAGACATTTTTGGCTGCAAAACTTACTGTACTTTGGTCATACTAGTAGATATAGGTTTATTATTTAAACACAGCGCAGCGTACAGCTGAATAATTTGAATTGCACTGACTGTGGATATGCAGGATTTCGTTAAATACTAAAAAATACTAAAATGGCTGAGAAGCATAGTAGACAAATGTTAATACCACTCTAAACGGTCTTTGTGACATTCCAATTCATTTGAGGGAGTGTGATTGTGAAGACACGGGAAGGGAAGGCATTGAACTCCTGAAATTGCACCGCTTGTCCCCTCAGGTCGACAATTAGAGGCGCATGTTCAGCCGTACAGCGCGTGCTGAGGGGCATTTATCAACAGATGATGATTCACTGTAGTTACACCACGGCCACTGACTCACCGAGAGAAACATTTTGAATTTTAAGCAGCACACTTTTCCATGGACATGGAAATAACATCTCTGACAGTAACACTGGCCATATGCAGAGTACAACCAAGCTCCTGGTGTCAAAAGACCTGAAAAAGACCTGTAATAATATGTGTGATGTGTTGAAGGTAGCAGTAGGGCCAAGTACAGGAAATACGTAGTGCACTGGCAGTGTTGTGGGAGGAATTGCAATAGCTTTCAATCAGCTGGGACTGTCAAGAAAAACACAATAAGGTAACCCACCCCCTGCACTGCCATGCTGTGTGTGGGTGTGTGTGTGTGTGTGTGTGTGTGTGTGTGTGTGTGTGTGTGTGTGTGTGTGTGTGTGTGTGTGTGTGTGTGTGTGTGTGTGTGTGTGTGTGTGTGTGTGTGTGTGTCTATCTCTGGGTGTGTGTGTGTGTGTGTGTGTGTGTGTGTGTGTGTGTGTGTGTGTGTGTGTGTGTGTGTGTGTGTGTGTGTGTGTGTGTGTGTGTGTGTGTGTGTGTGTGTATGTGCGTCTGTGTGTATGTGTGGGTGGGTGCACCTGTATGTGCGTTTGTGTGTGTGAGTGTGTGTATGTGCAGGTCTGAGTGTGAGTCTGTGTGCATGTGCGTCTGTGTATGTGTGGGTGGGTGCGCCTGTATGTGAGTCTGTGTGTGAATCTGTGTGTGAGTCTGTGTGTGAGTCCGTGTGTGCGCCTGTGTGTGCATGTGTGCGTGTGTTTTTCCTGTCCTCACAGCATGTGCTGTTTTCCATACAGTTATTATAATTCACATTTCTCTTTTTTTAGAAAGCACTCATGAGAAATTGTTTTTTGAAGCCGCTGCATTGTAGGAAGGATAAATTTTAAATGAGTAAACAGAAGTGACTGTGCCGTGGCAACGTGGTTATATATATCCTTCACAAGAGCTTCTGGATTCTGGCGCTATAAATCAAGGAGAGTTTGTGAAGATCAGCTTTTTTCTTTCCCTCCGTTCTGTATGGATTGCTCTGAGATGAAAACGTATCTATCCAGAGTCCCTGTAGCACACACACTATACTATACAGTATACCAGTGGTTCACAAACTTTTTCAGTGGGGACCCCCTTTTTGCAGTTAAGACCCCCCCACCCACCATAGTCTTAGCTTGGGAATGGATTTTTAGCAATATTAGTGGACAAACTATTTTGCCATTAATATTACTCGATTTTCCATTATTAGTTTGTCCGCTAATATTGCTAGAAATCCACAGGACAGCAAATACATGTATTGGCTGTTAGTTTCCCCGTTTTCCATGCAATGCCCCCTTCAGTACCTCCTCAACCCCCCTAGGGGGCCTGACCCCCATTTTGGGAACCACTGGTGTATACCAAGACGGTGGAAGATTTTTGGGCCAGTGCTTACCGAAAAGGATGTCCCAATTTCCTTGTTAATTACCCAATAATGTGCAGTGTGGCGTACTGAGCTGGGTGGTGATGTGATGTGTGTCAGCCCAACTGAGTTTCCTCTGCACATGTCAGCTGCCCAGTTTGGGGCGCCATGTTTACCTGGACATGGCTTTGTTTCTGCTCAGAAATAGGCTACTGGTTGTGTGTGTGCGTCAGGCATTTTTTTTTGTTGCTCAAAGCAAAAAAAAAAGCTTTTGTTAAGGCTAAAATCATAGCTGGATGCCGCAATCAAAGCGTTGAAATGTTTTTTTGTCGTTCGCTGTGTTAATGAATGAAATCCGGCATGAGGACAACAAAAGGTCGGGCAATGACATTTCACTTTCTTTCCCTTTCAAACAGAGAGCGCCTGATTTTGATGGAGAGGTTGGCTAATGGACTCTGTCATTTGTAGCATATGAATTAGTGGTGCTGGAAAGTAAACTCGGGCCTCGCCTCAGTGCTGGCTAATAGAAGCCGCCGCGTGGGCCAAGTCTAACAGGATTTCTGGGCATGTGTCCTGGGCTTGTCTTTCTCTTCTCTGCGGCACCATCCCCCGTGGTGGCTCTCGATGCAGCATGGTGCCCACGGTGACTGTGATGGTGGTGGCAGCCTCCGCCTCAGCATCAGCATCAGCATCAGCACCGGTGGCGATGGAGTTGTGCTGAGCTTTTGAGTTTGTTCGCTCCTCTTAGTGCAGGTTCGCTTCCCTTTTTGCCAAGCTCTAATTATCACTCGTTTTCTTTAAAATGTCTCACCACTAGCAGCTCCAGGGCTGAGCAAACTGTGAGGCGTTCCTACCGCCCCCCACCCCCCGCTCCCCCCCCCTCTCTCTCTGTTGTGGGAGGAAGTCTTTAAATGCCAGCTGTTATTAAGTCAATATCGCTCTGCAACGCCACGCACCCGCACACTCTCACACACACACACCCATGTGCATTGCAAGCAGAGGCTTAATTATTCATCGTTAGACGTCGACTTCTTTTTTTTTTCCTCTCCACCTCGTCGCCGTGAGAATGCTGCATTGTGTAACATGCACAACGTACATCAAAGAGTCTGGTCCCAAGGTGTGTGTGCGTGTGCGTGTGCGTGTGCGTGTGCATGTGCGTGTATGTGTGCGTGTATGTGTGCGTGCTGGGGTGTCAGCGAGGGAGGAGGAGCCATAGACTGCGTCACATTTTCAGTACAGCATCCTTAGTCACCAGTGCCAACACTGAGGCTCTTTGTTTAGGGAGCCAGAGCTACTGTAGAGAAGCAATCCTGCTGATGGTCCATTTACAGTGTATTTATGGAGAAGAAGCACTGGATTAAGTCTTTCTATCTATCTATCTATCTATCTATCTATCTATCTATCTATCTATCTATCTATCTATCTATCTATCTATCTATCTATCTATCTATCTATCTATCTATCTATCTGCATTAGCCTGATTATCATCGACGTTCAAATCTCTTCGAGACTTGGTCTGACCAAGACCATAACGAGACCATTTCCCAAATGGCATGGTTGACCCGCCTCCCTAGGTTTGCTACTGATTGATTGGTGTCTGACAAAGTGGGTGGACTTCCCGATTTTTCGGGAGATTAGAAACGATATTGACATTGCTCTTGGCCTGACTAGAAGCAATGGCAAAGGTGTTGCGTCACTAGGAGGGTGTGGCCTGGCTATATCTGCATATCTACCCATCTGTTCATCATGTTTTCCCTTTCTTTCATCATCTTGTGACTGCCAGAGCCTTCATGTTAGATATAGAGATTACTATATAATGTAATTCTTATTTCGTATTGGGCAAGGCTTCCAGAGCACTTTAAAAGAAAACAGCATTACCCTCGATATAACCCCAACATCACTGAAATGTGTCTTTTATATTCTACACCTGTCATTTACGTATATCCATACGCGTCGCTACTGTGGCATGAAAAGTGGAACATCAAGGTACAGCGAAAAATGTTGCTAGCCTTGCCAAAAAAAAGGTCTTTTGTAGAATTTCCTGACTTGAAAAGCTCCTAATCCATTTCATGAATTCAACATCTTGACAGGAAGGATTGCAGCATTTCCACTATTATCAGCCCTCATCATCACGTTTTCAAATCAGATTGTGGGTTGTAGGATTTGCTTGCTGCTCATGCAGGGTTTCTGCTAATAAGATTCAGCTTTTGTCTGCAGTGTGAAATAATGGTGGCATGTTGGTGCTTACAAAACTCACACACAAGGACAATATTTATTTTCTGTATTAATGTAAAGTGTTTACTGTACTAGCATGTTTGTTTATTGGGAATGCAGCCTCACTTAGAGCGGCTCTTTCCCAAAGATTTCAATGTTTATTTTATTTTATTATTATTTTGCTGCAGTAACATCTGCATACATAATATACATGTATGTTTAGGTGCCAATTTACATGATTCACAGCTTGAAAGCTGTGAATGTTTACTTTCAGGGACAAAAATTCAAGGACAAAATAATCAGATATTGAATAGATTTTACATTGAATGTTTCCATTGATGGTGCGGTGGAGGGGCATTTGCTCATCAGAATGCACTTTGTGTAATAGCCATTGAGTGTCTTCCATTGTGCCTGTAATGGCGCCACATCACATCCCCCGCTGCTTCAGACGTCATATGTTTCCTGTACACTATTCTGCAACAATGTATAGAAGTCTTCACCTCTACACGCTATTACTGTACGCAACAATGTATACAAGTCTTCAGCCCTATAAACTATTCTGTAACAATGTATACACGACTTCACCCCTACACACTATTCTGCAACAATGTATACACGTCTTCAGCCCTACACACTATTCTGTAACAATGTATACAAGTCTTCAGGCCTTCCCTTTGTGTAGCCTACCTCTGATTGAGTGATCAAGAATGTACTGCAGTACAATCTTGAAGATGGCTTGCTGCTCAAAAAAAGGTTTTTACTTGTATAATTAATGGAAATATCGAAATTCAAATCTCCCCAATACGTACATTGGGACATAATATTTAACAACCTCTTTGAGTCAGAGTTTCATCTGAGTCAATGTCTCATCTGGGAAATCCTGTTTTATGATTGCTTTCACTGTAATGATTAATAGCAGTCCAGCAAGACCAGTTTTAACCGATGCCACAGTAATTCATTTTACAGTTCATTTCAGTGTAACATCCACATTCATTCTAGTCTGGGGTGCATTTCTCTAAACCCTATTTGCTAACTATCTTAGCTACTTTGTTGGTTGCAATGCAATTTCCCATTGGCAACTATCCAAGTTGCTAACTGCTAATAACTACCCTTTCGAGAAATGCACCCCTGATTTTCTATACTCATGCATGAATGAGTTTTGCCTGTACAGTACAGTTCATGTTGGACACAGACTTGGAAAATATCTGTTCAGCGTTCTTGTAACAGGCCAAGGTTGTGTTCGGTCAAGGTAACTGAAGAATTACAGAAGTGCAAAGCAGAAAAGTGACCCCTTGAACCAATTATTTCTCCACACACATTTTCCTTTTCTGCGGGGTACAGGGGGCTTTCATTTTCCACCGTTAAAAAGTAAGTGGCGGCTAGGACCTCTGAAGGTCATTGGCTGTGTGAGAGGAAGGCGGGGGCATTGTGTGTGCAGGCGTATTTGTGTGTGTGTGTGTGTGTGTGTGTGTGTGTGTGTGTGCGTATGTGTGTGCTTGTGTGTGTGTGTGTGGTGTGTGTGTGTGTGTGTGTGTGTGTGTGTGTGTGTTGCGCGTGTGTGTGTGTGTGTGTGTGTGTGTGTGTGCGTGTGCGTGCGTGCACACGTGCATGTGTGTGTGTGTGTGTGCATGTGCACGCGTGTGTGTTCTTGTGTGTGTGTATGTGTGTGTGTACGAGCATGCCTTTGTGTGTGTGTGTGTATGTGTGTGTCTGTGCGAGCATGTCTGTGTGTGTGTGTCTGCGGGCGTGTCTTCTCGTGTATGTGTGTGTGTGTGTGTGTGTGTGTGTGTGTGTGTGTGTGTGTGTGTGTGTGTGTGTGTGTGTGTGTACGAGTGTGACTGTGTGCGTGTGTGTGCCTGCATTTGTGTGTGTGTGTGTGTGTGTGTGTGTGTGTGTGTGTGTGTGTGTGTCTGTGTGTGTGTCTGTGTGTCTGTGTGTACGAGCATGTGTGTGTGTGTGTGCCTGCGTGTGTGTGTGCCTGCGTGTGTGTGTCTGCGTGTACGTGTGTGTGTGTGTGTGTGTGTGTGTGTGTGTGTGTGTGTGTGTGTGTGTGTGTGTGTGTGTGTGTGTGTGTGTGTGTGTGTGTGTGTGTGTGTGTGTGTGTGTGTGTGCGTGCCTGTGTGTGTGTGTGTGTGTGTGTGTGTGTGTGTGTGTGTGTGTGTGTGTGTGTGTGTGTGTGCGTGTGTGTGTGTGTATGCGCATGTGAGTGTGTGTATGGGGGGTGCAGTCCCTTGTAGAACAGCTGCTGTAAGGACACTGCACTGCTGAGAGGGAGAGACTGCCCAGTGGGGATGGTGCTACCTGACGCTGCTACTCTGGCCTGTGCTCTAGCCTCTAGCTGGGTCTCGTATGTTATCTTACGTGATGTACGAAACATACTGTACAAACATGTGAACAGGGCTGATCTGGGGGGGACGGGGGGGGGGGGGGGTGACATCCAGGCATTTTTTGCTTTAACTGGCCCATCACACATACAGCTCGTCTTCATATTGCTTGACTCAGGTCACTGTAGTCAATACTGAAGATGGAACATTGGGCTGCCTGCTCTAAACTGTGGAGCAGTGTACAATTGGACCCTGGAGACTGTGTGGTCGAGTGGTTCAGGAGGTGGACTTAGTAAAATCAGAAGGTTGTAAGTTCGAATCCCACCCTTACCTATCCCTATTACACCTCCATCCATGACTGAAGTGCCCTTGAGCAAGGCACCTAACCCACATTGCTCCGGGGACTGTAACCAATACCCTGTATCTAAATAGCTGTAAGTCTCTGTAGATAAAACCGTCAGCTAAGTGTAATGTACTGTACTGTACTATGTAGTGTGCACCCACTGGGAAAATGCCCTGTATGCCACATTGCCAGTCCAGCCCTACATATGTACGAGCAAGTTGTCTCCAAGCCCAGAGAGCAGGCCTCCTTGCTCAGCGGTCACTGAGCTCCGCACACCTAGAGTCCCAGTGCGCTGTCGAACGAACTGGGCTACTTGCCAAATAGGGCTACCTGGCAGACACACTCAGGGGCAGTAAAGGTTAGCAGTTGGGGTGAGTAGTAGTGGGGTTAGTTATAGAAGTTAGCCTTGTGCTACATTCGGCTGTTTGAATGTAGGTAAATGTGCAAGTGAAATGCTCCAGAGGCACTTCAGTTCCAAAGAGCACTCTGGTCCATCTTGTAGTTATTCGACTAAGTCTACCTTGCTCGTGGAGGAGATGGGGTGGCAATTTACGTAATGCACTTCAGATGTACGATGCACTGCACACAGCCTTGCCAAAATGATTACGCTTAATGTGTACTGAGACTCTAGCTCAGGAGCACATCAGGAGGCGTTAGGGCTGATGTCTGTGACCGGCCAGTCAGGCGGCCGCAGTTTGGCACCGATGACAACGAGACATGTGACTGATGGAGAGCCAGCAAGTCCATCACATCACATCTCTCACTGTCAAAACAAGCGTAGTATAAGTCACATCTACAAAACAAGCGCAGTGCTGCATATAAGTCGCATCTACGTATATATGATACTGTGCATGGAGCCTGAGGAAGAGCCAGACAGCTCAAATGTCATGTACAGTAAATTAATCTGTCCAGTTACCGTATATAATATGGGGGTTCTCTGATGATCAGGTCATTGAGTACAGTCCTTTGGTTTGCATTGTTCAGATTATGACTGTTTAGTTTGCATGTGTGTGGTTAGGGGGGCTACACTGTTTAATTCAAGTATGCATAATAAATCCCTCCATGTGACATTTTTTCCCATGAACTGGCACGAACTTGTGACATAAAGCCCATAATCAGAGCATTAGCAGGAAGGATTTATATGTTTAATAATGAGTAGGAACTTATATCAGAGTGATGCATGTAAGTGATGTAAACTCTCTTGTCACAACATACATGCATACATACATGCATGTGCATGCAACTCAGATCTAAAAAATAAATGAACAAAGAAGCACACAACAGATTTCTCAGGCGATGAAAAAAACAAAAAGAAATCTGATGTGTGTGTCTTTATTCATTTATTTTTGAGATTTGAGTTTTTTCATTGACAAAGCTGAGCACCCAGTGTAGCACATTAGACTACAAGGTGTTGAGCGTGCGCCTCCTGATCCTTCTAGGTGCATGCAACTACAATGCATTGCCTATCTCCAATATTTTCCTTATAAGCACAGGCTTTAGTACTAAATTGTGAGTAAAAAATAAAAACTTAATCGGGTTGTGAAAAGCCAGAGCAGAGCCAGCTGAACTGCTGACCCGTCCACATCACGGGGAGTGGCATGGCATTTGGATATTATTTTGCCTCTGTCATATCATGTCACTACTACTACTACAGGCAGATTGAGATTACCCAGAAAACATTTGGGAATGTCATTTTAATCTTCCAAATGCAGTAGTATTTAGAAAAGTTTAGGGGAGCCAGACCAAAAAAGGATTTCAGTTTTTTTAGGCTGTGATGTCCGTGTTTAATAATAGATGCATTGTATCTGTGGTGCTGGTCCATACCTGACCCAAATGCAGGAGGTGCTGAACAGGTGAAGAGGGAGGAGGAGGTGGAGGAGGGAGGAGGAGGAGGAGGAGAGAGGAGAGGAGAGAGAGGAGGAGGGAGGAGAGAGAGAAAGGGGGCTGGTGAAACAGGAGGTGCTGAACAGGTGAAGAGGGAGGAGGAGGAGGGAGGGAGGAGGAGGAGGGAGAAAAAGGAGAGAGGATGGAGGAGAGAGAGAAAGGGGGCTGGTGAAACAGCTGGTCACAGTTGGAAGTGAGCACCTTGTTGCACCAACCTGGCTCCTTGCTCGGGATTAAAGCTTTGCCACCCATCTGTCCGGCGTCAACTCCCATTTAAGCCCCAGCCCATCATCGGCAGAGGGGTCAGCCGCCGGAGCTGATCCAGATTTCAATCATGGTGACATGGGGGTCACCTTTCTGCTACATTTCAATTGAACATGCAGAGAGGGGACTGAGTGAGGGAGAGAGAGGGAGAGAGGGAGGAGAGAAGAGAGGAGGTGGTGAAACTATTGGCCAGACAGAACTAGGACAGCAACCCACAAACAGGAGGATCACAAACACCTCCACCCTATGGTGCTTAACAATCCATCTATTGAGACTTCCTTCCTGCCCAGCTTATGCATAGGTGTTGCTTTAATCAAGCGAAAAGCAGATCACATTTTATTACTATGTTTGAGGTCAAAGGGGTATTGGTGCCGTCCAGATGGAATATCATCTTGAATCATTAGATTTACTTTACAGCCATGTGCATACAGTATATCATAACAATAGCAGGACCTTCTGTGTCATATGCATACATTTCACCAGCATACATGATAATATTATGGATTGGGGAAGGCTTAATGAGGAGACATACACAGTATATAGGATTCCCTACCTCCCAGTATCAGTAGGTAGCCTAGGCAGTTGGCTACCAGTTTAACGGGAGGGCCTTTCCTTTCCCCCTATAGGATTAACTGTGCTGCTGACTCAGGCTTATCTGCTGCAGGCTTAAGGAGTTTAACTCTTTCTTCCAATAACACTGACAGACACATAAGACGGATTTTACCTGAGATCATAGGTGCTTAACCACACCTCTCAAGGTGGGATTGGCTCTGATGCACTCTGACAGGTAGCGTGGATGCACTACTTTGAAAACAATAGGTGACCACCGCTTAGTGACGGTTGTTTTGCCTAGTCCAGATATCCTTAACGCTTTGCTGTCAGATGTTTTGTTTGTTTGTTTGTTTGTTTTTGGATCTGGTGACCCTCTTCTCTTGATTATACTCCATAGATTACCACACCACACTTTGGTACTTTGGTGGTATGGGCATGCTAACGCACCTTTAATATTTTTCTACTGTATTCAAATTTTTTAAAATAGCCTACTATTTTCATGTTTTTTCTGCTGGTAGCTGGAAGCCTGAAATATGTACAAATAAATACTTGAAATAGCTTAATATGTGGGCAACTCATCTGCAATCTATGAAAGTTTAACGTTTTTTGATGGACTTATGGAAATAAATAAATAACTTTTAAATTATATCTTTTGGAGAGGAGCTGTATATCATTTGCTGTTGTTGTGGTGTTGCTGGCAGGATTGCCATGTTAGAATATGCTGCATCACTTCATACAGTATAAAGGATGTCTGCCTTGGATCAGTTATCACAAAGGTGATAATCTATTTTTAACATGTAGTTTAAAATATCAAAGCAGTACCCTAAACCTTGATGCTTTATTTATATCATCAAAGGGTGTTGTTTTCTTGGAGAGTGAAGTAGCTGTACTATTGTCCTATTGTGTGGCGTGCAACTAAGGGTATAATCGCTATTGTTTGAGTTGCTTGCATTGTGAGACTCCTTCAATAACTGCTGAAAGGTTTACCAGCAGTGGTGATGAGAGATATCAAATGAGTTTCAAAGTGAGAGATCCGCACACTTAAAATCCTTTTTTGTTTTCTTTTATTTTTTCATGGCTGAATAACGTTTCAACTTCACAGTTTTCATCTGATTCTGTGACTGTGAAGTCAAAACATTATCCAGCCATGAAATGATAAAATAAAACAAAAAGGATTTTAAGTGTGCTGACCTCTCACTTTGAAACTACATTCAGCCTTTGTCCTGCACCTTTTCCTGGGATGTGCACAATCTTCACCTTGAACCAGATATCCAATGAGTGCAAAATTATTTCAGTTGGCATTACGTATGAAGCAACTTGTCTTGTCCAATCAACACCACGGGCAAAATGTTGACACCCAAGTACTGAAGAAAAAAACAATGGGCTTTTCTTTAGCATCCAATAAAGGACGTCCACATTAGCAACCTGAGTGCTGTACCGGAGGTGCATGCTTCACACACTCCAGTCAGATCGGTAATGATTTCCCCATGTTTGCTTTAGGCCAGATCAGTAATCATTTCCCCATGCATGTTTGCTTTAGGTCATCAGAAAATGAACACTAGTCAGGGGAAGTCATCCTAAATGCAATGGATTGCTTTTGTGGCGATGTACCGTACAGTGCTGCATGGCCATTAGTGGTCACACAGCATTGACTTAAGCTTCTGTGCCGAGTGGTATTGATGCGGTTCTCTCACCCCCCACCACCCAACCCCCCTTCTTCCTGCAGTTGACTTTCTGTGCCTTTACATTGACCACTGACACCGTCTTGGGGATCATCACAGGCATTCATATTTTAGGTCCTTGTCAAGATTTTGGCATGCAGTCAATATCCTAACCCGCATGACCGTTGTTTTGAGCGACAAATTAATAAGGAGGTCAGAAAAGTTTAGATCCCTGGCTGGGATTTTCTTGGCACGATATCGCTGATTATCACGGAAGTGACACTCGCTCCTCTGGGACGGCAGATACTTGAGGAGCACGGAGGCTGCAGGGGTTATTGGTGGCTGATGATGATGCTGATGATTTCCTTGCAGATCTAGTCATGTGACATTGCAGCTCTGTGCGGCGGGCGGCTGCTGGCCACAGGCCCGCTGGCCTTTCCCTCTGATCCATATTTGATGGAAGTGCTTCCCTGGGCCTCTCCTGTGCATCCTAATACTAGCAACACTCCGAGGCCTACAGACCTGTAATTGGTGTTGCTGTATATCACAGCAAAAAAAAACTGAGTGACTTCAACACTTAAAGAGTCAATTTATCATCTTCGAGAGTATATTTGGTCCCAGAGTACTCCCTAAGTGTTGAATTAACACTGATTCCTTTTTTTATTTTATTTTATTTTTACTGTGTAGGCCTACTGTAACTCTGGAGAAGCTTTAACGTGGAGGCCATATGCAAAAATATATACACTAGATCATTGGAAACAGAGCAGAGGCCTCTTTTCAGATATTTTATTGCATTTAGCTGTACTCTACATAGCTACACAGCACTGCTAATTCAACACAGTCGAAGTTAGCAGTAGCACTCACTGGGTCAGTCTTACTGTCTAAATTGCATTAACACTGCAAAATGTAGGCAACTGTGTATGCTGAAACAGAAAGTATAATATTGGATTAAGAAAGTTTATCAATTCAAAGCATATTTCATGTGAACATCTGCTGAATATCAAATTTGTGGCTGGTGATTTGGTGTGTGCTTTAAAATCACAAATCACTGTTTTATGACTTTCATTCTTTATACTCTGCATGTTTACTCTGAAAACAAATTTAATTTTGGCCATCATAACTACTGTTTTCTGGCATACCCATCTGTAGTGTTCTGTGTTTATCGTAGAAGATACATTGCCCTAACATTATTTACAGAAGCATTTGTCAACTCCCACTTTTACATCCAGACTAATGTTACCAAAACACATATCATTGTCAAGGGCCCGAGGAAGCGAGGGTGGAAAAAAGATGATTTTATGCAAACCATATATCGCACAGATGTTGCCAGCATACGGATACCTGACACAGCATGAATTAGATTACTCGCTGAAAAATGCTGTTAATTCTAACTGCACCTGGCCCCATTTGAAGAGCCATCATTTAGCATTACGCTCTCACCTCCAATGATAGATCTTGAGCATGACATGTTGGAGGTCTGCCTCAAAAAGCAAAAAAAAGAAAGAAAAAAACACCACCTAAGAGAGATTGCCTCCCTGCGACAGCGTTGTGAAGGCAGCCATGTTTTCAGCTCTGCTTGTTTGGTGTGTGTACATCAGACGGTTTCATAACATTCTGTTGCCGTGGTGGCGATGCTGCTATGGCTGTGTTAGCTGCCTGCCAGAGCTCCACACTGCATGGACACATAATCTTATTCAAGCACTCTTTTGATGCACAGCATGACGGGGAAAATGGAAATGTTTTGCCTTTATTATTTATCATGTTATGCCTATCTCTCTCTCCCTGTCAATTTGTGGACTGAGTTTTAAATATTACGTAATTGTTTTCTTTTTTTCTAACTTATTTGCCTCAAAAGTGACACTTTCAGAGTTTCTCTGCTTAGTATTCTGGGTCAGGCGAAATTATGGGATGTCGTGTTGTTGTCTGGTTGTCTTGTCTGCTGTAACAATAAAGATGATATGCATGCAATGACGTTCAGTAATTATTCATACTATATATTTATGCAATGCAAGTCAATAAAGGAATCACAATTAGTAAGTACCTCATGAACTGAACATTGCAAGGTTACAGTCTCTGTGAATGGTAATATAAGTGGGAGAAATGTGCCCCTTGATAAATAGCCCTAAGCAATCCAATTAAACTGTAAGTTAATAAGACAGCATACTGGAATTGGTCTGGTTTAATTACTAAGTGTTGTGCCTCGGTAAGCAGCAGCAGCAGCAGTCGCAGCAGCAGCAGCAACACAAAGAGTTAATTACCCCCCTCTAATAACCCGCTCTCCTCTGCTCTGTGTCCTGTCTCCACAGGTAACCGGTAGGATGGGGGCTGGGGAAGCGAGCGGGCACAGCTACCTGGTGGCGTGCTGGCAGCCCATCCTCATACTGATGCTGGGCACCGTGCTGTCCGGCTCCACCACGGGCTGCCCGTCGCGCTGCGAGTGCAACGTGCCCGAGCGCGCCGTCGTCTGCCACCGCAAGAAGCTGATGTCCGTCCCCGAGGGCATCCCCGCCGAGACGCGGCTGCTGGACCTCAGCAAGAACCGCATCAAAACCATAGACTCGGACGAGTTTGCCAATTTCCCCAACCTGGAGGAGCTGGAGCTGAACGAGAACACCATCTCCGTCATCGAGCCGGGGGCGTTCAACAACCTCTATAGCTTGCGGACACTGGGGCTGCGGAGCAACAAGCTCAAGCTCATCCAGCTAGGGGTGTTTACGGGCCTGAGCAACCTCACCCAGCTGGACATCAGCGAGAACAAGATCGTCATCCTGCTGGACTACATGTTCCAAGACCTGTACAGCCTCCGGTCCCTGGAGGTGGGGGACAACGACCTGGTGTTCATCTCCCACAGAGCCTTCCACGGCCTGAGCAGCTTGGAGCAGCTCACCCTGGAGAAGTGCAACCTAACTGCCGTGCCCACGGAGGCCTTCACCCACCTGCCCAGCTTGGTCGCGCTCCGCCTGCGCAACCTCAACATCAACATCATCAAGGATTACGCCTTCAAGCGGCTGTACAGGCTCAAAGTGCTGGAGATCGCCAACTGGCCTTTCCTCGACACCATGACGACAAACAGCTTGTACGGTTTGAATCTCACCTCTCTGACCATCACCAGCGGCAATCTCACGTCCATCCCGTACGTGGCTCTCCGCCACCTGGTCTACTTGCGCTTTCTGAACATGTCGTACAACCCCATCCTCACCATCGAGGGGAATAAGCTTCACGACCTTCTTCGGCTGCAAGAGTTTCATCTGGTAGGTGGGAGGCTGGCTGTCATTGAGCCCTATGCCTTCAGAGGCCTAAACTATCTCAAGATCCTCAACGTGTCTGCAAACGCACTCACCACACTGGAAGAGGCTGCTTTTCACTCGGTTGGGAACCTGGAGACGCTGGCGTTGTACGACAACCCCTTGGCTTGCGACTGCAGGCTTCTGTGGATTTTCCGACGGCGATGGAGACTCAACTTCAATCGGGGACAGCCCACCTGTGCCTCTCCCGAGTTTGTACAAGGCAAGGAGTTCAAGGACTTCCCAGACATCCTCCAGCCCAACTACTTCACTTGCCGCAAGTCGAGAATCCGCGACCGCAAGCCACAGCAGAAGTTTGTGGACGAGGGGACCACCGTGCACTTTGTGTGCCAAGCGGACGGCGACCCCGCTCCGGTCATCCTGTGGCTCTCCCCGCAGAAGCAGTTCATCACCACCAAGACGATCGGCCGTCTGACGGTGTTTCCCGACGGCACCCTGGAAGTGCGCTACGCCCAGATTCAAGACAACGGAACGTACATGTGCATCGCCAGTAACGCCGGTGGTAATGACACGGCGTTGGCCCACCTGCATGTCCACAGTTACTCCCCCGACTGGCCTCACCAGCCTAACAAAACCTTCGCTTTCATATCTAACCAGCCCAATGATAACGGTGCCAACGGGACGAAAGCCGCCGTCCCCTTCCCCTTTGACATTAAGACCCTGATCATTGCCACCACCATGGGTTTCATCTCTTTTCTTGGTGTCGTCCTGTTTTGTCTCGTACTGCTCTTTTTGTGGAGCAGGGGTAAAGGAAACACCAAGCACAATATAGAGATCGAGTATGTGCCACGCAAGTCAGACGCTGGTATAAGCAGCAGCACCGCAGATGCCCCTCGCAAGTTTAACATGAAAATGATCTAACACATTTGCGGGACTTAATGACATGGGAAAGGCAAAAAAAGATGAAGAAAAAAACACAAAAATAGAAAGGAGAGGATTCCCCTTTGACAACCCCTGGATACAGAGTTAATGTAGTGCAGCATTTGATTTTTTTCTCACTTACTTTGAAGGTGGATATGAAGGAGAAAATGGTCTTTGTTTTGACTATACAAGAAAAAAAAAAATACCACAAACTCTGCGTTATGGATATAAACTTGGCCTACTGGGACCATTACTTTGAAAGTGAATTTTGTCCTACGACATTCGAGTTCTTGTGGATTTTTATTCAAAACAAAAAAAAAGAAAGAAAAGTATATATAAAACAAACCTGAACCCTTCTAAATGTTCGTATCAATCACTGGAATGCAAAAGGCAGGATCATCTTTCTCTTTTGCTGCCCTTTTGCCTGCATTTTTGTATTCTTTTCTTTTCTATGGTATACTATATGTTCAAATGCTTTGTCATTCAGAAACTGAAGAATGAAAGGGGATGATGAGCACATTATTCCATTGATCTGTAAAATACTACCGTCCACAATCATTTATTATACCCTACAACCCAGTCAAGTAGAAAATGTGGATAAATGATCTGATCTGGAGGTGGAAAAGGTGGCATAAAATGGATGCTGAATAAAGCATGCAGATTCTTTTATTCTGGCATTAAGTATACATTTATAAATTTCATTTTCATCAAATGCCCCAGTTTATGAATACGGTTATTACGTAACATAATACTATATTATTTGCATCTACTAGAAAGACAGTTAAGTTGATTACCTTTCCAGAACAAATATTGTGTTCATTCCAGTACTGTTTTACTTTTTAAAACATATATAGTATATTCAATAGCTTTGGGTAAAGAGCTTTATGTAAGTACCCATAGTCTTAATTGCCCCTGAAGTTGTATCCAATCATTTTCATCTAATGAAATCCCCCCAAATCTACTGTATCTACTCATGCCAAACTTACTAATGTGCTCAGCACCCCTGCCAACATTCAACTCTACAGTAGATATTCGTTTTGTGGAAGTTTGATTGTCAAAAACACATGTTGCCAACATACACAACTCCAGGAAGAGCAGGTAGTTTAACCTACAGTACACTTCTCCTGCTACAGACAGAGCAGATCGGATTGGATCAGGTCTAACTTTCACAATATACATTAGAAGTGAGACATGTAATGAGAGATGAACAACACCATAGGTTTCTAATGAGGATGGTGGTTGTGTGTACGAGGACCTTATATATTCAAGTACACTGTGTGAACAGCTGAGGGGGGAGGGGGGGGGTTCGATGAAATGCAGATAATGCCTCCGTTATTTACGGTGCATGTCATAGGGAAGTGATACAGTAATGGGCCGGGGGTATGGACTGGATATACAGATGGTAGCTAGTCACAGATGGCTTTACCCGTGCTGATCTGCAGAGGCTTTGAAGTAATCCATTTTACAGAAACGTGAGAGATGGCTCACGATGATTACAACTGCTCTCCTCGTTTCAGTCTGACTACCGTGCCGAGCCTTTGTTTTGTTATGTTTTTTTGTTTTTTTTCTTCAGTCCTCATCAGTTTAACGACGACTCTGAAAATGTCCTTTTTTTCTGTTTTCAGTTCAAACCGAGGACTATGTGAATATGTAGTCCGAGCCAATTTTGTATTGAAATATCAAAAAAAAAATACAAAATCAAAAATATGTTCAGTTGTTCGTGCAATAAAGGTAATATGCAGATTTTGTTTTTTTTTTAATTAACAATTTTCTTGATGTTAAATGGTTGAAAATATGGTATGTTGTATTAAACAATCTATGGCGATTTTTTACAAAGTTTCACTAGTCGTATCTGAGTTAAAATCTGTCACCATGGGCAAATAACTACGTACTGTATGTACTGCATCTGATAGCAAAACTCAAAACTTGGGCTTCAAAACAGGAATATGGGCTTATAGTGAAAATAGTGAGATTTTATTCAAGAAACTAGATTGCATTCTCACAGAAAATGCTGGAAGCGTGCTTGCCTTTTGGGGCAGAGCTGAGCAGTTTTATTTTTGATATCTCTACACCTTAATTAAAACCAAACTACTATTGTGAAAACAAAGCTAAAAGAAATGTGGGAAAAATCCATCCACCCAGTCAGAAGTTATGGGCCAAACAATTCAACCATCTTGGATTCAGCCATCTTGAAAGTGTTGTAGCTCCGCGTTTTGGGGATATACTAAATTACATACATGCTAATTTTAGTTGGCTAAGGAACACTGCATATGATGAACTCACAACCTCCACATCTCTAATCCAGCACCTTTGCCATTGATAGTAAATGACATACATGCTATTTTAAGTTGGCTAAGGAACACTGCATATAATTTTGAAAATCAACATGGGTCCGAGTGGGGATTCAAACTCACAACCTCCACATCTGTAATCCAGCACCTTTGCCATTGATAGTAAATGACATACATGCTATTTTAAGTTGGCTAAGGAACACTGCATACGTATGATATAATTTTGAAAATCAACATGGGTCCGAGTGGGATTCGAACTCACAACCTCCATATCTCTAATCCAGCACCTTTGCCATTGATACTAAATGACATACATGCTATTTTAAGTTGGCTAAGGAACAGTGCATATGATATAATTTTGAAAATCAACATGAGTCCGGGCAGGATTTGAACTCACAACCTCCATAGGCCTATCTTTAATCCAGCACCTTTACCATTGAGCCAAGCAGCTGGCTGTGACAAGCATTCCAGCAAGACAATATCAAATTGCATTGAAGAGCTGAACAATAGACTTCTAGAATGGTAGTGCAGCTGCTCGTTAAAGCGATGGTTCGGAGTAGAATCGCCCTAATGCCATTTGAACCGTGACACCCATCCACCTTTACACCTGAAGTGTTTTCTGCCGCAGACTTACATCAACAGAGTTGCCGTGTTATTCGATGTTTATTCCGGTTAGCTTGACTCAAGCGCATATGGATACTGGGCACCGTCTCCAAACTGTCCCCACAAAAATAACATGTCATTACACCAAACTTCTGCAGTAGCCCAAATATGGTCTGTACTCACGAAACGAAGCATTTGGAAGTTTGGAAATAGTCCAGGAGTTTAGTATTATCAACACAAGCTGAATAGCTTCTCTGCTGCTAAAGCTGTGCCAACGTTACTTCCGTCATATGAGACAAGCCCGTAAAAGTCTTCAACAAACTTCCAGACGAGAGTGTTAAAAAAGTTTTCATTGAATTGTGATTAAGGCTTATATTTTCAAGGCAATACTTAAAAGATATTTCAAATCTTACCTACTATCAATTAGACAAGGATTTTCGTTATCAATACTGATGCTGAATTCACTTTTCATTGTGCATATTATGAGCTTCGTTTAGGACTCTTACATGCTTGTCTTAGATGACGGAAGTAACGTTGGCGCAGCTTTAGCAGCAGAGAAGCTATTCGGCTTGTGTTGATAATAATAAACTCCTGGACTATTTCCAAACTTCCAAATGCTTCGTTTCGTGAGTACAGACCATATTTGTGCTACTGCAGAAGTTTGGTGTCATGACATGTTATTTTTGTGGGGAAAGTTTGGAGACGGTGCCCAGTATCCATATGCGCTTGAGTCAAGCTAACCGGAATAAACATTGAATAACACGGCAACTCTGTTGATGTAAGTCTGCGGCAGAAAACACTTCGGGTGTAAAGGTGGATGGGTGTCACGGTTCAAATGGCATTAGGGTGATTCTACTCCGAACCATCGCTTTAAGAATAGAATGTTGAGAGAAAGTGACAGTTGAGATGGAACCCTGTATTGGCAGCACCTTTTCTGATTGTCTTTATGACAGTTAGTATTGTGATCTAAGGCAGAGGGCAGAATCAAGACAATTTCTTGTTTTTAGATCGCTGTTGTTAAAAAACTAAAAAGAATTGGCACATGTCCTTTGCACAGATTGGGGTCATACATGTGATCTTTCTAACAGTACTTGCAAAAGCCTGCAAGCCTGCTTAATTATTTTTTCTATGTATGTGGTGCAATCGCTGCCAATCAATGACCATTTTACAGCTACGGTATGATGCATGTGAAACAAACAACCATTTTGAAACATCCTTTTAATATACATACCGCAGAGTACACATGCAGTATTTCAGAGTAAACAGTGAAACTGACTCTTTTCAGGCTAACGGTGAAGATACAAATAATGAATGAGCGAGCCCATCTTAAAAGAGAATCTTCAATCAAACGGTGAGGAAATGGGCAAATGGGGTTAGTTGATCCCTGATGTTTTAGTGAAACAGGAGACCTCATATTCAACAATCCGCTGTGCACTTCCGTCAGAGGGATATACTAAGAAGCTGGTTCAGGAGTAAACCAGGTTAAATTAAGAGGTAAATCATCTAATAGAAGAGTCTGGAGTCAACTGTGATTTACCTCTTAACTTAACCTGGTTTACTCCTGAACCAGCTTCTTAGTATAGGTCCTCGTTCAGGTGGGGGAACAGGGGTGGTCTTCTTTATGGGTGGACACTCTCCGACTTCCTGTGACCTCCTAGTCACATAGTATCTGTGTCAATGATATCTGTTTGAAATGGCTGGAGATGAGGTATCATTTCCCCACTGGTGGTAGCCATAAAAATGTGCGAAATGATGAGGCGAGAAGCACCCAGAAGGCCTCCCTTAGTCAGTGATGTGTGTGACGATTGGAAAAGGTTATTGAGAAAGTTGTTTAAGATCCACTTTACGGGCCAGCCAGGAGGCAATAGCAGCTCAGAAAACTGCTGGGTTGATATTTACTTAAGATACAGGACTAACACCGCCAGCGCCAGGTCTTGCCAGGCACCCCCTGGAGACAGATCTGGGTCACTCTTCACACTCTACTGAGACACAGCTACAGCATAAAGCATACAGTGGGTGCTCACATGGGGTGTCGTACATGGGGGTTAAGTGTGACTGAGTCGCCAGGGCCCTGTGTATACAGTGAGGAGAATAAGTATTTGATCCCTTGCTGATTTTGTTGGTTTGCCCACTAATAAAGACATGATCAGTATTTAATGTTAATGATAATATGTATTCTAATATGGAGAGACAGAATATCAAAAAGAAAATGCAGAAATTAACTCTAAAGAATATATAATAATTGATTTATATTTAATTGAGGGAAATAAGTATTTGATCCCCTGCCAACCATTAAGGGTTCTGATCCCGCAGATCAAATGGCACTTCCAATCAACTTGTTATCTGAATTGAACACACCTGTTAATAGTAACCTACACAAAAGACACACATTGAATCTGCAGAATCAATCCATAGAATCAGTCAATCAATCAAACTAAACTCGCCAACATGGGGCAGACCAAAAAGCTGTCAAAGGATGTCAGGGAAAAGATTTTAGAACTCAACAATGCTGAAATGGGCTCCTGGATATTAAAGAGCAAACTGTTGGTGTATTTTTTCCCAATTTTAGGACATACAAAATGATCATCAATCATCAATCTTAGGCCTGTCTCTGGTTCCATACAAGATTTGACCTTGTGGGAATTTAATAACCAGAAAAAAGGAGATAAAGCACCTTAAAACTGTATGGGAGGAGCTAGGAAATGATCTCAAGGCAGCTGGGACCTCAATCACTAAGAAAACTATTGGAAACACTTGATACCACAGCGGATTAAAATCCTGCAGTGCATGTATGGTACCCCGGCCTCAGAAGGAACCTGTTCAGGCTCACCTGAGGTTTGCCAATGAACATCAAACTGGATTAGGATATGATTGGGAGGTACTGGAATCAGATGACACCAAAATCAATCTGTTTGGCATTAACACAACTCGATGTGTTTGGAGGAAGAGAAATGCTGCCCATGATACCAAGACCAACACCTTCTCCAACATCATAAATGAAAGTGGTAACATAATGTTTTGAGGTTGTTTGTCTGGCCAAGACACAGGACAACTTCACATTGTCAAGAAATGGATGGAGGGAGACATGTAAACGTACAATGCTGCATGCCAACCTCTTTCCCACCACCACTAGACTGAAGGTGGGTCATGGATTGGCGTCCCAATATGATAATAATCCATAACATACAGCCCAAGCAACGAAGGAGTAGCTCAAGCAGAAGCACATTAAGGTCATGAAGTGGCCTAGACAGTTTCCAAACATTAACCCTATAATAATCCTGTGAAGGGAACAGAAGCTCCCATTTGGCAAGCTGCAGTCATACAACTTAAGTGATTTAGAGATGATCTGGATAGAAAAGTGGACAAAAATCCTTTCTAATATATCCACAAACATTGTCATTAACTGAAAGACACATCTGACCTCTGTATGAGAAAACAAGGGCTTTGCCACCAAGTATTTTGTCTTCTTTGACTAGAGGGGTCAAATACTTATTTTCCTCAATGGAATACAAATCAATTAAAATATATTCTTCAAAGTTATTTTCTGGATTTTCTTTTTGATATTCTGTCTCTTTATATTAGAATACATTTTATCATTAATATTATAGAATGATCATGTCTTTATTAGTGGGCAAACCAACAAAATCAGCAAGGGATCAAATACTTATTCTCCTCACTGTATAGGGGGTCCACACAGTCTGATTTATGTAGATGTACATTGAGTCCACAATTTGCTACTATGCCCCTGGGTGCTCAGGAGGTGAAATACTCATATTGCCTCATGAATCCTCCTAACCTAATCGATAAGATTACCATCATAATTTTATGTGACATGACGGTAGCCTATATTGCAATATACAGTATTTTTATCACGTAGGCCTAATTTAATGTTGGATCTGTATGGAGCGCTAGCATCTGCTGGAGTCTAATTTGAAATGTACATGTCAGTATGTACCGTACAGTATAGACTAAGTCCCCTTGGCCAGTAAAGCTGATTCTGGATTCTGAATATTGAAACACAAGCGCTTGCAGCAAGAATTAATATTCAAGATGCAGCTATTTGTTCTGGTAATGATTACATTGATGATTACAAGTATGTTAAATGGCGAAATGCATATTTTTAGTCATTCCGCAGTCGTTCATTCAAAGAGGCCTCAGAAATCTTGCTCATTCTGCAAAATGTTGTGTTTTAAGGGACTCTGTTGCAACAATATAGCACGTGTCGTGAATATAGTCATAACTATTTCTTAAAAAAATAGGCCTACTTGGTTGCAATTTTGCACTATGAACACTTGACACATAACAACACTTATGTAAACACGGGAATAAAGTGTTAGCTAAAATACTGTATAATCTGAACAGACTAAATGGACTATTATAATGTTTTTATTGCTGGCCTGTGGTCTCATCAGAACCATAGAAAAGGTCTGGGCCTTACTGGCATTTTAAATAGTAGTAGGCTAATTTGCAGCTGCACGCTTTACCCCAAATGACTACAATCATGTTAATGTGATGAGACTTATGAGGAAATAATTGCTTCCACTGAGCCCAAAAGATGCCACATTACTACACACATGAAAGCCAACACTGAGATCCCCATTCATAGTCGAGTCTCTGTATTGGTCTTGGTCACATCTGCACCAACCCACTGCTGTATGTTACTGTAAGTGCATAGGGTTCGGAGGTGGTATTCAGGAAATGCCTATTCCATCGAATAAAGGCCTGCTGTATGTTAACACTTTCACATACAGTATATGGTACACTGTACTTTAGTGAGGTGAAAGTGAAAGCCCACCTCCCATTGTCATTGTGACAGCACTCCACAGCACACAGTGCTCACTGCACACAGCACATTTGCATTTATGCCTCACACACGTAAGGAGGCATCCCCCAATGGCACCCCAGGGAGCAAGGGCGGGACGGTACCATGCTCAGGGTACCTCAGTCATGGAGGAGGACGGGGGAGAGCACTGGTTAATTATTCCCCCCACCAACCTGGCGGGTCAGGAGTCGAACCGGCAACCATTGGGATACAAGTCTGACACCCTAACTGCATACCAATGACTGTCTTCTAGCATCCTATCCATAGTTGTCAAAAGCACAAGTTAAAAAAGAAACACAGCTGATTGGATCAAAATTGTGGTGAGTTCTTGTTAGGTTTTTAGTGTGTTTCAGTAACAACACAGTCTATCCACCCCATTAGCTAATGGAATAACTGGTGTAACATATGTGATATCATGTGCTAGTGTTGTACTTACACCATGCATTTACTTTTACTTTGTTTTGACACATCTAATCCTATCCACCATATGTCCACGTGTAGTGGACCATCACCCACTATCAAAGCTTGGCATTTGAATATGAGTCCCAAACTGCCACCTCATAAACATGTAGCCTACTTCAGCTTCATATAGACTTCGTGTTTAGGCCGGGACTACTCTGTGCAGGTAAACTTTCATTTGCAGTCTGCTTCATAACTCTGGGCATTGTGAAGTAGGCTACGTCATGCCAACAGCTTATAGCTAAAGAGGACAAAATGACTCCACCCAGCAAGCTCTATCGTGATGAAGCAGCATGCTCGCACCAATGACGATCTGTTAATAGTCCTGTTTGGCATGATGTACTGTAGCCTGGAATACAACAAAAGGTTGTGTCATCATTTACAGTGGGACTAGAAAAATCGTTTTAACATGCGAGATGGAATGTTGGTGGCATACAGTATCAGGGCCGCTGACAGCTTTAGCCAGGCCCAAGACAAAATCATCTAAATGGGCCCCCGACCCAAAACATATAATGTAATGAAGACCCAATTATGGGCCCCCTTTCTCCCTGAGCCCGGGACAACCCCTTTGTCCCCCGCTGTCCGCCTCCCTGTACAGTATCACTGCAGCATTCAGTAGGTGGGCATATGAAATAATTCACTGTGAAATCTTATCTGAGAGAACATTTCCATCAGCTTGCTTACAGTACACATAAAGAGGTTTGCAAGAAATTGTCACAGCAGGGATAATTGGTTTATTATATTGCATGTTCTTCTATTTAGGTCAACGCTGACCGGCATGCAGCGGATTATTATCTACAGTGTATTTCTCTCAATGGGAGGTATGATGAAGGAGGGAAATACACTTTGTTGAACCAATTCCGAATAATGATCTCAAGTTCCTTGACTTTGCCAAAACAACTTTGACCACACATACAGTACAGCACATAATATGACTTCAGGTCAGCAGAAACATGTAGGCCTACAAGTATGAAAACAGCTTAATTGGTTAAACTGTTGCGGTGGAGTTTGTCAAGAGGGTAGTTACCATGCAGAGGATCATTTTGCAAAAATATGTAAAATATTGCATGGCATTTGTGCAATGTCATGAATGATGTAGCCTGCTGGAATGAAGGGGTTCAGAAGGGGGTGATGGAGAAGGGTAAGTGAACAGGATATTAATGAGCTAAAGATGTGTTGGACGGGTTGATGTCACAGCACTGAATATATAATATAATGGGCTATAAGCAACTGTGAGCCCACTCACACGCAGCTTACAATGTAAAATAACGTTCACATCTCGATAACAGACATGATAATAGATGGCATTTGGTTCTAACTTGGTGTCCTATTTGGCTAGATGTGACAATGTGTAGTGGAAGGCACGCACAACCAACAGGAAAGCATCAGCAAGTGCCAAATCAAAAATGGCGTATGTAGAGATGGGTTAAGGATCTGCACTGCTTGCAAAAGACTTCATTTATTAGGAGCAATGTTACTACCAATAAATTAAGTTTCTTGCAAGCAGAGTACATATCCTTCCCCCCTGCTAGATGTGACAACACCTCGAATATGCTGTCTTTAAATGATTATCAAAAAACTAATAGGCTATGCAATATTTTACATTTTATAATAATACACACTATAAAATTAATACATATCAATAATGTTGTGATGTCAAAATCATTGATTCTCCATTATAGCTTCTTCTGGCATGATCTGAGTGCTTGAGGTCACATGTATTATGATATAGTAATACTGTATAATGGTATTGAGTTGTCTACCTTGTCACCAAACTCTGGAGTCAAGAGTCGATGGGTTCCCGGGCCTTGGACATGGCTGTCCTAAAGGTGCACTATGTAATATGATGGCCAGAGTAGGTAATGCAACTACAATTCTGCTCATTGAAACTGTGCTATCTACTGCCAAATTTGATCTTTTCATGAATATTCACTGAATATTCACTGAATAATAAACTCATATTTTAGTACGACCAAAGCACAGTACGTTTTGCAGCTAAAAATGTCTATGTCTGGAAATGTAAAATGGTGGACAATGGAAAAGAGCCCCCTTTTCATGTATGAAAAGTGCAATTTTCCCAGCCATAATGAATTTGATTGTGGTGGTAATGAAAAGGGCACCATTTGTGGGATTTGTGGGTAGCATAAATTCTGGAAATAAACTACAAAAAATCTTACACAGTGCACCTTTAAGAAAAGTGGGGCTGATGTTTTCCCTTCAGCGATTGGTGGGGGGGTGGATTCAGAAGGAATGGAAAATGAATTTATCCACAAAGGGCAGCTAAAAGATAAAACTAAATTCACTTTTGGGCAGTTTAATGGTAACTCTGACTAGATACTTCAGACATTACAAATGACAGTGAGGTACACCATGTGTTTCGTTGCTATTTGATAGCTAGCCATTGAAAACGATTGCAGCATATGAAATGTGGAATTTATATGAAGCCTATTGCTTGTGATGGATGAACAAATGGATAAATGGACATTTTCATTCTTGCTCACTTGGTGTAAGGTGAATTCAAAGTGAGCGACAGCTATCAAAAGAAACACATTGCAGCAGTGCTGTCAGTTAAGGCCGCCGTTCAGAAGGTCATGCCACATCTGTTCAGGTCGATAATATACCATGTCATGCAGCACCCTTTCAGCCCCTTTGTTATGCTAAGGAAACTGTCTCATCAAAATGTACAAGTCAGTGTAAGGAGACACATTTTTTTAAAGTGTTGTAGCTCCAGACATACGAAACAAGTGCTACACCTAGCCCAGATGAACTTGGTTATTTACTGAACCCTCATTCTGATCAGTGGGATGATGTCTAATTGTACGGACGTCGGTGGATAGCATCTTAATAGTTTAGACGTTAAAATATGGATGTATTCCGAGAAGCTGTTGCAACGGAGCAGGAGGATTCTGGCTGCGGCCGTTTGGAGTCTTTTATCTCTGCCAGTCCAGGGGCTCACGTCTGGTGCACATCTCCTGGGGATGCCCGTTGCCCACCTCCAACTTTGAAACCCTGGCCCAAACGCATCCAGCGCTGCTCGCTCATTAGACTCCAAATGGAAGAGAGAAACAAAAGTGCCAGACAGTCAGGGCAGGCACACACGCACATACCCTCTCTTTCACCCACACACGCCCTCTCATTCACCCTCTTGGCTGGTCTCTTTCGCTCACTATCACTCACACACACTTACAACCATTCTTTCAACCTCTCTCTCTTTCTCTCTCTCTCTCTCTCCCTCTGTCTCTCTCTTTCTGTCTTATCGCCCCTCCTCCCCCCCCCCTCTCTCTCCCTCTGCCGCTCTCTTTCTCTTTCTGCCCCTCCCCCCCCTCCTCTGTCTCTCTCTCTCTCCCCCCTCTCGCTCTCCCTCTGCCTCTCTCTCTTTCTAGCCCTTCTCTCTCTCTCTCTCTCTCTCTCTCTCTCTCTCTCTCTCTCTCTCTCTCTCTCTCTCTCTCTCTCTGTCTCTCTCTCTCTTTCTCTCCCCCCTCCCCTCTGCCCCCACCCCCCCTCTCTCCTCTGTTCAGTGAGTGTCTCCTTATGACCCGCGTGCCAACCAAGAGCCAGAAGGGCCTTGAACTGCAGTGCAGGCTCAGGCTGGTAGCTCAGCTCATCCAAAAAGCTTTCTGCTGGGGCTCATTTCTTTGGGACATATGCCACGTTCAGTATCTCAGTCTCTCCAAGCAGTGCAAACCACCCTGCTCATTTATTCAGCAACCCAATGAAAGAGTCATGAGCCCCCAATACTGAGACTGCCACAGCTAAAAGCATGCATCTGTCATTATACCATCCTGTAGCAGGCATCTGTCATTATACTGGCCTGATTGTGAAGTGTTTTTCTCCCCAACAAAATGCCTCTCCCTCCTGTGATGTATCTGTGTTTCTCTCTCTCTCTCTCTCTCTCTCTCTCTCTCTCTCTCTCTCTCTCTCTCTCTCTCTCTCTCTCTCTCTCTCTCTCTCTCTCGTGTGTCATAGTAGCCGTGTGTGTGTGTGTGTGTGTGTGTGTGTGTGTGTGTGTGTGTGTGTGTGTGTGTGTGTGTGTGTGTGTGTGTGCCAAGGCAAGTGTATGTGTGTGTGTGTGTGTGTGTGTGTTTTCTGCAGGATGGCCATGCCATCTATTTTTGTGGCCCTCCGATGGCCATGTGGCAGATGCAATCCCATTGTTATTTGACAGTTCACATCAGGGTAAATATGGGGCCATGCGGCAGAGAAAGAGAGAGAGAGAGAGAGAGAGAGAGAGAGCGAGAGAGAGAGCGAGAGAGAGGGTGTGTGTGTTTTCTGCAGGATGGCCATGCCATCTATTTTTGTGGCCCTCCGATGGCCATGTGGCAGATGCAATCCCATTGTTATTTGACAGTTCACATCAGGGTAAATATGGGGCCATGCGGCAGAGAGAGAGAGAGAGAGAGAGAGAGAGCAGCTACACCCCCTTCCATTACTGCCTTTCTATTTCTAGCTTCGCTTGCCCAGCTACGGTAGGTAGGTGTGGACCTGAATATGTCACGCTAAAATAATTGAGAGGACAATTGTTTCACCTTGGAGTAGATTACCACACTCAAAATTATTTGGCTTTGGCTCACTCGGCCTCAAGGACGGGACGCCGTGCCGCGCGGCGCCGGGCGGATGAGATGAGATGGGGCAGCCCTGGCAGGGGCCGTGGCTGATATATGGCGTGATTCAGTGAACACACAGGCCGGCGAGGCTGCTCCATTTGTCAACAGTGGTTCTCACCCCTCTGTGCCGCTCCGCTCCGCTGCGAGGCGTTTTGGATGCGTGTGTACTGCTGGCAACATCCACGGGCACGGCACCTGCATGGGCCCTGAACAGAACAGAGTTGGACTGATGGAGAAATAGGGCCCAGGCACTTTTGGCCTAAAGGGCCCCTCATAAATAGCAGAACCGATGGGCCCTGCACCCTCGTGGGCCCTTATTTTTTTACAATTCTGAAAACAGGGGCCCACGAGGGTGCAGGGCCCACTGGGAAATGCCGGCTACAGTATGCCAGATGGCCAGTCCAGCCCTGGCCCTGAACTGCTGATGGCATACAGAAGAGTAATTGGGAGGGATGCCCTATGGACTGCTGCCTGCTTGGGCAAATCATGCTGCTCAACTGTTTTTTTTTTCTTTTTCATCCTAAATCAAAATTGAAACGTCTCATAATGTCAGTCTTTACATCGTATTACATCGCAACATGCCGAATATCAGGGGGGAAAATAATACACACATACATACAAATATATAAACTTTATTACAGGCTCAGGGCCCACATAGGGCCCAAATAATACAAAAGCTACTGAAAATACATGTGAATGTACTATTCACCATGATGTTATAACAACTGTGTTGTTCTCGACAAACAATCATTCAGATGAACTATGTTAGCTTCTTTGTCCTAGTAGCTTGCTTAGATTGGTTAGCCTATTCAAACTGTAAAAGACTTAATATTGATTTTGTGGGGATTCTTTTCCTTTTTTACAATCCTTGTGCTATTATGAGTTCAGAGGGCAGTGGATATTTCCCAAGTTAGACTATTATCAGATATATTATTTCTCTTAGATGATGTTGAATAAACAGTATTAATATTGAGTGGTATCGATGCCAGCCTTAAACTTAGAACTCAACAAACCTCATAAAACAATTCAGGGGTGCATTTCTCAAAAGTGAAGTTGTTAGCCTGATAGCAACTTCAGTAGTTGCCAATGGGAAATGCATTGAAAACAACAAAGTAGCTAATGGAGTAAGCAACTTTGGTTTTGAGAAATGAACCAGTGTTGTGGGAAAAAAGAGAAAAAGGACTTGTCTTCTTGTGTTTTCCATCATATTTTGTACTACAGCATTTTTTTCTCCCAATTTCGCTTTGTTGTGTGTTTCCCGGTGACAGAGAGTGGCAGAACGCAGCCTATCATATTTACTGTACACATCATAGTAATGAGGGCTGAGCATCTCAAATTTAAATAGCTGTGGCATTCTTAGGATAAATGGCAGGGAAAGAACTAGGACACAAGTAGCGCTTTAATTTGTATCCCGGTATATTTCACAACAAGCAGGAGCTTGAGCATTTTCCCCTTCAATCAGGAGTCATAACAATTGCACAGCTTCAGTGGGCTTTCAATCGCTTAGAGAGAAGTCGAAGAGAGTAGAGCGAGCGAGAGAGACAGAGACAGTAAATCCTTTTTTTTTCTTAAAAAATATTCATGACAGAGAAGCTCTCGGGATGCCTCACTTGTCACGTAATATAATGCTAAATATCGTATTGCATTCAGCTCTGAGTATTCAGCTCTGCCTTGAATAGAGGGAGACTATTTTGGGTGCCTGATAGCAGACTGATTGGCACGCCCTCTTTTCCTCCACAAAAAAAGTCTTTGTATTATTGAAAATCAAAGTTTCCAGTCGGTCGGTTGTGTTTTTCAAGCATTTTGATGGTTTTGTATTTTTCATATAAATAAATCATGGCATAACTCAAGACGAAAGACTAATTAGAATCAAACAGAAAACATGATTCTGCTGTCATATTAAGCAATCCCCAATCGCTCTCAGACTTACACATTACACACAAAGCTTTTGTTTTGACTGATCTAGTTCAGTGATGCCTTGGGAAATATGTGGCGGAAAAATGGTAAGCCAAACTTTGTTTCCTATTTTCTAATTATTTTGTCTAACTTTTGAAACCTTCACATATTTACTGCATACATTTTATCACTAAACATGATTGAAACTGGTGTTGTTTAGCATTGCGTTAGCATTTATGTGTAACTAGGAATGAATGATATCTGATTGAGGTTTTTACCTCACCAAAACACACACATGCATGCACGCACACACACACCACAACAACAACAACAAAAACAACAACAACAAAAACAACAACAACAACAACGACAACAACAACAAGTCCTTACTGAATGGCAATGCTCCTCTGTGTTAGTGCAGAGTAGACTATGTTACTGTCATCAAGCTCAAGCACACATTAGTTTCCAAACTTGTTGAGCTGTGATTACCAGTGCAGCCAACCACCAGAGATATGACAGCTGATTTGGTGTGATTGCAATAGTGGTGAAGTGAGACTTAACAGCATTTGACCAGACTTAAGAAGTGTTGTCAATGATGCACAATGATCCTTCAATTTTTATTGAGGGGAACAATTTTTAGAAGCAATACAAAATCTTTTTTTAACCCAGTAATGGTCTACTATGATGCCATGATAGAACTAGAAGTACTCACAAACCTCTGCCAAGACCATGGGGTCACTGACATGCATGTCAGCATGTGAGTCCACCAGTTTCATATAGAGCAGCTTACATGGAGTTAAATACGTTCTATGAAGTTGAAGTGCATTTGTTGATGGTTGGGGTTAAGTAATACCACCTGTATTTTCCCAAACTTCATCCCCAGTCAAACTCTGTCCTCTACTTTGGTGTTGTTCAATAACATAAAAATTTGGTCACAAAAAAAACATATACACGCTGTGGAATCCTAAGCCTATAATGTAACTTACAATATTATTTGTTTGGTAGTAAACACTAGCTTCATTTGTCAACTCAGAATTTCATATTTTTCCACATTTTGGATCACCAGATCCGGAATCCACATCCGATCATCACTAAACTTTGCTGTTTGATAAAACATTTGACAGTATGAGTGTATGCATTTACATGTAAGATGTGTCTAATAAGGGATACTAGATAGCAATAGCAATAGCATACTGCTACACTAGCATACATTTTCGATATGCCCACTGAACCAGCACAACACATATGTTCGCACAACATTTGTTAACGTGCTCCCGGTGGCCACGAGAGCATAAAATCGACTACCAAGGGAGACCCTTTAAAGAGTGGTGATCGATGGCATCGCGCGTCTCACTGTTGGCCAAGCTTGAGTCAGCACACAGGAAGTCGTAAGTCATCTTGAGTCAAGCGGGTGCACTGCATTCCACTCCTTTTCATAATAGATTTGAATAAACTGACCTTACAGAAATTTACAACTGTGAGCTTGTGCAGGTTGTGACGCACGTGTTGGGGGGAAATGGGGGGGACAGGGGGTTGAGACGGGAGAGATGAAATAGGCCTACTCTAGTACCCCACGCGCTCCCTCTTTCAGACATATTACTGACATTTGTTCCCTACTGTAGGTTTTAGTCCCCAGTCAGATCATGCTGTGGTGCAGTGTGGTGTACAAAGCTAATCCACAGCTATTCTTTCTTTCTATTCTTTCTTTCCTGGGACTCAACAAAGCAGAATGCCCCCCAGTCTCTTACATTTCCCCGATGCAGTGTATATGAGCTAAAATGAGAAAAAAAGATGTGTAAAAATGGAAGGATTGCTCTAAAGAGTGAAAAGGGGCCCCATCGTGGCATAAACGGTAGGGCATAGCACTGTTATGCTGGGGTACCGAGTTCGATTCCGGCCCGACGTCTTTTCCCAGTCCTCCCCCAATCTCTCTCCCACTTGCTTTCTGTCCCACTCTTCACTGTCCAGTCTAAATAAAATTGAAAAAAATATATATATATAAATAAACAAGTTAAATAAAAAAAGCTAAAAGGGATGCACATGCAGGCCCATGCAGCCAAAAATAAAACAGTGCAGTCAGCCAGGTGCATTACGCCCACGTAGCATATGGCCAAGGAAGAACTCCTGGAGAGCTGTTCTATACACAGTGTGAGAGCACATTGTCCGTACCAAACCCTAACCCTAACCCTAATTTTAAACCTAAAACCTAATGACACAGTGAGAACATAATGTTACAAAGTTAGCTATACATGACTTGAATATAGGCCTTCTGGTAGCATGTGAAATGATTGGACACCAAACAGCACATGGATACCATTTATCTTTTTATCATACCATTTATCTTACCATTTATCATTATCTTTGGTCAATACAAGAAGCACAAAATTCGAGGACAATAATCCTGAGTTTGGACACGTTACAATGTTTGCGCGTAGATTATTAATGGTTCAGTTACTGTGTACCAGTGCACTGTACAACAATACAGCACATCTTTAGACTCATTGCTACTGAGGAGTTGTCTGCATTTTAGGATCACACAGCAGTAACCACCACAGTATATGCCTTTCTAACGGTGTTCTCAAGCAGAATTTCAAGTAGTTTTCTTGGAGCCATTGATCTGTTGTATAAACAGTAAATTATGCTGTGTTAATTCAGCACTTCAACACTTGAATATAATACTCTTCTACTCTCCAAGTGCCCAATTAACACTGCTCAAAATGTACTGTGTACTTGCTCATTAGTACGATGCTCACGGAATGTCCTGGTTCTCCAGTGCGGAGGTGGTCTTGGGAATGTAGCTCCAGGCGGCCCAGTGTGCATACAGTATGTGTGGCATGTTAATACTGTCATGGTTCACATGTTACAGATAAGCAGTGCTTCTCCAGCAGACAACACTGTCATGGGGAAGAGCTGTAATATATGTCTGTCTGTCTCTTTCTGGGGATCATCATAAATAAGCCTTTGGTGTTAGAAATTAATGTTATATTCACAAAAGTAAAGTGTATTTTAACAGCACAGAAGGGTAACCACAGAGGAAATCAGGAGATTAAATCACATTTCATCTTCAACACCCAAACAATGAAGAGCCTGAAACAAAAGAATCCATCAGTAAGAGTCAGAGATGACTAAAACAATGCTAATTCTGTTAAAGAAAAAAAAAGGGATTTCTTCTTGTTGCCATATCTTGGAAGTAGTTCTATACTTTGAACATCACTTAGCCTAATTCTTCTTCACCTTCACACATACACATTGTTCTTGGAACTGCACAAAGGAACTTGAGTGTATCTGTCAGAAACAGACACACCTGGTGATATGTGTCTGAGTAACACACATATGTTAATTAGTCACAAACACTCACTCACAAGACAGAGTCATCTGGCTTCATGATCGCAAGGGCTGATCTTTTAACCAGATTACTATTTGCCTAAAGTGAAAATATCCCAGTAAGTGCCTAAACCTGCTGTCTGAGACACTCCCATTGACTGGAGCAACTAAGTCATATCATTGACATAAGTGAAGTAGAACCATACTGTTGAGAGGCTCTAAGGATTTTTTAAAATGCATTTTTAAAACATTTAGCCTATGTGCTATTATTACATATTAAAATATATAGGCTACCAGAGATGGGACCAAGTCACTAATTTGCAAGTCGCAAGTAAGTCTCAAGTCCTTCCAATCAAGTCAGAGTCAAGTCACAAGTTAGGACACATTTGACCAAGTCAAGTCCAAGTTCAAGTCGTGCCAAAGCCAAGTTAAGTCCTTAACAAGTCACCTTGGATTCTATGTGCAATATTGACAATTACCTTTGGTCATAAATTCATTACCTCTCCACACTGCTTTGCATGTCCCCCTTCGCCAGTCATGTCCCTTACGAAAATCCACCATGGTATACCATGATTTCAGTTTTTTGAGCATGGTTCGGCATTGTTTTTTTGGTTTGACTAGGTTTAACTATAAACTGAACCATGTTTTTACTCTGAAAACTAACCATGGTTTTACCACGGTTTAAGTTATTCATTAAGTTACACTTAACTGTTGTTTTATCCAACGCACATATTGGTGACAGTCCTTGGAGCAATGTGGGGTTAGGTGCCTTGCTCAAGGGCACTTCAGTCATGGATGGAGGTGTAGGGAGAGGTGGGTCTGAGGGTGGAATTCAAACCTGCAACTCTGTGATCTTCAGTCCAACTCCCTAACCATTACACCATGGCTGCAGACAAGCTTTCATGTTTTTTTGGGTGACCATGCAACCCACAATTGAACATGGTTTTTTTAAAGCATGGTTTGTGACTATGGTTAAAGGTAAATAATTTAGTTTTTCTTTCTTTCGTGCATTTTTTCACACACAAATGCAAAAATATATATATATATATTCATTGACTTGGAGCACTATTGCAAGTCATTGCAAGCTAAAACTGTCAAGTCGAGTCAAGTCTCGAGTCAATAGCGTACAAGTCGAGTCCAGTCACAAGTCATTCCTAATATTGGCAAGTCAAATCTCAAGTCGAGTCATTTGTGACTCAAGTCACAAGTCAGTCCGAGTCACAAGTCACAAGTCCACATCTCTGTAGGCTACTATTATTTTCTGTTTTTCCTCTTCTTGGGGTTTGTGTTGGTATGGACAATGCAAATACTTTGTCCAATAATGCACACTGTATCAACAGTGGCACGCTGTAATAGTCATTGAAAGGTTAATTACCATAGTACTACTCTACTATGACATGACAGAGGGCCTTAAGTAATACACTATGACTCGGCCATTGCCATTCTGGTAACCGCAGATTTATAACGCTGTGTTTTAACGTGTACATTAGATAACACTCTTTTGCACTTAAAGGACAACTCCGACCATTGTTTTGTTCACTGTATCCTTGACCTATCAGTGGCCTATAAATTCATAATTTTATGGTTCAGCCCTTTTGTTCAGTTGGGCAAGATTTAGGAAAGGGCTGAACAGTAAAATGACACATCTTCAGGTACTGACAAGTTAAGGGTAGAGGGAGCAAAATAACTGCTTGTTGAAACTGGCCAGCATTTCTTTCTATGATATAAATATATTTGTACAGTTACTCAGAAAGGCAATGTGAATATTGACCCACAAACCATTAGACTGTACTGAGGTAACAGACATGTATTCGAAGAATGACCTATACCAACCTTGAAGTCTAATAACTGTTACTGTGTCAGTGAGGGGATATGCTACATGGTAAAGATTATTTGCAGCTATTAACATCTCTCTGTGTGTCCCTATTCACTTTCTCTGTGTTTATACGTTGTATATTCTCTGGTGTACAGGCTCTAATGTGACAAATAACCATACCTCAGATTTCTGAACTGTAATGAATTTCCCCATAACACAAGAGGGACTACTGCATAATTAATTGGGTGAGCAGTAGAGAGTAAACCTCTGTGTTTCCCTGGCTGATTAGTTGTTCTTGTTTTTCTCTCAAAAGTGTTTTTTTTAAATGCTCCCAAAATAACACTGATATTAAACATGTATGTGACTAGCATGGTAACAGACTGAGAACTAAATGTATTAGGGCTCATTGACCTCAATAGGGACTGAACAATAATAGAGTCACAGACATTTTGAACATAGTGTTATTTCTTCTGATCTTAGCCCTCAGATTTCAAATAACATTTTTAAGAATCCCTTTGATGTTTCTGTTGTTTTTTCCCGTGAGGAGTACCAGTAGATGTTTTTGGCACTGTATCACCATCTAAACCAGTAGTGAGAGCACAGTGAGATTACCAACAATACTAAAAAAAAGAAGAAAAAAAAATGAAATAAATAAAATGAGGTTGATTTAAAAAAGAAGACAAGTAAAGACAAAAGCTATATTTACCTCTATTTATTTTTATACATATTTTGGACCAAAAATGCTGAGAAAGAATAAAATAAAATATCAAAATAGCATGAAATCCACATGAATCATGAAGTTTGGACCTATAAAAATCCCTTGAGGATTGCATTCATGCTCCTTATCAGGACCATTCATTGAAGCTAGTGACTGGCATCAATAACCATTCCGCAGTCAGTCCACTGGGAAACACACCATTGTTGGAAGGAATGGGCTGTCCATCGTATGTGATGTATGCCGTTTAAGTTGTTATGGGAATATTACCTAGCTCCGGAAAGGGACTGCCTAATTTCTCCAGGGACCAGAGGAAGTTATCAGGCCATCATCCAAAAGGAAATCATTGGCAGCAGCAGTCTCTGCTCTGGCTGAACCACTCTCCTGCGATTTCTTTTCTATTTCTGTATTTATTTATTTATTTTTGGAAACAACATAACCATTGATGTACGATCTGATTCCATTAGTGGATGGTTGTCAGTACAGTACATGCACCGCTGAAATTACCAGAACGACCTATGCTAATTCTCTCTCCTTACCCTGTTTTTAAATTGCATTAATTTCAATTTTGTTCAATCTGTGGGGGCAAATGAACTACTACTGCACCAGATAGGCAGTGCATGGTGTTCATCATCCACATCAATATGGGCCACAGCTTTACGCGTTGGAGGGTTGTGTGTGCCACCACTGCATCAAGGTAAGCCAGTCTACTTTCTCACGTGATCATGTCTCTATCAGGTCATTGGAAGTGAAGTGTATGATTATGTGATAACCACCTGGTTCCTGATGGTTAACGAGAGGCCTCTTGGGTCTCATACTGCTGTTGTCCTTCGGACCGTGTGTTGTACTGTTGCTTTCATTTTCAGCCTTGACAGCCCCTTAGCGCAGAGTGTTATAACCTTATCGTCACCAAAATTGTAATGACCATATCTATGACCACGTTAATCTGTTACTTCAGGCTCTCGGTTACAACTACATTGTTATGATGTAGGTGAAAATTTTCAGCAAAGAGTCAGTAGGCCTATCTGCAGACCCACCTGCAATAGGAGGCTACACAAATCCATCATGCTTGGTGTGGGACACCTGCGCTTTCCGCTCAACCCAATAGTGCCACCCAAGAGCGGAGAGGTAACAGAGACAGTAAAACAGAAATTGAAGTTGGAAGGTCTAGATTATGTGGTGTGCAGAGTAACGAGAGGTGCGAAGATGTGATGACTCAACATCTGTACAACATCTGGGAAGCTGTGAGGGTGTTGTATGAAAAGATGGTGTTAGAGACGAGAGGTGTCGGTGAGCATGAGGCTGAAACCTGAGGAAAATGAAATGATCACCCTTTTCAGAAATCCAAGCTGCTTTCAAATGCATGCAGAGCTTTTCATCATCTGTTCCTCTGACACTAAAAGCATCATGATGATATAACATACTGAGATTACTTGTTGATGGTTAACACTTAAGGCCTTTCTCATTACTAATCTCCACCCTACCCCTTTACCTTCCTCTTGCCCCTCGTGCTTTCAAACAAAGCCGCAAGGTGTAGGGCTTGAAACGCAACCCCTATGGATTCGGATGCCCCTTCAACAATCACAGGATGACACTCACAGCTGTCACTAATTCCATGCATTAGGTTGACGTTAATAGCGATTTTTTTCATGTGCGTTTCACGGAGAAAAAGGCCATCACACATTAGGACAATGTTAAACTTAGTACAATGGAACAATTATTACCACTTTAAAACCGACAATTGCGAAGAAAATACTTTATCTCGTGTGCTGTTGTGGATGCCGTCGTTTGCCGCCCATTTTTAAATGCAATCGCAATGCATTCAGGGAAATCTGTCGAAGCCCTCCGTCCGTGGAGTGAGGTGTTGGAAAAGCTCTGTGCGGAGGGGATGAAAGCCCTTCGTCGAACCCCTACCGATCTGTCTGAACTTGAATCAGGATGCCACTACGCTTACACGTAGACGCGCAAAACTGAGGCAATGGGGATCGGTGTAGGGCTAAGAGGTGTAATGGGATTCACCCGTAGAGGAGCAAGGGCACATCAGGCTAGCGAGACCACATCCTCCTAATGACACAACACCTTCACTGTTGCTTCTAGTCAGGCCAGGAGCAATCCAAATATCATTTCTTATCTTAGAGAAATCGGGATCTCCACCAACTTTGTTGGGAAGCAATCAACTTTGAGCAGCTCCAACGGCCCTTGGAGGCGTGTTCAAAGCAGTGACTTGGTTTAAGCAGAGACGTTCTATTGGGATAAGAAAATGTTTTTTTTAACCTTCGGCTAAGCCTTTTCTGACCTCGATCAGCAGCAAACCGAGGGAGGTGGGTGTTAACCAGGCCGTTTGGGAAACGTTATTTCTTATCATCTTGGTCAAACCAAGTCTTGGTGCGAGATTTGAAAGTCGATGATAATCAGGCAAATATTCTCCTATAGTACTGAGCAAAACAGGCCCTTGTGCTTGAGCTGATTCAGAACAGCATGGGAGGATCAGAGGGAGGGGAGTCATGAGAGGAGGATGGATAAATGTGAGTGAGGACTTGACCACAGGCTGCCAAGAAGAAGCAGTCTGGAGACACAAGTGCTTTTGGCGTGTGGAGGTTTTGGCGTCATGGCTTTTAGCAGGCCACTCACTCTGCACAGCATTTGGCACAACAGAGAGAGAGACAGGAAGGGAGGGAAGGGAGCCATGGCCACCACCTAAGGCCAGGGAAGCCCACAGCGGGGGACAGAGGGGACCAGGGAGGGAGTGGCAGGGGGGACAACATTTGTCCCTTGTTACACTATATTAGGTGTGTGTGTGTGTTGGGGGGTCCAGCTCAAGAGGGCAGGGGTGAGTTTCTCAAAAGAGAAGTTGTTAGCCTGTTAGCAACTTTGGTAGTTGCCAATGGGAAAATGCATTGAAAACAACAAAGTAGCTAATGTAGTAAGCAACGTTGGTTTTGAGAAATTCACCCCAGGGCAGATTTGTGAGTCAAGAGTAGTAAGGGCTCAAGCCAGGATCTGAATGATCATCCTTGGTTGGGTTCTCTGTGGCCTGCCATGAGCCAGCCATGAGCAGATGTGTGAAGGGCCTGGAACCCAGTTTGGCCCCAGGTCAACATCACTGATGAGACGTCTTTGCAGAGCATCAAGAACATGTCAACTGGGTTTTACAGATCTATATAAACAGATTTGGCCTTTCCTATATCTGTGTGTGTGCTATGTTTTCTGCTTTATTTTGCAAAGGTAGTCACATTGAGGCTATTGCCTCTTTTCCAAGGGAGCTAGAGGTACTGGAAGCATCAAGAACATGTCAACAGTATTTTACAGATTTATTCAAATTTGTCCTTTCACTGTATGTTTATGTGTGCTGTATGTTCATATTTGATGTAAGTCCCCTTTAAGGAACCAAAAGCAATGGAAGACAGAGCACATGGGACAAGGACATTTTAATGCTCGAGAAAGTACCCAAGGACCCATCTAGTGGCCTAGTTTTCACGACTTCCAATGCTCTCACAATATCACTTTTTTTGTTCTTGAGACCTTATGGATATTGGCAGTAAATTCACTGTAAATATTTGACACAGTGACAGCTATGCAGTTGTCCTGATGTGTTTCATTACCCACTTCATCGCTGCTTGCTATACAGGTGCCCTTCCCAGACTCAGACTCGGAGACAATTGCAAAAATCGGTCTGGTAAATGCTCTTTGTCAGATTATTGATTCAGGTGACAGTGACTTTTTGATAAGGCAGATATAAAACAGCTCTAGCCTTGTGTTCTCTCTAAAAACCACAATGCCCATGTGGTCGTGAAACACATCAAACCTACCCTACCATCATCCTGTTCTTATCATCTCGATAGGCTTGTAGTGTGCAGCGTTGATAGACTGGTGTCAGCTTGTCCCCGCTCAATGAACTATCAGAGAATGAATTTCATGAAAAAGAATCCAAGTAAAAATTATTATCAATACTTCTTTTTGGTCAAAATTTTCAGACTTTTCCATGTTATGATCGTGGCTCCAGTGTGTGGATTATGAATAGAAAATTGCTCGGAACTGTGTCTCATGGAACCAGGTCTGGGACAAGAAATGACAGTTTTGTAGCTGCGGGTGTCAATAACAACGTTTCATTTTTTACTTGTCATTTCTTATACATAATAATGATAGCCCCTGGTACTCTAGGAATAATATTGGACGCTGATTTTTTTTTCTGTTACAAAAAGATTTTTCATGCATTTTAAAAAGCTCCATCAATACAGATGGTGTTAGCTTAGCAGGGGCTTGCAATGTAATTGCCAAAGATAAGTATGTTCACAATTATGTTGATGGCAGGTGAACTGGACAGACTAGTAATACAGAAACATAAACCTGTGTGTGTGTGTGTGTGTGTGTGTGTGTGTGTGTGTGTGTGTGTGTGTGTGTGTGTGTGTGTGTGTGTGTGTGTGTGTGTGTGTGTGTGTGTGTGTGTGTGTGTGTGTGTGTGTGTGTGCGCATGTGTGTGTGCATGTGTTTATGTGCGTGTGTGTGTGTGTGTATGTGCGTGCATGTGTGTGTGCACGTGTGTGTGTGTGTGTGCATGCATGTGTGAGGGTGTGTGTCTGTATCTGTGTGTACAGTATCTTATGGCTCTGCTGCCAGAGCATGTCTCTGTGTCTCTACAGTATGTGTCCATGCTCGGCTCGTTTTCAGCTCTATCAAAGTGTGGCTGATATTACAGGCGCTGTGGTCCCAGGGGGAGCGCTGACTTTGGACCTGCCAGGGCCACTATCCCTCAGCTCTGACTCCTGCTCCTCCCACCCCCTTCTCCATGCATCTCCAGGGACGACCGGCCAGCACAGCCCCATGTGGGAGGACAGCTGGACGCTGACAGCTTTGGCCGGGCCCGGGACAAATTAATCGGTAAGGCCCCTCCACTCAATACAAACAATACAATACATTACATTACAATACAACATGTATTTATATAGAAGACTCAAAGCGCTTCAAAATACAAATACACATTCACACACCAGTTCTGTAGACTGCCGTACAGCTTCAATTGTCCGGAGTTCATGTGCACACTCACACACATGTACACACACACACACACACACACACAAACAGTAATACAAGTCCTAAGAGATTACTCTGGAAGCGATCGTAGCATAGCCTAATTTCATAACATCAAGACCTAGCCTACTAGCACAGGAAGCCGGTGTAAACTACCGGTACTTATCTGAAATTTGACATTCAATTGAATGGGTTCCTAATTCTAGACCACCTCCTCTTCTTAGGCCCGGGACAACGGACCTGTTTGCCCCTCCCCACTGTCATCAATGGGCCTGTCCATGCATCTCCGGGGACGGACGGCCAGTGAGTCGAGCGCAGGGCCGCGTGGGAGGACAGCTGGACATTACATGTGTCTGCTGGAACTCAGTGGGATGGGGCTGTGGTGCCGGCTGGGGTTATAGCATTGGCTGCAGGACACCCATCATATCTTACTGGCATCAGCACCCAGCAGTAACAGCAGCAAGGATGACGTACACCACTGTGAGAGGGCAAGAAGGGGCATCCGTGTCCTAATGGTTAGGTGTAGTCTACTTTTTATGGTGGGTATACTGTATATTTGAGCATTTTTTGAAGTGGGTATACTGTATATAGTTGTGCTATTCAAAATAACGGATCAATCAATTTTAAGTGGGTATACTGAAATCCCTGAAATTTAGAAGTGGGTATCCGTATACCCGCGTTCTACGTAGACTACACCACTGCGGGAGTTGGTATACTGTAGGTTCAAATTCCATACCAAAAACAAAGAAATAAATGAAATATGTTTTGGCAAATAAAAAAGCAAAAGATGAATTGTATTGTTTAACCTTTTTCTCTTGCACATGGTTTTTGGTAGCCTCGCAACGCCATCCTCTGTACTCCACCCAAAGATTTTAGCTCTGCACATCGTCTGGTAAAAGCCTCGAGCTCGGTTCTCTCAGTGTTTCGCCAATCAGCAAACAGTTGAGAGTGGTGACGTAGAACTCACCCGCGAGCTCCGTTACTGATTGGTTAAGGTAACTATATTCACACTTTCGTTTTGTTATTTGTATGCTTTTGCGATGCTATAACGTAACAGGCATGCTAATAAAGCACAATATGGGTTTTAATTTGAGTTTGGAACTTCAATTAATTTAAATGATAGAGTAAGATCAGACCATCTCCCATCGTCCACGGAGACGGATTCCTCATGGCTTTTGCCAGACTGATTGACGGAGTCAACAGTCGGCTATTCGCCCAGGCTAGGTTTTTGGATGTGCACATCTACCTCTTTACCTCAAATCTCATCCATGGCTGAACTGCCCTCAAAGCAAGGTACTGTACATATAACCACATACTGCATAGCTTCAGGGACTGCAGCCTAACCAATTTTTATTTATTTTACCTTTATTTTAACAGCACCTATGGATAATAATTGTAATTCACTTTGAATAAAAGTGTCTAAGTAGGCCTATAATGTAATAACAATATAATATCTCACTGGCAGCAGTGGCAGGTATGGGAGTTGGAATTGCAATCGTACGGTTGCAGGTTGAAAATCCATATCATCCTTGGCTGAAGCAGAGATTCTTTAAGGATATATAGTCTTATCTACTCTCTCTGGCTGAAGTGCGCTCAAACAAGGAACAAATACAGTAACCTCACATGATATAATACACACACACACAGTATCCCCACTTACTGTAGCCTAACCAATAACCTGTACCTAAATATGTACATAAAACTGGCTAAGTGTATTGTAATGTAACACAATGTAATAAAACCCCCATCAAGTGTCAATGGCAGTAGTGACGGCAACGGCGGCAGCGACAGCAGCGATGGCGGCAACATGTGGGCATTAAGGGCCTTGTCCACAAGCATGCCAATTCAGAGATAAAACGCTCTCTGTTAAATTAAAAAGCCTTTCTGTGTGTCATGAGTAACCCTATCGCTGATCCCCATGACGCGGCCTATTTGCAAGCGGCATGCTGTTTGTGGGAGAGTAGAGCGGCTTTGAATCACTGATGCTGGAGGAATGTACTGGACAAGTCCGGATAATACTGTGTCCATATCTGCAGCTGTAACTGCATATGTGTAAAGTCCTGTTACATTTTGTAAGGCTGCGTCATTGGGATTCTATATAGGGAGCGTGTTGATAAAAAAAACATATTGAATGTATTTCCCCATCATTGTGCATGCAGAAAGATTACTGTACACGGTACTATGAGGATTGGTTCAATGCTACTGTATGTTCATTTGTGATGACTGAGAATGGATCGGTTTGTATTTGCAGATAATAGAAGATGCCTGGGGCAGAAATCAGCATTCAGATCACCTCTCTTGTGAATACTAACAAGCTAAATGCTCACTTTTCCTATTTTTGTCTTTTCCTGTTATTTTTTTCTCTGTCTTCTCACAATGAAGACACCACAAACTATAGCCTACAAATAAAAAGTGCATCTAACAAAGTGATATTTTTTTTACATTTTACATCATTTTCTCCCTAAGGTACAGTGTAACTGCATAATGTTACGAGTGTTATAAAATAATGTTATTACTTTCATAATTTTTGTTGTAACAACTGTTTTCAAGTGAATTGCTATATATTCGGTTTCAAAGTAGTTCATGATGCAAGTGTAACAGTGGCTATATAAAACAAACGTGTAACCAAATAATATTATTTCATACCATTTCCAGCTGTCCTTGTTCTGTCCAGGATTAGTCAAATAAATTATAACATTACATAATGTCCTGATGTTCCGCAAACGATGATAAACCTTTTAAGTGATGCAGCTCATACCGTACACTTGTGCCGTGCCACGATGTAAAAATAGAAACGTGTTGTGTCTGTGTGTGTCAGTCTGCAAGCGCTGATCTGATCTGCGGCAGGCAGCATGCATGCAGTGGTTCCATTTGAGCTGTGGATTAAAACCAAATGGCCTCCCCGAGCCTCGTGCAAGTGAGAGATGGATGGACAGACTGACAGACAGACATCCAAGTTTAATTATGTAACTGTGAATGACAGTGGCGGCCATTGTCAGCTCACGGGTCTGCAGTGTCACCATGCGAGGCCACAGACAGGGGACACCACTAATGTGTCTCTCCACCCTCTATACAGGGGCCACCACTCATGTACCTCTCCTTCCTCGGTTGGTCTGGCCACTAATGATCAGAAGTCATTTATCTCAGCTTGCTGTGGAGGGGAAAAGACCCCTTTCTTCCTTCTCCTCCTTCTCTCCCTTCCTTCCTTCCTTCCTTCCTTCCTTCCTTCCTTCCTTCCGCCTCCTCCTCTTCTTTCTCCTCCTCTCATATTATCTCTTTCACACACACCCCACCCACCCAACACGCACACGCACGCGCACGCGCACACGCACACGCACACGCACACACACCTACACGCACACGCGCACACACACACACACACACACACGTACACACACACGTACACACACACACACACACACACACACACACACACACACACACACACACACACACACACACACACACACACACACACACACACACACACACACTCCTCTTCTGCGGTTAATAATTCATTGTATTATTTCCCATGCAGATAGCTGCAGAGCGTGAAATCAGTTTAAGAGCGGAGGAGTGGAATGAAAACAAGGAATTTCAGGATTTCAATATTTGACATTTAATAATAAAGTGTTCACAGCCTCTTCGATTGAATAGACAGCGGGGTGGGTGGCGGCGGGGGGCGGACGGAAGGCGGAGCCTGGATGTAGCCACGGCAGGGTAAACAACATGGCCCCTCCCTCTCCTCTCTGATCCCGCTCATCATGACCCTCAATCTCCTCTCTGATCCCGCTCCTCATGCCCCTCCCTCTCCTCTCTGATCCCGCTCATCATAACCCTTGTCCTGGCTCCTACACACTATGAAGCACAGTGTCTGTTTATTCATACTGAAATGAGGAAATATTAGACATTTAATATTTACCTTGTGAATCATGCTATTAGACATGTGTTTGTGTGTGTGTGTGTGTGTGTGTGTGTGTGTGTGTGTGTGTGTGTGTGTGTGTGTGTGTGTGTGTGTGAGAGAGAGAGAGAGAGAGAGAGAGAGAGAGAGAGAGAGAGAGAGAGAGAGAGAGAGAGAGAGAGAGAGAGAGAGAGAGAGAGAGAGAGAGAACATTAAGTGCTAGAACATCTGTATCCAAGGTAGTTTTGTTTGAATCAAATTATCATTTGATCTCTGCATTTTATGCAGTTGATGCAAAAATACAGGAATATTCACAACCACCACATGGTTCTACAATGGTGAATTGCAGGCGTCAGTAGCACTGGGGTATTATGGGATATGATTTACTCCTCTGCAATCCAGCCGGGCGGGCACGTTCCCAGATTGAAGAACTGTCCTCTGCTTCTATGGTTTCCATAGAAACTGGCTGGTGTTGCCTAGCGCATGACTCCTCAGAGCCAGGCTGTGTTACAGATAGTAAATATCAACTATCCAATTAAACCACTCTCACATGTCATTACAGAATGCAGTGAAACAATTCAAAGCCCCTTGGTTTCTAATTACATGTTTAACCTGTGAAAGAGATTGTTATCAAGCTGGAAACGATAAAACTCATTTAGACTAGCCTAGATTTTTGTTTAGCACACCGATGGATATGAATCAATTGACTGTTAGGACAACTGAGAAACAGATGCATGTGTAATAAACTGAACACCATTGTAACATCTCTGCCAGCAACAATAATGGGTGCAAAGAGGGCCCAAGTCGCATGAAAAACATAATGGATAGAAATGAGTTTGTTTGTACCAAGTAATTTTAGCATATGAATGACTGTGACGTGGGAATTGTTGTTTTTGCATTTAACAGCACTCCAGACTAATATGACATTTATATTTGACCATTAGGCCTAGTCACTGGCTAAAAGCAGCAGATTGTTGTCAATCAGCACTACCATTGTGTTTCAAGCATTTCAAAAAAGGCTAACATTAAAATGTTGAAGAATAGGTGACAGATCATAGATCAGTGTGTGTGTGTGTGTGTGTGTGCGTGCGTGCGTGCGTGCGTGCGTGCGTGCGTGCGTGCGTGCGTGCGTGCGTGTGTGTGTGTGTGTGTGTGTGTGTGTGTGTGTGTGTGTGTGTGTGTGTGTGTGTGTGTGTGTGTGTGTGTGTGTGTGTGTGTGTGTGTGTGTTGCTCTTTTTGCTTGTGTGTGTGTGTGTGTGTGTGTGTGTGTGTGTGTGTGTGTGTGTGTGTGTGTGTGTGTGTGTGTGTGTGTGTTGTGTGTGTGTGTGTGTGTGTGTGTGTGTGTGTGTGTGTGTGTGTGTGTGTGTGTGTGTGTGTGTGTGTGTGTGTGTGTGTGTGTGTGTGTGTGTGTGTGTGTGAGTGTTTGTGTGTTGCTCTTTGTGTGTGTGTGTTGCTCCTTTAACACCTTGGGGCAGATGTTGCAGCAGCTGCAGCACAGTACAAGAGCTATACCCACCTACCTACTCACCACCATCCTCCATCCACCATCCACCTACCTACTCACCACCATCCTCCACCCACCTACCTACTCACCACCATCCTCCATCAACCATCCACCATCCTACTCACCACCATCCTCCATCCACCATCCACCATCCTACTCACCACCATCCTCCATCCTCCATCCACCAACCTACTCACCACCATCCTCCATCCTCCACCCACCTACCTACTCACCACCATCCTCCATCCACCATCCACCTACTTACTCACCACCGTCCACCATCCTCCATCCACCTATCTACTCACCACCATCCTCCATCCACCATCCACCATCCTACTCACCACCATCCTCCATCCTCCATCCAACTACCTGCTCACCACCATCCTCCTGCTTGCCATTCCATTCAATTCTACCCAGCTCTCCAGTGTCCAATACGGTGACCACCATATTGCTCTCTGAAAGAAATATGTCTGTGCTGGCGGAGGATGAGGGGGAGGAGGCGGAGGAGGAGGTGGAGAAGGAGGAGGAGGTGAAGGTGGCTTTTCAAAGAAAGGCAATAGAGCCGCGTCTGAATGATTGCATCATTTAAGGCTGAGGGCTCGACAAATCTGCCTTCTCTGGAGAACGGTTTGGCGTTTGTTGCGTGGCAAGAGCAAGCTTGTGCATGCTGATAAAAATGCCACGGGCCATGTATCTTTTCATGATATTCAAATTGTTTTTTTTTTCGTATATTTCATGGAAATGCAACACAAGATTTTAATGGAATGCCTACTGTAATGGTGGCTGTGATGCTGTTGTATCAAAGCTCTGAAATGTGAAACAACCTAGCATTGAAAGTCAAAGAAAAAATGCAGAACTTGAATTGAATTTTGGTGTAAAAGTATACCAGGAAAATAGATAAAGCCCTACCACTAATCGAGGCAGAGATCTAGCTCAGATAAGTGCCTTTCTGGAAATAGTTTCTTTGGCATAGTCGATATGCAGAATGGAAGAAGATAATGCATCACTGGTCTACTAGATAGGGAAGTGACTCAGCCATGAAAGACCTTCAGCACAACAATACACCACCACCAAGAAACCCTTCACAAGAAAACAACCTCAGCACAGAAGGAAATAAGCATATTTTTTTGTGAGAACAAGGCAACAAGCCGCCAACGCACACATAAAAAAGACCCTATTTTTTCCTCTATTGGATTTGTTTTTGTGATGAGTACAAAAGCCAGAAGGAAATCCACAACGCCATTAAGATTGTTTAATCATCCAGCCATCTCTTCTCCTCTGCACTTTTCCATCTCTCTGTGTGTCTGTGTCATGTGTCTGACATCGGATAGTGCACCGTCCAGTCAGTGGCGTAACAACTGCACACCAGGCCCCAGAGCAAAACACTGATCGGGCCCCCCATACAGCCTGCCAAGGTCACAACAGAGCATCCAATATCAATACAGGAGGGTCCTGGGCCCAGGGGCAAATGCCCTGCTCGCCCCGCCTATAGCTCCTCCCTGTGTTCAGTCAAAGGTTCTCTGCTGCGGCGTGGTGCTGCCTCCTGCCCTCTACGGTATCTCTCATATCGATCTCGGCTAAGTTTCATCAGTGGAACTTGGCCATCAAAGATCGCTTGTGCTTCGCTCACTCTGCCCTGACAGCATAACAACCACTCACCCCATGTACACACAACCCACACACTCCAAAACACATAGTCTAGACACATGCACACACGCACGTACACACACCTGCTTTCATGCACACATACAGGGCATACAGTATATGCACACAGACACACACACACCAAAACACACACACACACACACACACACACACACACACACACACACACACACACACACACACACACACACACACACACACACACACACACACACACACACACACACACACACACACACAGGTTATAGCTGTATGTGTTTGAACCTTCTCACTACCTCGACAGCATGGTCTCTACAGACGTGCCCTAAAAGGTGCCGAGTATGATGGTGGTACATGCTGGTATGATAGCGCTACATGCTTTGTCAATTTCAGCAAATTGCTCAACATGTTCTTCTGCTGTAGCGGTTTGTACAGCCAGAGACACTTTTTCCTGGAACAGTTCAGAAGCAAAAATCCTATATGAATTATCCTATTGCATTGGGTCAATCAACAGTCAGTCAACACATTTTGCCCGGGAGACTCATCTGTGAGGTTTTACTTTCGTTTCTTACCTTTCTTGCCGGCTGCTGTTGCGTATTTACCATTAACGTCAAGAGTGACGTTCATTACATTACATTACATTACATTGCATTTGGCAGATGCTTTATAATCAAAGCGACTTTCAAAAGAGGACATAATCAAGTCAAAATCACAAGCAAATACAACGTGCACAGGAAATATACTGAACAACAAGTGCAGTTGCAGAGAGTAGTTAGTTTTTTATTTTTATTTGTATTTTTATAAAGAGTAAATAAAGAGTACACACACATACACATACACATACAGATACACATACACATACACACACACACACACACACACACACACACACACACACACACACACACACACACACACACACACACACACACACACACAAACTAAACTAAACATCATGTCAAGAGTCTGCCATGGGGCTAGGCCAGCTCAAGCATTAGTCTAGTAGATACTCTCGAAAGAGGAAGGTCTTTAGTTGTTTCTTGAAGGCTGCAAGAGATGTGCTTAGTCTTGCTGCCTCTGGGAGACCGTTCCACCACTTGGGTACAACAAGGGAGTACCTAGACAGACTGGATGGCAGACCCAGACGGCTTGTGCTGGATGAGCACCGTTCTCTTCCAGTAACATAAGGCGTTAGTAGGTCCTTCAGATAAGCTGGGGCCGTTCCCGTGATGGTTTTGTAGGCAAGGGTCAATGCCTTGTGCTTGATCCGGGCGGCGATCGGTAACCAGTGCAATAAATAGAGGAGTAACATGGGTCCTTTCGGGTTGATTGAATATCAACCGTCCCGCCGTATTCTGGATCATCTGCAGAGGTTTTAGCGCTCAAGCAGGTAGACCTGTCATGAGTGAGTTGCAGTAGTCAACGTGGGACAGGACCGTGGCCTGGACCAGTCGTTGTGTACAATATTGTGTCAGCACAGGTCTGATATTCTGTACGTTGGACATCTGGAATCGACAGGTCCAGGTGACTGAGTTGATGTAGTTGGAGCATGACAGCTCATCATCAATCATGACGCCAAGGTTTTTGGCGACTTTGTTTGGGGTGGAGCCTATCTTGAGGCTGATGTTGTAACTGAGTGACTCTTTAGCTGGGATTACCAGGAGCTCTGTCTTGGCCAGGTTCAGCTGTAGGTGGTGGTCCTTCATCCATGTAGACAAGTCGGTGAGGCAGGCAGAGAGGCGTGCCGAAACCGTGGTGTCCTCTGGACGGAACGACAGGTACATCTGGGTGTCATCAGTATAGCAGTGGTAGGAGAACCCATGTGTTTGAATAACACGTCCCAGGGAGGAGCTGTATATTGCAAACAGAAGGGGTCCCAGCACTGATCCTTGGGGTACGCCTGTGGAGAGGATGTGAGTTGTAGACAGTTTCCCTTGCCATGATACACTGAAGGTGCGTCCAGATAGGTAGGAGTTGAACCATGAGTGGACAACGCCAGTGATTCCCATGGCCGAGAGTATCCTCAGGAGGATCTTGTGGTTGACTGTGTCAAAGGCTGCAGACAGGTCTAGTAGGATGAGGACTGAGGATAGTCCTTCTGTTCTTACAGTCCTTAGAGCTTCAGCTTAGAGCTTCAGCCAAACCACGTTCATGTGGTTTTCAACGATGCATTCATGCACATGGCACGATGCACATGGCACATGTTATGTTGTCTGTTGCCTGAAATACACATTGAGGACATGAATGGGTGTGTGTGACTAACAAAATGTTTCATAGTTGGTCTGAATACATAGCCTATGGATTGTGTGTTTTGCGATTGACGACGGCTGTTTATTGAGCGTTACGAATGTGTATCCAGGCATACGTAGCCATAGCCAATCGTGTCAGTTGTATTTATTCAAGCAAACTGCAGTCATCGCCTTTCCACTCCTCCCTGTTCTCTGATTGGAGGGAGAAAGGGACCATGGTCTGGTACCCTCGCTGAGGGTCGACTCCATGCTGTTTTTCAGATCGGAACGTTTGTGCAAAGCAGCATGGGATTTCCAGGTACCAGACTTAAGATCCCTCGTCTAGTTGTCTGCAAGGTAGGGTCCACTTACTGTTGTACTGTATCATTGGTAGAGTCTGATTGGACAATTTGTTAAGCCTGTCACTTCATTCTCAAACTTCATTCTCAAATAATTGAAGTTGTGTCATTCAACGTGAAATGCTTAAATGTACCATGAAAGTTAATGTTTTTTTTTTTACTTTTAAAAATTATTTCTCCCACCTTCCATCCTTGTAAATTATCTTAGCTACGAGCTAATTCAGATGCCCATGCGAAAAAATTAAATATGAAAAACCCAAATAACCTTGATTGCTCCAGGTTTTGTTTTGAATTTAAAGCTTATGAACGTACCCTGGAGAATGCATAAAGCAGTTTAATATGAACTATTTTACATCAAGCTGAGGTTCAAACTGAGTGCATTTATTTAACCTTGCAACATCTGTGCTATATGTAGCTTGAATACATTTCCATTTAATAAGCTGTTAGTCATATACTATTGTTTTCATGCACACCAAAGAGCACTCTGAACAAGACACACATTTTTATCCACGTCTTCTAGTCCGTTTAAGTCACAGCATGCACTTTAGGAACGGAATAATTAACTTATTGCAAAATTACAACCGAATCATTTCCTGAATTTAAAATTACTCATATACACCCTGTCAGCCATGTCCTTTTATGGCATTTTCAACATCACATTAAAATAGGCCTACATAATGCATGTTTTTATCTGTTTTTTTATATATCTCTGTGAGATCCAGGCAATGTCATGGCCTTTCGAGTTCGCTACGCAACCCACTGTACTTAAAAGTTCATAATATGCCACAATATACCATGTCTCACAGCTGACAAAGCAGAGCACCCAGAGGAAAGAGAATATCCATGCGTTCTGGAACATCCATGCATTCTGGAACAGTCATGGGTTCTGCTTGCAGACATGGAACTATTTAGTTCACCTCTCAACAAAGCCAATGTTTACCAAACTGGGGGTCGGAATCCCTAGGGGGCGTCAAGGGGATCACAGACAATTTCTATTTGAATGGTTCATACATTAACTGTATTTATGGTTTTCTATAGTTCTGTAGAGTATCTCAAATTAAAATTCAGTGGATTTAATGGAAGTTTGGGAACAGCTGCCATGAAGCCATAAAAATGTGTTTTGCACTGCAGACATGCTCATCATTTCAGGACTGTGACTTTTGTCATTACATTATTCATTACACAAGCAACGATGACGGGGGCCCTCCCACCCTCAGTTCCCGTCAATTAATTCATGACACATTACCTGCATACGACATTCGAGGTTTATATTGGTGCTGTGTGAATTACAGACTTCCCATATGTACCCTCATCCTCTCCAATGCCCAAAAGCAGGTGTTAGTGTATAGTCCATGATCCTCTTTTTGGTGTGAATGTGTGACATGACTGAGCTGATAAAAAACACCTAACTTACATTATTGCGAGTGGGCGAGGTTTAAAAATCCAATACTGTATGAAATTTCCTTTCCCTTCTTCAATCTTACCAGCCAGAGAAGATACGATATACAGAAGCCGTATCTCTTTATCATGTCATGGTGAGGGAAAGATTAGAAACCTGTCCCTGACTGTGTAATAGGTCCCCTACATCCCCATGAAGAGGCTGGAGATTGGACCCCCCGTTGTGTACATACTGTAGGCTACTAACAACACGTGAAGACATAAGTATGTATGAAATTGTTGGTTGTAAATTGGTTGTAAATATTCTTCAATCTTGTGAACAGGCAAGGACTTGTTTTCTTATGAGGATCGTCAACATGTAAATGTATGCCCACCCCCCCTGATCACTGGGGCGGATGATTGACAGTTTATTCACCCTTAATGAGTCATTTAACCATTTGGCGACATATGAAGATGAGTGATTAACCTCAAATATGTTGCATAGTGTACCGTAGCGTAAACATTCAATATCCTCCAATTAAATGTCAACATTTGCATCAGAACGCATCACTGTTGGCCTCCTGAGTCTGATTAACCCTTCAGGTGCTGACTGGAACCTATTAAACTCCCACTGGGACCAGACACCTGTTCTCTAGTGTCCATGTACACTATGCATACTGCAGTTGGGTGAACGGCGTTTTTTGGTGGGGAGGGGCGCAGACGTCAGGTGGATTAACGGCATCTAATGCCCATAAATTAATAAGTAATTGTTGATTGAAGCTGCGATGAATATGCTTCTTAGATAGTCCACTAAAAACAAACAAACAAACAAACTAATAATCCATACAATAGTGGCACTGGCTGTCGTTGCGCCACTCTGACGTGTGCTACTGCTGAAACGTCACTGACCCAGTTATGCATGGTGTCACTGACCGCACAAGTGTTCGAATAAGATATTTAATGTACAAAATGTGTAACTGAATTACAGTTACGGAGACACTGACAAGACTGGAGCAGCTGATCAGTCTAGCATGTGTAATGGTCCTAATCTTCTGCCTTTAGTGAAACAGTGTTTGATAGTGCTGCCTCACCATTGATGAGCCTTATTGGGAATATAAACCTGCACTTGATTTTACAGCCTTTATGTCTCAGTAGGCCTATATCGAATGACGAATGATGCTCTGTCTGTACAGCCAGGGCTGGACTGGGGGAGAAATGGGGCCCGGGCACTTTTGGCGTAAAGGGCCCCCTCATAATTAGTGTCACGCAGAACTGACTCACCGGTGGGCCCCGCACCCTTGTGGGCCCCTTTTTCCAGAAATGTATAAAAAGTAAAAGATGCCCGGTATGCCAGATGGCCAGTCCAGCCTGTCTAATTAGTTTTTCTTTGAGTGGTCATGTTAATTGGTGTGCTTGCTTGTGTTTCTGCCTCAATGAGAGCGGCCGTTCACGTGTGTGCGTGCGTACATGCTAAGTGCGCGCATGTGTGTGTGCATGTACGTTAATGTGTGTGCGCTATAATGAGTCTGTTTAATAGGGCCTTACTGTCATGTGAGTGCGACCTGTATCAGTATGTGGACACTGAGGAGATCTCATTCACCTACATATACCTGAAATAATTAATGAGAATGAGAATGAGAATTTGGTCATGAAAATCCCCTATATTTCTTCCCCATGCCTACTTCTATGATGCTTGGGCCCTAAGGGACTCTAAAATACACCACTGTCATTGGAGATGCCAAAGACATAGCCAATGGCCCATTTTTCAGTTTCTTTCAAAAAGTATGCTCAACTCCAAACTGTTTTTTACAAGGTCTTCAGGTGTGAGCCAACAGATTTGTACATTTTTGTAGAAAAGCTGCATTCTCGAGTGTGATTCTTGTATTTTATTTCAGTGGGTTGACATGACAGCCATGTTTTGGCTTTACATAAATACATTTTCCATGCGCGTTCATGTAGCCAGTGGACATCAGTGCTGTTAAACTGGATGACATGACAACAAACAAATGGGCTTAACATGGCTTGAAGCGATGGCTGTGTCATTTTTTCGCATGTGGGGGCTCACTATGAAATGTCAAGATAGCAAATATTATATGTAAATTCTGTGCTTTGTGAATGTTGTGCCTTTTCACACAAACATAGTCCTTGCTTTTTTTTATTCACTTGCTGGTTTTGCTTCCAGTTTTTTTTTTTAATTTACAAATGTCAGTCTAACTTTTGGGGAAAACGTCATTTCGATTGCTTAACAACAATGCATGGCATCATCCCTTTAGAAGCGGACCACTGCCTGCTCACATAAACATCACAGCGGAAACAGACATCCCCCCCCCCCTGTTGTCACACATGGCACCAGTCATTTCAGTCTGCGAGCGCCACAAAATCAGTCATCTTGGTGTCATGTCGCAAATAGCTCGACAGTTTTGCGCCCATCGTCCCTGATAGCCCGGCATGTTGAGGCATCATTACCTTCCGGTTCCACCACCACAAGCATCATGCGTGTTCCCTGCCTTGGCTTGGCTTGCTCCATCAACTCAAGTAAGCCCCAAATGGATCACTTCTCCATTTCCCTACGCACACCACAGTGACTCAGACCTCGGCTTGTCCAGATGAATTTATCAACTTGAAGGAGGCATATCAAGTACGGCGGCGGGAAAGACATGCAGGCTGAAGCTGAATGCACGTTAATGATGTTAAAGGAAACAAGAGGGCCAAGGAGAATTAATCACCGTTAAGGCTTCGTATACCTGAGGCGGATACGTTGCATAACAAGGAAATCACCATTACTCCAGCACCTCAGGGCTCACGGCAACATGTGCAATACTCTCCAAAATGTCAACCATGCCAGAGGTGCACTGAGGATGTGGAGGGTTTTTTTTGTTTTGTTTTGTTTTGAAGTTCTTAAAGGAGTGACTCATCCTTGCGTTTGGGAATGATGAGGACGACGATTTCCTCTGTTTTAAAAGTAAAGCATCATACAAACAAACCATCCTCCTCCCTCCCTGCAGCATAAATTGTTTTAAAATCTCCCCCAAATGGGCAACAGTTTGCTTTGTTGGTCCAATTAATCGCATTCCATTTCAAGTCATTTGTAAAAGTCCAGGGATGTGAATACATAATGGTCAGGAGGGAGATTGTTATGCTGTCAAATCAGTCTAGATGCTCCATTTTGTGTTCATTATCGTTGTTATCAGTGGCCCCGGTGGGGTCCATTTAGAATGTATGAGGACAACAACCTTTTGGTTTTTAGGGGATTCACGAATGAATAATGCATGTGATGTGTGTTAAACGTGGAGGACCAGCGGATGGAATATAGTGCGCCAACACTACGGATGATCTTGAAAAATAAAACACATTCGGTAGCCGACGTGTTCACAGCTCTAAAGGGGTGTTAATGAGCATACGAAGTCTGACAGGTCTGTAGCAGAAGAGAAGAGGTGCTAGTTTCACATGGCGTTGCCAACCTGTCCTAATCCTTGAAGTGGTCTGATGTTCGATCGTCTCCCGAATATAAATGCTGGAATGCAACCAATTAAATCTGAAAAGTGAAATTAACTCTTTGTTGCAGGAGGCGGGAGGCAGCTCTGTCTGCTTTCACACTGGTGAACACTGTAGCTTTGATTGCTACAGTTTTGTCCTTACATCCCTTAGATGATGTGTATTATAATGTGGCTAATATGCTGCCCATGGAGAATTATATACAGACCAAGGCAGTAATGAAAACGTAATGCCATCATTAGCAGTATGGCTCAGATGGAAAATCAGATACACATATAGGCATCCTACAGTTGCAAACTTACCAGTCAGTACAAGCAGGGAGTTTGGGCCTATATATATATATGTGTGAATATTTACTACCCAAGGTCCTTTTGTGGTTTTGTTCCTTTGTCCTTTTGTGACACTGGGCAATGACATGCATACCATGCATTTGACTTTCCATGTTTTAAAGAGATTATTTATTTATTTTTATTTTTTATTTATTTACCTTTATTTAACCAGGGAACAAAATCACATTGAGAATAGAATTCTCTTTTTGTGAGGATATTGGCAGCAAACTCACCACTCGCCACAGACTGGGAGCTATATATATTTCAATGTTTATGAACCAAGGGGCAATGAAATGCATTTGATTTATTGGATTTGGTTTCACATTTTAAAGTTACAGAGCTATGCACCCTACTGATGCAAACTCGCCAGACAGTATTGAGTGGGTGCTTTATACTTCAATATTTATTAACCAAGGGTCTGTTATTAGAAAATGCATATCATGCATTTGGAGTATTTGACTTGGTTTCATGCTGTAATGTTACAGAGCCGATATAGGCACCCTAGTGTTACAAACTCACCAGTCACCACTGGGAGCTTCAACATTAATTAACCAGTCCAAGGCCGTTTGGTAACGCTTTACAATAAGGTTACATGAGTTGTGGTATTGGGAATTGACATGAATTTGAGGTATCAAAGTTACAGTAATGCACCCTAGTGTTGCAAACTCAGCAGGCAACTGAGGGTGGTTTTATATAGGCTTCCTCAATATGTATTAACCTAGGGTCTTTTGTGTTATTAGAAAATGCATTGTGCATTTGGAGCATTTGACTTGAGCATGTTTTGACATTGCAGAGATATAGGCAACATAGTGCAACCAGTCGGCACAGACTGGGAGCTTTATAATGACATATTTTTTAAGTAGGCAGTGACGTGCACACCGTTCATTTGAGGTAGGCCTGTAAGACTTGATTTCATTTTATGTTTTAAAGTTCCGACCAAAAGCTGTTCACAGACAAGGGATTAAGATGTGCACACACATTTCAAATGTGGTATGTTTTCGCAGGGTTTAATGGCACCATGCAGACATCTGTGTTTGGAGATCTGCAGTTAAATGGCCTTGTAATTTACACGTCAGCACAACCAATCACAGTGACAGTGTGGTGGAGGAAGAAGAAGGGTGTTGTTATTTGTGCTTGGACAAAGCACTCGAGCCCCCAGTCAGCACAGTGCATATGGTTCTTATTTCCCCAGACGTCAAGGTCTATTCATCATCGCACGGCGTCATCCATCTCTTAACTGCCATAGCAAGCACACCAAAACACACATGAAAATAGGCTTGGCTGTCGGCGGGAAAAATGGATGTCTGTCTTTCTCTCCTCTCCTCTCCTCTCCTCACGCCGAGCTGCAAAACACAGCAGACAGAACACAACAGGTGCTGTTAATCTGGGAGATTTACAGAGAATTTGCCCCAGCTGTGGCTGTGATGCATAATCTTCTGCACGCAAATACACCTCGCCGTGTTTGACGGCGCAGAGATGATGAGGTGTGGATGAGAGGAAGGTAGATGAAGAGGAAAGGAGAGGAGAGGAGGGGAGAGGAGGAGAGGAGAGAAGAGGAAGAGAAGAGGAGATGGAGGAAGAGGAAGTGGAGAGGGAGGAAGAGGAAGAGAAGAGGAAAGTAAGAGGAGAGGAGAGGAGAGGAGAGGAGAGGAGAGGAGAGGAGAGGAGAGGAGAGGAGAGGAGAGGAGAGGAGGAGGAGAAGATGATGAGGAAAGTAAGAGAAGAGGAGAGGGAGAGGAAGAGAAGAGGGAGGAAGAGGAGAGAACAGGAAGAGGAGAGGGAGGAAGAGGAGAGGAAGAGAAGAGGAAGAGAAGAAGAAGAGGAGAGGGAGGAAGAGGAGAGAATAGGAAGAGCCTCTAACCTCTGCCATAACCCAATCACATACAATACACACACTCCTGCCTCAGCTTTAATTAGGTGACGCACAGCAGCAGATCCATTTCCTCTGTCTGTGTGTGTGTGTGTGTGTGTGTGTGTGTGTGTGTGTGTGTGTGTGTGTGTGTGTGTGTGTGTGTGTGTGTGTGTGTGTGTGTGTGTGTGTGTGTGTGTGTGTGTGCGTGTGCATGTGTATGTGTATGTGTATGTATGTGTGTACACTTGTGTGCTTGTGTGTGTGTACGTGTGTGAGTGTGCATGTGTGCATGCTTATATGTGTGTGTCGTGCCTCTGTGTGTGTGTGTGAGTGTTTGTGCATGTGTGTGTGTGTGTGTGTGTGTGTGTGTGTGTGTGTGTGTACACTTGTGTGCTTGTGTGTGTACGTGTGTGGGTGTTTGTGGATGCGCGCGTGTGTGTGTGTGAGCGCGTGCATGTGTGTGTGTGTGTGCATGCGCATGTGTGTGCGTGTGCGTGTGTGTGTGTGTGTGTGTGTGTGTGTGTGTGTGTGTGTGTGTGTGTGTGTGTGTGTGTGTGTGTGTGTTTGCATGTGAGTGTGAGTGCCGTGTGTGAGGAGACGAGAAGAGAGGAGCATATTTGTGAGATCCTCCTCGAGCTTCTAGAGGGTTCTACCCATTAGCCTCGCGCCGTGTGCCGCCTCACGCAGAGCCCTTTCGAAGCCGCCTGCCACACATCGATCAGCAAACACCACCCCTCCCTTCCCCCTCGCCGCCCACCACCTCCCACTCAGATGCACGCACGCAATACGTCAATGCCTGACGCTGCGCCTGCGTGCTTACGCTTACGATAGGTTCTGAAGTGTCGTAGATATCCGTAGAGCCATGTGTTTTTTTGTTTGTTTGTTTGTTTGTTTGTTTGTTTGTTTGTTTGTTAGGGTTTTTTAATTACCTAAGGTGACTTTGTTTATTCTGAAAGGCGCCATGTAACACATAAAATGTTTTATTTATTATTATTACAGAATACAGTTTTTGGAATAGTAAACACGCAGAGCTATATAACGTAGAAGTATAAGCATTGATTCAGTGTGTCTATCTCATTAGGTACAGCGGAATAACTGGTATAACTGGTATACCTCTTCATCCTTGCCAACTCCTAGCTGCCAAGGCGTCATAGTGTCCCAGCCGCCGCAGCGCCCTTACTACTCGCAATCCAGCCCTGGCAGGGGGCTCCCCAGGTGGCCGCTGGTCTCTGCCTGAGGTTTCTTCCTGACTACAGGGGGTCTTTTTTCTCAGACCTCACTGAGCTTTTTTTTCCCCCTCACAAACTATGAATCAAGCGAAAGGGAGTTTTTCCTCACCCCTGATGCCACCAGGGGCCGCACCTGAGCGCCCAATCTCTGTGTGACTATCTATGACTTATGATAGGCCCAGCCACTATGGACCTTACACATCTAAGAATCCTGGTCCTAACCTACGTTGACCTTATGACTCTACATTCTCTGTCTATCTCTTCTTCCTCTGCCTTCCTGCTTTTTCTGCCTCTCCTCTATACCTCTCCTTTTAAATCTATCTCTAACAATGTTTTTTCCCATTTGTTAAGCACTTTGAGTTACATGCCTTGTATGACACAGTGCTATACAAATACAATTATTATTATTATTATTATTATTATATATAAACTATGCAAGAGCATATATCAATACTAATTACATCAATAAGAGCACTTCTAGGCCTACTTTGTACACACCTGCAGACCTGCACCACACCACACAGTAACTACTAATAAAGAGTCAAATTTACTAACTGAGAGTCAAATTTAGCACTCACAGTGTTGATCCTACTCTGTAAGTTGAAGTGGAGAATGTATTGTGCACATAATACTTTAATATTGAACTTTACTTACTTCACTTTAATATTGCAGTTTACTGTACTTCATCACTGCCATGTCATGCCTTATGTCTGATTCCACACCCATATGTTTGGTGATACTATAGGAGTGGGTACTCATATCCGTGTGGTAACCACTTCACCACACCTCCCACAGAATTCATCAGCGCTAAATGCTGCGTATACCGTATGGCCTATATGGTGTCAGCACCATGCAGAGCCTACCTTCATATGAAGAGCTCTTTTCCAAAACGCTATATCCACCATTTTTGACTTTTTGCATTTTAATGTTGGAGATGACTGTTAAGAAGTCCTATCATCCATATGTGAATTGCTGCCATTCAAATGTTTTGAGAACATACTTTTAAACCTCTGTAAAAATGGATTTTACTATGCATTTCAATGGAATGCCCAACACTTCACTTCACTTCACAAAAATGTCAATTTCCCAACATTCTATAAAATGGATATATCTCATTTTGGAAAAGAGCTCTTCATATCCATATCCACGTGCTTGGCAATAATATAATACAACACATTCTCACAACCATGATAACCAGTTCACCACACCTCATACAGAATTCATCCATGCTGCATATACTGTACAGTACTCAGGCAAGCCCTGTCAGCGTCATGCATATTGAAGCCAACCTTCATACCCATATCCGCATGCATGGCAACACTATTGGAGGCGGATTCTCATAACCAGCTCACCTCAACTCATAGAGAATGTATCAATGCTGAATGCATGCTTAAAGCTGAACAGGTAGAAAAAGTGGAGCTATAATAAGAAGGAGGGGGGACAATTACCCCATCCCCCCTACAAATCGCACCCTGTCCATATCCTCGTGCATGGTAGCAATACTGTATAGCAGAGGGATTCGCATGGTAGTATTACTGTATAGAAGAGGGATTTGCATGGTAGTAGTACTGTATAGAGATTCGCATGGTAGTAGTACTGCATAGTGATTCGCATGGTAGTAGTACTGTATAGAGATTCGCATGGTAGTAGTACTGCATAGTGATTCGCATGGTAGTAGTACTAGAGGTATTCGCATGGTAGTAGTAGGAGAGGGATTCACAGTAGTACTAGGGGGATTCGCATGGTAGTAGTACTAGAGGGATTCGCATCGTAGTAGTACTGCATAGGGATTCGCATGGTAGTAGTACTGCATAGGAGAGGGATTCACATGGCAGAGGGCTCCGCATGTGGCAGAGGGATTCATATGGTAGTACTACTCTACTGCATAGCAGAGGGATTCGCATGGTAGTACTACTGTATTGTAGAGGGATTTGCATGTGCATGTGATAGCCAGCCAGTTCACATGGAGACGGAGATGAAGCCGTGCCATTATCTCCCATGCACGGTCTCCAGTCCTTTTGACCCGATCGCACCGCCTCGCATCACGCTAGTTTGTAATCCGCTGCCAATATGCCGCTGTCCACTCCACTGAAGTGCGCCATGAATCATCATGTTTAAACATGAGTTGACAAGAGAAAATTAACTGGACACAATATACTTATGTCAGAATATCATGTGACACGGCGTATTCAGCAGAGGGAATTGTAATCTTCTTACAATCTGATTTACTTAATGGCTGTTTTGTGCATAAGATTGGACACGGTGGTATTATTTGATCATGTCACACTAAGGAGGTGGAACGAAATAGAAAAGGAAATATTATGTAAAACTTTGAAGAAAGTTGAGCTTTAATTTTGTATATGGAAGTAATTATACAGTAATCATTTATTGAAATAAAATAAGTGCAATCAAATTATAGACCTAAACTCTGCAGTGGCAGTATGGTAGTATGGGGCAATTTTTTCTCACAGTCTCAGTCTCCATCATCTCTCGAAAAGGGGCACATTTCTCCCCAGAGCACAAAAACAAAACAAGAAAAAGAAAAGAAAGAGATTGTAAATTGATTTAATGCGTTTGTGAAAATAATGTAATCAGCGAATTCCATCAGAGGCAGACATATAATATGTGATGAAAAAGGGAACCCCATCAATGCAATGCACAAGCCTCTGCCTGTAAAACAGAAAAGCGTCTACAGATTTTATTTACTTCCCCGTGAAAAAAAAACAGACGAGGAAAATACACCATACCAAGGCCACAATAATATCTCTTCTGGATGAGACATTGATAGAACTAGCGTCTGTGGTTGTAAGCTATGGCAGCCTCGAATAATAGGCCTACCTATGGAGAATGAAGAATTCTAGTACAGATATTTTTTCTGTGACAAACATTTTTTGTGTGTTTTTATAAAAGAAGCTAAAATGTAGTCGTCATGGCTCTGTAGATAACACCTTTCATGGATATTCATTTCAGATATGCATCCCACATGTCAAAGCTAAACACACCAGACTCAATAGCTGCCATTTTTTCCCTATTAGCATGCTAGAAGTCAACAAAATTACAAAAGAATTACTACAAAAGAACTTCTACGGTATATAAAAGTGGTACACATGTCTGGTAATGCAATTATTTATTGGAAACCTCGAGCCTTGTGATCACTATGGCCTTCCAAAGCAATTTATAGCTTATTACTCTGAGGATGGCGAAGTCTGATTCTTATTCTAAACAGAGGCCCGTCAGTACTCATCTCAACTCAAACGTCCCGTCCACTGCAGCGTTTGGGAGACAGACAGCAGTAATTTGGCAGACTACATCTGCAAGCTGTTACACATCTAATTGATTTCCAAGCAAAGATTGAAGACTTTAACCAAAGCTTAACCTTTTTTTATCTGTAATGCTTGTTTTATCACAATGGCATTAGGTATTTCATGCACAGCGGTACCCTGAATGTCATAAAGAGGCAAGTGAGTTCAACAGAAGGGTTTGTTTTTGTTACAGCTTAGTCACTTATGGCAAAGTAAAAAAGAAATAAGTATATTTTTGTAATAATAATAACTATGTTTTTGGAGTCTCTTTGTATTCTATCCATACTATAACTTGTTTGTTTTGTAATGTGATTTTGTAGCTCGGTCCTTAACTACACTGTAGGCTTATATAGCAAATAAGAAATAAACCTGTTTTACAGCTTTATATATGGTATCCAATCAGTCCCTTAAATGGGCTGCACATCTCGGTTCCACAACAGCATAGTTACGATTGGCCTCCCTATACACACAATCAGGACCGCACTGACCCCTAGCTTTGACCCCCAGCTTACCAGGAAGATCACTTGACTGCAAGATATAAAAAACGTGGCTGTGGGGCGTGATGTCCAGCATCACCTAAAGGGTATTGCAAAGACACTTAGCCGAACAAACACGCACACACATGCACGCACGCGCGCACACACACACACACACACGCACGCACGCACACACACACACACATACACACACACACATACACACGCACGCACACACGCACGCACACACACACACACACGCACACACATACACACACATGCGCACACACACACGTGTGCACACACACACACACACGCGCACACACACACGCGCACACACACACACACACGCACACACACACACACACACACACACACACACACACACACACACACACACACACACACACACACACACACACACACACACACACACCACTGACCTGATGGCCTTCTTTAACGGCCTCCTTCCTCTCACCCTAATCCTCCACTGCTGCTAGACTCTCAGCGCTAAACAGGCCTGTCATAACCGGGTAAGCAAACTAGGCAATTGCCAAGGGGCCCCAGCGACACCCCCCCCCCAGTAATGGTATGTAATATGTACTGAGTACTTGTATTTCAATGTCAGCAATGACAACTTTGTGAGTCTGGCAACACCTTTGTAAATTCCATGACTCAAAAAGTGCAATGATATCGCGATGGAAATGTCTCTTGAGCGGATTTTACAGTTTGAGGAGAGGAAATAGACAACCCAAATCTCCCCTCGGAGGCCTCCCTTCCCCCTAGGGCACCCCAAATACCTAGCAACAGCCCTAGCCAGAAATTAATACACTCCCCGGCCAGCTCAGGTGTGAGACGAGGCACTTACAATCTCAAAAGTTATGTACACATAAAGGCCAGACAAGAACAGCACGAAACCCTTATACCCTTGAACAGCAAGACCTCCGTCTTATTGCTGCATCGTTGAGTCGCTGGCAGCTCTGCTTACACCTGTGATCACAGCCAGGGGCCCACAGCCAGACAGGGACACTTAGGGACGATCGTAAGGGCCCAATACTCACCAGGGAGCCCTTTGAGGACAATGTCAATGGGGACAGGTGGAGAGGGACAAATTAAAATGCTATCAAGGATCCAAAATTTAGCAACACAGCTACTATACACAACAGTGGACACCCTTGGTCAACTATTATTTAAAGCATACATAGTAAACTTCCCGGTGTTACGTAACTCTTAAAGAATAGGACCAGTTAGAAGTATGTGATAAACAAACGAAATGCACTGTTTAGAATAGTACACAACAAACTACAGGTACTGCATATGCACACATTCACAGTCTCTACGGTCATGCTCTCTCTAATGGTCCCCCGCTCTAATAGCCTTTTCTCTCCTAAATGCTTTTAACCACACGCATCTCTCATTATATTTCAACTTGCATGGCAATTATGATGGATACGACATAATCTTAGTAACCCCAACATACATCAGACAAATCTGTAGCTTCATCAAAGCACCAAAGTAAATTATAATTTACAAACAAAAAATCCTGCGTTTGCATTTGGACAGACTGCAGTGTCCGACATAAGACATCAGTAATAGCTATAGCAATGGAAGATAAAACCCCACCAGCCATGACACTATGCTACTCCCTCACGCTAGCCGGCCGACCCCTGTAAGGTTGTCAGGACGGCCGGCCGGGCAGGTTTACACATCAGCAGGCATCAGTGTGTCCCTAGCGGCCTGTGTCTAGTTCACCTCCTTTAACCTCACAGAGAATCTACATCGCTAATGTCATAACTGCCCCCCGAGGGCTCACCACCACCCCATCACCTCCACCTCCCATCCCCCCCAGAGCGCCCTGCCTGCCTGCCTGCGTGTGGAAACAGGATGCCTTCGCCACAGAGCTAAAAGCCAAGATGGATTTCCAGTGGACGGCTATCTCCTGTGGTGTATGGAGACTGGAGAGAGAGAGAGAGGTAGGTTTACACATACACCACACTGCAGGAGAGAGAGAGGTAGGTTTACACTACACCACACCACACTGCAGCCAGCCGCTTTCCACTGCACTCAGGCCAGATCTAATTTTCCAGACAGTGAAATATATGGTTGCTGCAATACTCCCTGTGTTGTGTGAAAAAAGAAAACAGCCGTGTCAGTTTCTTAGGTTTGCATGCATTTGTTGTTAAATTTATAACCACCGGTTCTGTGCAGTATGCTGTGCAAATTGGATGAATAAATGAATCAGAAATGAATCACGCCTGAAACGACGGCACTGACAAACTTATGAAATTACCTTGCCTCCTCCTCCTCCTCGCAGTTAAATTGGACAGGTTTAGCCCTAACCGCTACTAATACAGCCTGCGAAATCCGCAACATATGTCAACATGATAATGTATATGCCCTGAAAATATTCCCATAAACAGCGGTGGGTAGGGCTGCAGTGCTACACAGAAGGCGGACAGAAACTATATCCTGTTTCAGAAAATAAAAAAGGTGCATGGAGACTGCATATCATGAGATAACAGAACAGGTGGCTAAAAAGTGAGTATAAATAATGTTTTTCTCTTTGTAAAGGTGCACAGACGGCATTTACCTTTGGCTAGATTATACTGGTGGTGGGCCATGCATGTTCCACTTCTAATTAAGGATTAGTCAGGAGAATGCTGATAGAGGCAAATCATTTCAGGGAAAGGCAACATGCAGAAACAAATACAGCAGTCCGTGTGTGTGTGTGTGTGTGTGTGTGTGTGTGTGTGTGTGTGTGTGTGTGTGTGTGTGCGTGTGTGCGTGTGTGCGTGCGTGCGTGCGTGCGTGCATGCGTGCGTGCGTGCACGCGTAGGCAGAGAAGCAAGAAGCATACTTGAGCCACGTTCAAACAAATGTAGATATGGCATAGTATACCATTACAGGAATTAACTGCAGATACGATATACCATTGCAGGAATTCGTATAGGATGACAAGGTTGTAATCTGGCAGAGAAAAGAGGATATGCATATTTTCTGTACATTTCAATGATATTAATGGGATGTTACACACACGGTGACAACAAAAATGCAGTCCTTACATATTAAGAAAACGAGTAGTTCACAACAGCTGCAAAACATTGCATCATGTTGGCAATGTAAAGAAGAGCTTCCATGTGGAGAGAAAAAATGTCCAAAATATTCTAGTACCTTACAATTATATACAGTACCACACATGAAAGACACAAGCAATACAATACATGAAAGACACAAGATCTCACAAGCACATATTCTCTCTCTCTCTCTCTCTCTCTCTCTCTCTCTCTCTCTCTCTCTCTCTCTCTCTCTCTCTCTCTCTCTCTCTCTCTCTCTCTCTCTGTCTGTCTGTCTGTCTGTCTGTCTGTCTCTTTCTCTTTCTCTCTCTCTCTCTCTCCATCTTCATGTAATATTTATGGTAGTTCTTGGCGTTGCATGACATGATTACTCATTGAATTGGCATGGGTTGAGATTTATATGATATTCTGACTACATACTTTACTTGCTGGCAATATGTGTGAGTGCTCTATAAATGTGGTATACCATGAAGAGATTCATGATGGCAGTGCTGAAATACATAGTGCCTTCAAAAATCAAATGTAGTCAATAGCTTTTCATAACACATGATTAAGCCACAGAAGTGAGAAAAAGACAAAAAAAGATGAACAAAGTTCTTTTCAACGTTAACATGAGTCATAGACTAGTAGAGTTCATTTTAATTAAATTTCAATATTCCTTTGACATGGTCTGAAGATTTGCAACACCCTAACTTGTATTTTCCTTATAAAGAGCCTCATACAGAGTGAGGGGTGACCAGCCACAGAAAGTCTATCACATCAGCCTTTCTCAACACCCATTTCCTTGCATACATACGCAGATGCTTTCAAGTACTGTAGGTGTTCATAGCTTTGGTTATTTGTTTGTTTGTGTGTTTGTTTGTTTGCTTCTTATTGTTATAACACAGTGGCCATAATGACATGGGCATTGCCAGGCCAGGATGTGATGACAACATTATCGATGGATCAGGAGTCCCAAAAAATATTCCACAGAGTCCAAAATGACTGGTATCACTTCATTCCTGCAGATGGTTTTTGATGAAGTGTCAGGCGCTGTGGATTTGACGTATATGATAAATGTTCATTAGTCTTTTACCCGCCATCTGAAGCTCCTGAAATGCATCACACCTGGCAGTTAAATCTTGGAGTCTTCAATTTCCTGACGTACAGCAGTGTCAGTTTGAAGGAGCTATAACAGACAACACTGAAGAACAATTATCGCATTATGGAAAAGGGCTGTTTTCCCTGTAGCATGCGCAGCAAGTGATTTCACTGTTTTCAAGACAGTAATCATTTAAGGATTTTTTTTTGCTTTGTAAATGTAATTCCCTTTGTCTGTCTATTCAGTTAGCTGTCTTCTTTGTGTGGTGGCTGAATCCTGAATGGTATAAGGAGAGGCTTCTATTCTGCCTTCTCATCGGCAGGGATCAAACACCCCTATTTTCATATCGATGAGATCCAATGTGGGCATCTGGGCGGCCCATGGTGCCTTGGAGAGACCATTTGGCAGGACTCACAGAGAGAGAGATGTACACTATCTGCGGCGCTGAAAGCGTCTGCGTGCTGCATAAGCAGCAGTGGGCAGGACTGGGCTGGCAGCACTGAGCAAACCTCAGGATTAAAGCAAACCTCCCTGGGAGGAAAATAGGCCACAGGAAAAGAGGTCAGCACCTGACTAGCTTGTGGCTACCTGCCAAGCCAAGAGAGAGAGAGAGGGGGGGGGAGGGGGAGAGAGAAGGAGATCACACTCAACAAGATATTATTCAGGGGAGACAGACATGTTTTATTTGGCTGTGTATAACATGTTTGGCAGTAGAGAGAGAGAGAGAGAGAGAGAGAGAGAGAGAGAGAGAGAGAGAGAGAGAGAGAGAGAGAGAGAGAGAGAGAGAGAGAGAGAGAGAGAGAGAGCAGAGAGCAGAGAGCAGAGTACAGAGAAAGACAAAATGGATCACACAGAAAAATACCACTCAGAGGAGAGAGACCATTTTTATTTGGCTGTATATCATGTTAGGCAGTATCATCTAGCTTGAGTGCTACTTGAACTTCCTCTTTGCTTTGTGGGCTCATACAAGGGTCTGGAGGAGCTTCAGATTCGCCCTATTCCCAAACCAAAATACAGTAGAACTAATCAGGATCGCAGGATTTTCAGAAATGTGACAGAGTCAAAGTTAAGAGGAGAAGGGATAAATCAGTGAAACCCGACAGTTGTTTCAGCAACAATGGCTGCTTACACGGACACAGCAATCGACGTTGATTCTGTAATCTAAAATTGTTTTTTCGGATCTGTGGGTAATTAAGGTAGCAGCTCATTAAAAAGTGTTTCTCCAATCACATAATAAAGTCTATTGGATAAAACCACACCTTCGGAGGCCTACGCCTATAGCATAGCTCCAGACGGATAAACGTGGAGCAAGTTGGAACCCATTCACCAGGCAAGAGTCAGGTTATACAGTACATGGGTTGGACGTTTGTAAACACCCCCGGCTGCACACCCCTGGCTGCACACTCTTCAATCTCTGAGTGTTGGAAACTGCTGTCGGTCAAAAGATGTGCTCACGTGGTTGGCTACTCACCATCTTGTCCCTCCTCACAACAGCGTGAAGCCAACAGTATGTATAGAACATCCTATTATAGAGCATCCTGTTCTCTTCCAAGATCAAGAAAATACTTCTGTGTTTATTCATCCCAGTTTCTACATGTGTTCAATATTTTGTGCGACAGTTTTCCAGCTTATTTTTTTGGGATCTTCAAATCTTCAAATTTGTGGTAAAACACGTGTGAGCCATGCACAGGCATTCACTGGTTGCTGCCCGGAGAGACTCTGTGAATAATGTTGGATAGTCCGGATGATTTTAATGCTGTGCCTGAGATTATCATTATCTGTGGGATTAATGTCACTGGTAGATGATCATCCTGGAATGTCTCATAAGCCTCAAATGTAAACAGAAACATTTTACAGAAATCCAGTGAAAAATCAAGAAAATTTATCGACGAGAAAATGGAAGAAGAAACTTTTTTCAAATGCGTTTGGCATGGTTGGGAGAAAAGGATTTCTTTCACAAAAATTTTAAAGTGAGCGACTGTCTGTCCTCTGTGCCACTCTGATGTGTTTTGTGCCATGGGCTTATCAATATTTATTTGTTTCCCAATTACAGTGTTTATCACTGTGCTGCAGATGTATAGCCCCCGGGGAGGTGGTGGGTGGGCCGCAATCTCCCATGTCGGTTTGTGAAAGAAGGGTTCTGTTCATGGATTTAAAAGGCAGTCAAAAATCAGGATCAAAGCCTATGTCTCTGTGTTGCCATGGCGCAGCCTGAAAGACCTCAGTCGTTAGTACACAGGCCAATGTCAACAGGTTCGCCGTCCAGATATACAAAATGTGGCGGACAACAAGGATCCAGTTCTTTAACCTTATATGAAATCAATACAACAGACATGACACACAAATCCATTGTCCTTATGTTAACCTAATAGGGATACACCACACACAGTACTGTGACATTTGATGAAGAACACTGACTTCATAACATGGAACAGATGAACTCTAAAACGTAGTCCTTCATCATTATCACAGAGCAAGTGGAAAACTCAGGGAAGGGGATGGACAGAGAACTGAGAACCCAACCACATTCTACACACTCAGTGGAAACTCTTGTCTGTACAGTGATGCAAATCCTCATTGTATGAGGATACTGACAGAGCTGCATGTAGCCAGAGTCTAGCATGATGCAGTTCACTGGTTTCCAGCATAAATTGGAAATAAACAGGTTTACATTACACTGGTTCACACTCCACTGAGCTAATTAACAAGTTTCCTCAACTGCGTTCTGTTGTATGAGATCGTGTAAGGTTATTGTTTCCTATAGGCTATTAGCTATATGGTTTCTGCAGTCTGGTTTGAATTATATGACACATTCCAGAACATGTGAGTTGTTTTAATGGGATTTCAATGCAGTGTGTTTAACTGTGAGACTACCTCTTGCTCTGTAGCTTCACCTTGACGGAATTACACATTTATAATGTGGACCATCAGTTGAGAAACCTGTTGGCTCAACAACATACAGTGCTGTCAGCTCTGGGTATGAGCACTACACACTTGAGCACGAGTTCTTGTGTTTATACTGTACTGCAATCAGAGATTCTTTAAGTAGGCCCTATAGAGATATGCCAATGTAATAGGCTGCTATGGGCACCTAACATGACCAGGTCCCGGTCTGCCTAAAGGAGCGTGTCATAATACTCCTAGCATTGAACAGAACAGTCCTTAGGTCTGCCTAGGTCTGCCTAAAGGGGGATTTCCCCCCCTCCCCTTGCAATAATAGAACCCGGAAACAATGGGCCTATGGAACCTCTCTCTCTCCACTCTCTCTCCTGCAATGTTCAGAGTGAGGATTCCGCACACTTGAAATCCTTTTTGTTGTTTTTTTTTAAAATTGTTTCATGGCTGGATTTTTCGTTTCGACTTCAGCAATCTTCATCAGATTCTCTTTGTCCTGCACCTCTTCCTGGGATTTGCACAATCTTCACCTTCAACTTTATACGGTACTGACCATGAACCCAATGGCCCGAATTTAAGTTATAGCAGGGGTCTACAAATGTTCGATCAAAAATTAAAAGGAATTTAGAAATAATATATATAATTTTAAATGTAAGCACTGTGTTGGGCCCACAGTATAAATTGGGCTAATATATTTTTTGTTCTTACTTGAGGTTGTAATTGTTTTAAAGCCTGATGACCTTCCATAGTGCAGATAGAATGCAGAAATGAACAGTACTATGAATGAAGAAGCAAGCTGAGAGATTTAAAAGCATGTGGCTCAGTGAATGTACCACTCTGGCGCACTAACCTGCAATGCATATCCCAAACTGCCTTTGTATCTGCTAAATGGGGCCTCCGTAAGTTTAAGTAGTCTGTACTTCCAAAAGCAGGAAAAAAATAATCATCATAAATTATGACACTTGAGAGAGATTCTATTTAAACATTTCTGGCAATTTATTAGGTTATTAAGTGGTTGTGACAGTATTCTGTAATGCAGGCGTCATATTTAAAGGTGACACAGGGAATCACAAATATTTTTTTTTCTTTTCTTTGTTATTGAACAGTATAGTAGGCCTATACCTAGAGAGTATGCATTTGATAACAATGCCAGTACAAAAGGCCAGTACAGACATGGTGCAACGAAATGGAGCCCTTTCAGCTCTCTCGAGAAGACGACAAGCGCACAAAAGAATGGCGAGCAGTTGCAAAAGCATGCATTTCAAATTCCCACCCCCATATTGCTATCTGGAATTCTTCTAAGAATCCTCTAAGGCATGATGGATCATATTGTGCAAACATAACTACTGTAGCATTGTGTGTATGTCCCATTACATAAGATAACAGGGATCGAACAACCGTTCAACCATTTTATGTCACCTTTAACAAACTGTTATATGACCTCTTAGAGGGCACTGCACTTCCCTTGTAGTCTTCAGGCAGTGCTAGTGGCTACGAATTACACATGTTATTGCTCACCACGTGGTGGGGAATGTTGATATTCCAGATGGACATTAGAGTGGCTTCGGGCTAGTGGTGGGATGTTCAGTTCTGCCAGGCAGCACTCCCTAGTGTTTTCCCCCTTCTGAATCCTGGCTGGAACATCATCCTCTGGTGGCGCATGGAGGCTGCCTCTCCTGCTCCTGACGACACTGGCCAAAGCTTCCACCCACTACTGCTTTCAGGTTCAGTAAACACCACTGTTTACTGCATTGCAAGAACACCCTTGGGATTTGAAGAGAGAGAGTGAGAGAGAGAGAGAGAGAGAGAGAGAGAGAGAGAGAGAGAGAGAGAGAGAGAGAGAGAGAGAGAAATGCTTGAATAGGACTAGAAGACACCAAAACGATTTGTATTCAGATCTCTCTCACAAACATATATTACAAATATTATTATTTGCTTGCTTGTTTATTTGTGCTGACTTGCTTTGTGTCAGACAGTCTGTAAGACTCATTTCTGGCTGTCATGTCTCCTTATTTTCATTGTCATGTTTTTTTTTCATTCTCCCACTCCAAATGTGTACCTTTTTCAGAGTGCTTTTGGCCGTGGCCTACTCCTCGCTCTGCCAAGGCCTGGGCTGCATAAGGCATGCTGGGCCGTACTTCACGCTCCTCTTTCATCTCTTCTGGCCACTTGATCTTGATTTCTCTTCTCTCTCTTCTCTTCTCTCTTCTCTCTCTCTCTCTCTCTCTCTCTCTCTCTCTCTCTCTCTCTCTCTCTCTCTCTCTCTGCTCTTCTCTCTCTCTCCATCCTCCATCCTCCATCCTCCTGCCTTGCTGTCCTTGCCCAGTTGGATGTGGGCGCTCTGCTCTGTTCTAATAGACAATTACACTGGCAAACAGATGGCCAAATAGCATTTGTACAGAGTGCAATCATGGATGGAGTAAATATAGACGTTTTGGTTTATCTCACAGTCCATGTTCTGCTGTCGTCTCGGGTGGACAGAATGTGTGATGACCAGACACTACTTGGCTTCTTTTTTTAGTTTTGGAAGGATTGGCCAGAAAAAAATTAAGATACAAATAGTCATCATCATCGTCATCACAACATCACTATCAGCACTATCATCATCATTGTTGTCGTTGTCATCATCATCAACAACAACAACATCAAAATCTTCATCATCATCACGGTTGTCATTCTAGCACAAAGACATGGCCTACTAAACAGTAACGTTTCACCAAATGTACCCATAAATGTGTTTTTTGTGTACACTGTGCTTGAAATTGTTGATTTTAGCACAGAGATACAGCCACACTGAGTGCTGCTGGAACAATACAGAGTGCATCCCTGTAATTTGAGGTGGAACAATCTGACTTCTACACTCTACACAAACACACTCAACCCCAAATCCAGACCGTTACTTACAGCCAGCCGACCACCCCTCCCCCACTCTCACCCGTCACTGAAAAATAAATATTGACACTTTGTTTCATGCTCATTTCACAGGCTGTTGGCTCCTCAGCTGTTTCTGCTGCCCATGTCAAGCTCCTGTCAGCTCCGTGGATCTACGGCCTGCTCAGGACGACACGGCACGGCACGAAACCAGATATCATCCCACGGCACGGCACGGCACGGCAGACAACACACTCAAAAAAACATGAGTGGCAGCTGCTGGCAAGGAATGTAGAATGATGGAAGAGACACACATTTTGCACCCTTCATACTGTATCCTGCAACCTATTTGTGTTTTTTTCTTTTTCTTGATCTTTTTTTTGTCTTTTTCGACTATTTGACAGGACAGTGTGGGAAGTGGACAGGCAGCGAATTGGGAGAGAGACGGGTAGGGGTCGGCAAAGCACCCGGACCGGGAATCGAACCCGGGTCAGCCACATGGCAGGCGAGTGCCCTACCGGTTGGTCGTGGCAGGGTCAACCTGCTTGTTTTTTTATAAGTGAGGGTGAAGTATGTTCAGAATGCAAGTGTTCCTGGCCAAAGTGAATCACACTGATTTCATCTAACGTAGCGCCATTCATCATCTGTGGCCAAATGCAAATGTATAGCTGATAAGGCTCACTGGCTATAATGTTATGTTAACATGTCTGACATACAGTAATCATGTTATAGATATGTTTAAGCCACTGACACATTAAGCCATTCATCATGTTGAGGTTTAATGATCATTAATGATCCGGCGTGCTTTATAATGTTTTCCTTCTGAATCTGCATCTAAACATTATTGTATTAATGCCTTAACATTGTTTGTTATGCAACAGAGTTGTCAAATGAACAAACTGTTTTATATTCATATATGAATGCAATGCTACTTCAATGCTGTTTTATATTCATCATATATGAATGCAATGCTACTTCACAGTACAATACTGTTCTATATTCATCATATATGATTGCAATACTTCTTTACAGTACAATACTGTGTTTTATTCATCATACAGTGAGTCCAATATGTATTTGATCCCTTGCTGATTTTGCCGGTTTGCCCACTAATAAAGACATGATCAGTCTATAAATTTATGATAATATGTATTCAAACATGGAGAGACAGAATATCAAAAAGAAATTCCAGAAAATAACTTAAAATAATATATTTTAATTTATTTGTATTTAATTTAGGCCAATAAGTATTTGACCCCTTTAGCTAAAGATGATACAGTGCTTTGTGGCAAAGCCCTAGTTGTCTAGCACTGAGGTTAGATGCTTCTTTTAGTTAATGACAATGTTTGTGCATATAGTAGAAAATATTTTTTGCCCATTTTTCTTTGCACATTATCTCTAAAACATTAATAGTTTGTGACTGTAGCTTGGCAAATGGGAGGTTCAGTTCTCTCCATAGAATTACTATAGGGTTAATATTTGGAGACTGTCTAGGCCACTTCACGACTTTAATATGCTTCTTATTGAGCCACTCCTTTGTTGCATTGACTGTATGTTGTGTATTATTGTCATGTTGGGAGATCAAAAAATGGCCCACCCTTCAGTGTAGTGGTGGAGGGAAGGACGTTTGCACTCAGGATTGCACATTACATGTCTCCTTCCATCCATTCATTGACGATGCGAAGTTGTCCTGTGCCTTGGCCAGACAAACACCCTCAAACCATAATGATACCACTTTCATGCATGATGGTGAGGAGGGTGTTCTAGACAGCAGTACTCTTTCTCAAAACACATTGAATTGTGATAATGCCAAACAGCTTGATTTTGGTTTCATCTGACTACAGCACCTCCTTATCATATCCTAAACCAGTCTGATGTCTGTTGGCAAACCTCAAGTGGGACTGCGCAGGTTCCTTCTGAAGTAGAGGTACCATGTGTGCACTACAGGATTTTAAACCTCTGTGGCATTAAGTGCTACCAGTAGTTTTATCAGTGATTTTTGTCCCAGTAGCTTTGATATCATTGCCTAGTTCATCCCGTACAGCTCTAGGGTGATTTCTTTCTGTTCTCATGATTATCAAATCCCTACAAAAGGTCAAATCTTGTATAGAACCCCTGACAGGCTGATGGATAGTCATTTTGTATTCCTCACATTTTGGAAGAAATGCATCAACAGCTGGGTCATTAATACCCAGTCTCTTTCTTTTGGCTTTGCAGTCCATTTAATCTTTGTTCAGGTCTAAAATCGTGTCCCTGATATCATTTGACTGCTCTTTGGTCTTCCCCATGCTGTTGAGGTTGGAGTGTGACTGATTCACTCATACTATGGACTGATTCTGCTGATTCAATGTGTCTTTTATGCATGTTAGTATGTACAGGTGTCTTTAATTCAGATGACAAGTTGATCGGAAGTGCCCATCTGGTCTGTGGGCCCGGAACTGTAATCATTTGTCAGGGGATCAAATACTTATTTTGCTCGATGAAATGGAAATAAATTAATATATATTCTCTTCAGTTAATTTCTGGATTTTCTTTTTGATATTCTGTCTCTCCATATTAGAATACATATTATCATAAAATTTATTGACTGATCATGTCTTTTTTAGTAGGCAAACCAACAAAATCAGCAAGGGATCAAATACATATTGGACTCACTGTATATGATTGCAATGCTGCGTTACAGTACAATACTGTTTTATATTCATCATATATGATTGCAGTGCTACTCTACTTTACAGTAAAATTCCGCATTGTGCTGCATTAGCATATTACACAAGCAGGCAAACAGTAGGACTACATACTCTGACACAGCAATGGAATAATACAATTTTGCTGATAACACTTCAACTTTTTATTTTGAAAAAAATCTACTTCTACAGAACACTAAGTCATACCAATGGCTTCAGCATTAATACAGACAGTTTATATAGCCATGTGGTAGAAAAATCTTCCATTATACCGTGATAATTACAGTATTATTCTGCGGTTAATGAGAGAAATACCATGTGACAAGGCCACTGTCACACATACATTGTACCCATTGTGTCACTTTCCTTGTTGGATGAAAGCCATTGTTACCACAATGCATGAAAGCTGTGCTTACTACAGGGGAACTGTGGAGGATGAATATGTTCTCTACGTAGACAGTTGAGCTATCCGGATCCCTCTGTAAGATCTGGGTCATGTGATCTCAGTGTTGCTACTGGAGCCAGTGAAGTGTGAAGCAGCCCTCATCGATTCGTACTATTTAAAAAATAGATAAATAAATAAACATGCCTACACCCTGTTGATGAGGACTCCTGAATGTGTGTTTGTGCGTATCTGCATGTGTGCGTGTGTGTGTGTGTGTGTGTGAGAGTGTGATAAAAGTGAGTTTGACATGTTGTCATTATTTTATATTATTTCATGTGTGTGTGCATGTGTGTGGGCATGTGTGTGAGATGAGTACATTTAGTCATTCTGGCTGTTGCTTTTCTGAAATAGACCATACACGTCTTGCTATCATGCTGTCCTCAAAACATTGTACAAAGTATAGATGCAGATTCTGAAATTTGTCATGCGTGCATGCGTGTATGTGTGTGTGTTGTGTTTGTGTGTGTGTTTGTGTGTGATGAAAGTGAGTTTTACATTTGCATTCCACTGCCATAGCTTTTGCTTTTCCCAAATCCACCATACACTTTTTTTTTACCATGCTGTCCTAAAAACATTATGCAAAGTATAGAAGCAGATTCTGAAATGTGTCATGTTTACTAATGGAAGGCCCTGAGATGGAATCGTGGTGTATTACAAATCACTTATTTTATTTGCCATTGGTGTCCTCAGGCCAAATGCAAATGTTTTCCATGATATGATTAAGCACAACATCAAGTTATACTGAACGTAGTGCAAACATTGACCGCAAAATTAATCCATATTTAATTTTATACAGATTCGATAATCCATTTCATGCAGACTTGTGTGTGTGCGTGCGTGCGTGTGTGTGTGTGTGTGTGAGAGAGAGAGAGAGAGAGAGAGAGGGACAGAGAGAGAGAAAGAGAGAGAGAGAGAGAGAGAGAGAGAGAGAGAGAGAGAGAGAGAGAGAGAGAGAGAGAGAGCTTGGTGGCAGAGTCAGTTTAATACAGTGTGACTACCTATGGTGATAGATGGTAACACTGAAACAAGCACTGATTTCCTCTGTATGCTCTCCTGTACAATTCCTAAATTAGAAGAGTCAGTGTATTATTATGCATTTCTGAATACCGGAACATTTTGTTTGTATTGCTTCCCTTCTTCGCTCATATGGAGAAATGACTCATCTGGTCTCTCTGCGGTTCTCTGCTGGGTGTGGCGTCTCTGTATAATATGTAATTGCAGTGAATTCAACACTTGGTTGACACTCTTCTAGTTGGTCCCACTCTCTAAGTGTTAAATCAACACACAATTTACTCAGGGTTTTTGTGTAAAATCCAGTCCCATAGATTACTGTGTAGCAAATGAGAGTGTTGTCTAGATGTGGCAAATTACGGCCGTATTTCACTGAGCACAAAGAGCAGGTCAACAGTTTTATTATTACCATAAACAGGGCTGCTGACAGCTTTCGCTGGGCCCAGGACAAAGTAATCTGAAAGGGCCCCTAACCCAGTACATACAATGTAATGGGGACCCAATTCTGGGCCCTCTATCTCCCTTGGCCCCGAGACAACATACTCCTTTGTCCATCCCCCCCACCCCCCAAGTCGGTGGGTATAAACATGTTTTTGGTGTTGGAAAGTGAACTGGTCCACTTCGAAAAGACTAGGCCAGGGATGACTGGAGCACTCGGATATTTTATTGTGGTGCAAACATAAAGACTGACATTTCGACGCAGTGCTCGTCTTCTTCAGAGTCGTTTTGTTTTTGATGTGTTTTACATTACATTACCACCAACCTCAATATAGATATGCACAAAACTGTTTTGATCATATGGGAAACTTCATGTTGGAAAATTCCATTTTTGCTGTGTGGGTGGGGGATAGACCATATTGTTTGTAACATACAGTACTGCATGTCCCCTTGATATGTTTTCTCTACATATTCAACGCTTTCTTATAACAAGGTTTTTTTTCAGCCAAGTTCAGCAATTAGTTACATGTAATTATAAAATGGCCTGAAGTCTACAAACATCCAAACACGTCTCATTACAGAATAGCAGTTACAGACACTGTGCTGAAGATTGATTAGTTACATAAAAATACACATTAGCAAGATACTACATATTTTGGTAGCCAGAGGCCGGTGAAAATAAGGGGGACATTTTTTTTCTATCACAGGAATCCAGGGACATTTTTACTAATTTTTCATGTACTTGTTTATGTGATGTTCACATGCCTTGTGTTTCTGTGTTGTAATTAACATTTCTTATGGTTTCAGGTAGGGTTAAGTTTAGGTTCCAGCAAATATGTCATGACTGGTGGATATAGTAAGTGTAACTCTGGATAAGGGGTTTTTTAACAGTTCTCTGACACTGATATGCTGCTTCTTACTTTTGAATTTGAATCTGAATATGCGCCACAAAGTTAGCTTTTTCTGTACTTAATTTATGCCTTGATTCCATGGAGACTTTTCATTTGCGACTGCAATTTTATACATCTGGGGAAAGGTTTCATTTTGTGAGAACTAAAGAAAAGTTACTTGGCAAAGCACATGTTTTGTCTTTCCTTTTCCTCTATCAGAAAGAGGGAGGTCATCGGATTCATGAGAAGGACATTTTTTACCATCATGATCTTGATTCTGATCTTGTAGTAATCTTTCAAAGATCTCAGCATTTGTGACTGGAATGGTGACTGGGGGAAATCATTGTCTTCAAGATTCAAGTTTTGAAGGTATTTTTGCATGTCTCGTAGCCAAGGCCAAGTTCAATGTATGTCATTAAAAATGCAATATACCGTTTTATACTTTACAGCACTGAGATATTGGCAAAAGATTGTGTATTGATGGGGACACCGGTCTACCTGCACAACATTAGCCATTATTGATCGTCTTCAAATTGATATGCATTTTGGCATCCATACCTGCTGTTGACAACAAGTCGGTGCTGTAATTATTCTGAGACAGAGAGCATGTCGCTCAATAACGAATCTATGAACAGTTATTTCTTGATGAGTCTTTGGGAAGCATTCATTTCCTTCTGGCTTCGGGCCACTGCAACATGACCTTGACCACAAATCCAGTGCACATTCATACTGTGTTGAATATTGTGCCGTATTGTTGTTCATCTTGTGTCACACCCTAACATTTCCCCTTTCACACCTCCTTCTTCTGTTGTGTAGCCTGTAGAGAGGGCTCTTGGTTTCATATATCCTTCTCTCCTTTTCCCCGTGTCTGTAGCCCACATAAATACAAGAGAGTTTCAGTGCTGCTGCAGCAGCATTGGCTGTCGTGCTTAATTGGACCTGTCTTTAGAAGCAGCGTCAGAGAGATGAAGGGTGTCTTGACAGCACTAAAGCATCGGCATCCCCACCCCCAGTAGACAGCATTAAACCTGCCGTTACGTTAATAAGAAATGTGCATGGGCCTTTGTGTCTGTTTGCATGTGACAGTCCATTAGCAAGGAAGAGATCTCGTTACAGCGGGCCAGGGGAGGAGAGGAGAGGGAGGAGAGACTCTGCCGTGTCTGTGTATAGTCATTAGTATGTGCGGCAGGGAGCGGGAGATGCTCCTATATACTAGTGCTGGGGGTGGTGGCGGTGGTAACGGTGGCGGTGGTGGTGGTGGCGGTGGTGACGGTGGTGACGGTGGTGGCGGCGGTGTGACTGTTTGTGTTGCACGCATTTTGTTTGTTTGTTTTAGAGACGGGGGCATTCGCGGGAACAACAACAATGCCTATCTGACGACCCAGAGAGACACACTTATATGGGGCTACTGCAGAGTGGATATGCAAATGCATGGCTGAGGCTCAGTGTGTTTATTATAAGCATGTTAATGGAGATGGGGATGGGGGGAGGGGCTGTTTGGGAAAAGTTTGAGGAGAAGACACTGGTTTCGACATCAAAGCAGAGGGACGGGATGGGATTGTGGATTGCAGCGCCATGGAAAAAAAAATGTGAAGGTCGATGGAGAAGATTCAACTACTGAATTAATCCACGATGCAGTAAGTCCTATCCCCCCCTGCTGGGGAGAAGAGCAGTCCCAAGGGCACCCATCTGCAAAGACAGATTAATTGCACTATTAAATAGAGCAATTTGCCTCTCATAATAAAAATCTTAAATGAAGAACACAGAGCGGTAAAAGAGTGGAACGTTGCCGCCTGCATTGTGGAGCGTCATCAGCACCCCTAGTGAGGAGGTCCCTGTTTTTCTATCAGTTGTAAACTGGTGTCCATTAATGTGGAGGTTTTTTTGTACTTAGTTCTTTTTTTCCAAAAACACTTTTAGGATCCTACTGATGAGATTTCTGCCATTGTTGTTGGAGATGGGTGTGTAAGTAGACATCCTGACACCATGAATCAGACTCCTATTACCAGGGGAGCCGACAGGGGGGGTGGAGGGTGGGGCAGAGGGGTCAGTTGTCCTGGACCCAGGAAGAAGGGGGGCCCTCATAACATTGCATTGATATGGTGTGTGTTTGTGTGTGTGTGTGTGTGTGGGGGGGGGGTGAATAAAGGTGGATGATTTGTTTATGTTTTAAGTGTTTATATGTCTTGTGTGAATAATTTGTCTGTTTAATAAAGTTTATATATTGCATGTATTCCGTGAGGGGGGCCCTTTCAGATGAGGGGGGCCCTTTCAGATGACAGCCAAAGCTGCCAGCGGCCCTGCTCATTACACACATAACAGGCAGCATATGAGCAGAGCAGAGAAATGTGATCTATTCTTGATAATATGCCATTAAGGTGGGCTATGGGGAGACGGGAAGGTGCAGGGGAATATGCTTTTAGACTCATCAGTAATCAATAGAAGCTCATCAGGATGTGTGGCAAGGTGGAAGAGAGAAAGAGAGAGAAAGAGAGAGAGAGAGAGAGAGAGAGAGAGAGAGAGAGAGAGAGAGAGAGAGAGAGAGAGAGAGAGAGAGAGAGAGAGAGAAATGGATAGATAGAAAGATAGAGAGAGAGAGAGAGAGAGAGAGAGAGAGAGAGAGAGAGAGAGATGGGATGTGAGTAATGTGCTCCCCTCCTCCATCAGCCTCCAGCCGTCCAGCAGATTTGTACAGATCTCTGCCAGAGTGGCTGCTGCATCACTTATGTGGTTCTGAGTTGTAGCAATTGGACTTGACAAACTGGAGAAGAATGTAGACACACACACACACACACACACACACACACACACACACACACACACATATATATATACACACGTGCACGCACACATGTACACGTTCGCACACACGCGCACACACACACACACACACACACACACACACACACACACACACACACACACACACACACACACACACACACACACACACACACACACACACACACACACACACACACACACACACACACAAGCCTGTTCATAGTCACTGTAAATGGTGTAAGATATATTCGGTTTGTCATCGAAGGCCTGCTTTTACTTCTAAGGAAAGCCCAGGTGTTATGCATTCATTCCTCCCGCCTCTTGGAGTGCTCGGAATCCCTCATCAGAAATGATCTGTGGCCCAGCCCGCTGAGGTGGCAAGATAAAGATCATGGTCCGAGAAGCCCTGAGCAACAGTGCTATAGCATAAAGAGCCGTAAGGAACAGGACGACAAGTTCCCGCGAAGAGAAGAGAGGTGGCATGCCCTCCCGCCCTCCTGCCTGCATGTCTGTCTGCCTGCTTGCCTGTCTGTCTGCCTGCCTGCCTGCCCACCTGCCCGCCTGCCTGCCCGCCTGCCTACTGTCTGTCTGTTTGCCTGCCTGCCTGCCTGTCTCCCTGTCTGCCCGCCTGCCTGCCTGCCCGCCTGTCTGCCTGCCTGCCTGTCTGCCCATCTGTCTGCCCGCCTACCTGTCTGCCTGCATGCCTGCCCCTCTTCCTCCCTGCCTCCCTGTCTGCCTGCTTGCCTGCCTGCCTGCCTGTGTCTGCCTGCGTGTTTAGATGCGACTTGAGCCTGCATGCTGTCTATAGGAGTTGAAAGACAAGTCATTTGTTTATCAGCATTCTCCCAGAATGGAGGATTCCAGACTGTTGTCATAGCAACCGCTGAAAAAGAATCTCCCGCGCTGCCTCCGAGTGCTCAATAGGAGGCTGATAAAATAAAAGACCTTTCCCACTATACTGTCCCACAGGACAAACTAAAATGCTGAGATCTCACAACCCCTCATCAAACAGGCAAACAAGAAAGCAGTCAAGCCTGGGGTTTTAATAAGTCAGCATCAGTTCACTTTAAAAATGCCATAACAACGACTTGAAAGGAAAGTGTGTGTGTGTGTGTTTGTGTTTGTGTGCGTGCATGTGTCTGCATGCGTGTGTGTATGCGCATTGTGTGTGTGTGTGTGTGTGTGTGTGTGTGTGTGTGTGTGTGTGTGTGTGTGTGTGTGTGTGTGTGTGTGTGTGTGTGTGTGTGTGTGTGTGTTGTGTGTGTGTGTGTGTGTGTGTGTGTGTGTGTGTGTGTGTGTGTGTGTGTGTGTGTGTGTGTGTGTGGTGTGTGTGTGTGTGTGTGTGTGTGTGTGTGTGTGTGTGTGTGTGTGTGTGTGTGTGTAGTGTGCGTTTGTGTGCATGGGCATCCATCCTTGAGCATGCGTGTGTGTGCATGCGCATACGTCCGTGTGTGTGTGTGTGTGTGTGTGTGTGTGTGTGTGTGTGTGTGTGTGTGTGTGTGTGTGTGTGTGTGTGTGTGTGTGTGTGTGTGTGTGTGTGTGTGTGTGTGTGCGTGCGCATCCGTCCATGTGTGTGTGGTTGTATGTTGGTGTGTGTGTGTGTTATGTAACTTGTATACAGCACAAAAGGAAGGTAGCGTAGATACAACATGTTTGCCACAATATGAAGTAATGTCACTGGGAATACTACTGAACCTTCGTCTCTATGCAATAATGAAATGATTTGATTTTATTTTTTTGTGATTTTCTTCTATGTAAAATCTTTCTGCTTTAGTCTTGGGTGGGGGTTACACTGACTATACTTTCTATTCAGCTTGACTGAAATGTTAACGTATCCGTATGTGTATCCGTACAAAAGGAAAATACATCAGCTTAACAGGAGAGCCTTTTATGTGATGACGGAGCGCTGAGAAGTAGAAAAGGCTTCTACTGTACAGCATGTATGACCCGTCCGCTACTTCACCAGACATAAAGGATGCTCACAAGCATGTGTCATTGTAAGCCGCACTGCTGGTGGTGTTAACATGGTTATCACATCCTTTTGGACAGATGGCTCGGCAAGGCAAGGCAAGGCAAGTTTTATTTCTACAGAGCGTTCCATACACAGAGGCAATTCAATGTGCTTACAAAAGATCAATAGAGCCATGGCCCCCATTGTTCCATGACATCACTCAATGTATTACTATCCTTACCAGTGTAATTGCAGTGTAAAAGCAGTGCTCTGAAAACACATTTCTTGGAAAGAAAACCACCGAGGTTAACAAACAATTCTTGGAATGAACGCCTGCTAACCTGAAAGGCTTGTTATGTGGAGACTGACTGACAGGCCCAACGTGGCCCAACCAGAGTAATAGATAACATTTCAGAAATGCTTCAAGCGTTGGCGAGGAGGGGAGGTCTGTTAAGAAAAGCGATTTGTTGTCAGATTTCTATCAGTCTACATCCACTTGCCCTTACTGACCCCCATTCAGCAAATGATGACAGTGTTGATGGGGTCTGTGAGTAATATTGAGGCCCAGTCCTGAGCTTTTCATACATAATGAGATTTCACTGGCATGGTTTGGTTTCAGTAAAGGCAGCTTTCCATGTAGGAACATGGGACACAGAACCAATTCCTCTTCTTCTTCTTCTTCTTCTTCTTCTTCTTCTTCTTCTTCTTCTTCTTCTTCTTCTTCTTCTTCTTCTTCTTCTTCTTCTTCTTCTTCTGTTGTTGGTGTTGTTTTCGTATGCCACTATTACAATAATATAGTCAACATTGTCAATATACCAATGGAATATACAATACCAATGAAATATACGATGCCAATGGAATATACAATATGTGGTAGAAGAATTGTTGTTGGCTTTTCCAACCTTAATCGACCAGTAAATACAGTGCCCTCCATAATTATTGGCACCCCTGGTTGAGATGTGTTAAAAGCCTTAAAATAAATTCAGTGTTTATTGCAGAAGAATACTGTCACACTGAAAATTGTAGGAAAATGTAGCCTTCAACTCAAATGAATTGTAAGAAAATAAAAAAATCCCTGACTAAAAAATAATTATTTTTCAGTAAATCACCTGTTCCACAATTATTGGCACCCTTAACAATTCCCAGGAAATAAATACTGTATAATTGAAGCATTTCTGTCATTTCTACAGTAGTTTACAAAGTTTACCAGAGTATGTAGGAACATTTAATTAGTAATTCATCACTTCCTGTTTCCCTGGGGTATAAATATGACGTGACACCGAGGCCATTTCTCTTATCCACTCTTAAACATGGGAAAGACAAAGGAACACAGCATACAAGTGAGGCAGATGTGCGTCGACCTTCACAGGTCAGGCAGAGGCTACAAGAAGATTGCCACTCAACTGCAGCTGCCCATATCCACTGTGAGAGGAATAATTAAGAAGTTCAAAACAACTGGAACAGTGGTAAACAAGCCTGGACGAGGACCCAAGTTTATTTTGCCACCACGCACAGTGAGGAGGATGGTAAGAGAAATCAAAAGATCTCCAAAGCTCACTGTTACAGAATTACAACAAATGGTAGCATCCTGGGGTCACAAAGTCTCCAAATCAACCATCAGGCGCTGTCTACACGCCAACAAGCTGTTTGGGAGGCATGCACGGAGAAAACCTTTCCTCACTCACAATCATAAACGCAAGCGTCTGGAGTTCGCCAAGCGGTATTGGGGCTTCAACTGGGACCGTGTGCTTTGGTCAGATGAGACCAAGATTGAGCTTTTTGGCAACAAACACTCTAAGTGGGTCTGGCGTACCACGAAAGATGCGCATGCTGAAAAGCACCTCATACCCACTGTGAAGTATGGGGGTGGGTCAGTGATGTTGTGGGGCTGTTTCGCTTCCAAAGGCCCTGGGAACCTTGTTAGGGTGCATGGCATCATGAATGCTTTGAAATACCAGGACATTTTAAATCAAAATCTGTTGCCCTCTGCCCGAAAGCTGAAGCTGGGTCGTCACTGGGTCTTTCAGCAAGACAATGACCCTAAACATATGGCCAAATCTACACAGAAATGGTTCACCAGACACAAAATCAAGCTCCTCCCATGGCCATCTCAGTCCCCTGACCTCAACCCCATTGAGAACCTGTTGGGTGAGCTGAAGAGGAGAGTACAGAGGAGAGGACCCAGGTCTCTGGATGATTTAGAGAGATTCTGCAAAGAGGAATGGCTGAAGATCCCTCTTTCTGTCTTTTCCCATCTTGTGAAACATTATAGGAGAAGATTAGGTGCTGTTTTGTTGGCAAAAGGGGGTTGTACAAAATATTAACACCAGGGGTGCTAATAATTGTGACACACATTATTTGATGTCAAATAATTATTTCTTTATGTGGGATTTTTTCCCCACTGAATAAATGCACTTGTATTGAAGGTTGGATTTTTCTCTTTTTTTCCATTAAGGTCCCATATTATTTAGAAAAAATAAAAAATAATTGGAAGCTAAAAAACACATCTTAACCAGGGGTGCCAATAATTATGGAGGGTACTTTAGCTGAGTAAGCTTTGGCCCAGCAGACCCTGATCCTTTTGAGGTGGAGGAGAAAATAATCCTGACTGAAGTGTCATGGCGTTAGACCCCAGTGATCAGACAAAGCCTCCCTGGCGAGCCCCTCTCTCTACAGTGGACTCAAGCCCCTCTCTCCACAGAGGACTAGGGTCGCTATGGAGTGTGTGGCCAGGCCCGGATTAACACAAAGGTTAGATATGGCTACAGCCTAGGGTCCCCCCCCCGACAGGTTAGATATGGCTGCAGCCTAGGGGCCCTATACCTGCCAGTGGGCCCCCCACAGGCTACACATGGCTGCAGCCTAGGGGAGCCTATACCTGCCAGTGGGCCGCCGGTTGGACAAGGGTTGCGATATTGAAAAATGAATCTAATGTCGCGTACAGTTTTGAATATTGTTAATACTCTGCTCCACAGTTGGCAGACATGTTAATTCCTAGCTTGTAATTATGATCAATTCTGTCATTTCTTCATGAAATTTGTCTTCCAGGGGGGGCCCACAGCCACCTGCAGCCTTGGGGCCCACTCAGGGCTATCTTAACCCGGCCCTGTGTGTGGCCCGTCTCCCCTTAGCATGGTTTAACCCAGATGAGCTGTCACTGAACTGGGCTGAAATTGCTTTTCCATACACTCGCTCCCTGCTGAACTGACCCCTGCCACTGCACCGCCAATTGCATCGCTGCCAGGGAATGGGGTCAAAGTGTGGCGGTAGGTCTGGCACGAAATATGCTGCTTCAACACCATGTTGACACACTGGGTGTTGTGCTGTGCATGTCAGCAAGTAAGACACAGGCCGACCAGTATAATATTTATTTATTTATTTATTTATTGCATGTTAAGTATGATGTGTACATAAGGCACAACAAATAAATCAATATACAAGCTGTGAATTTTATAATTTCACTGGTACTGTCAGTGCAGCACCAAGTGAAACACAATAACAAGTGAAATCGATGTACTGTCTGGTAAGAGTATATGAAAACAAGCGAAATAGTTTAGCATTATTGGCTTGTTTCACACGTTCAAAATTATTCCAAGAAATATATATAAAAAAAGAAAAATGCTATAAAGTGTGTACGAATTAATCTTTATGCAGTTCAAGGTTACATGAATAATGCTTTAACTCTGTGAATTAGGGAATTCAGTCTCATTTTGGGGTCATTATCCATATTTCGGTAAAGGAGACAATATCAACCTTTTCTGTCATCTGTACATACAGTACATATGGTTGTTTGCATCACAAGAGCTAAATAAAATAGTATAGTTTATTTATTGCGTTGTAAATTTCCAAAATGAATATTTCCTATGCACTCAAACAGGGGCGGAGTGGCCCACCTTTTCCCACCGGGAGAATTTTCCCCTTGGCGGCCCTCTTTAAAAAAAAAAAAACTTAAAAAAAAACAAAGCGAACAACATGGTTTCCTAACCAAAAAGACAAAAGCCACAACATCTGCAGTCGTACTACATGTGAACATTAGTGTTGTCAAAATATCAACCTGAATTGGAGAATTTAGCCTACACCTTGATGAAATGCACAGCCAGTGGTGTAGTCTATGTAAAACGCAGGTATACGCACCCATTTCAAAATTTCAGGGATTACAGTATACCCACTTAAAATTGATTGATCCATTTTTTACAATAGCACAAATATATACAGTACAGATCAAAAAATACTCAAATATACAGCCCACTTCAAAAAGTAGACTACCACCACTGGAGCCATCATCACAGTCCAAAGCATTCATAGGCCTACTAGATTAGGCTTCATCACGCTACTGTTCCATGCAAATGTGCACACCACTGTCATTTTGACAGTTTGAAATTGAAATATCATTTAAGGAAGACAGGATGAGCATGGGCACAAAGTTTTGAGTGTGGGGATTTTTAGAAGAGTAGGCTTACAAAATATAGTATAGTAGCCTATAGCTTACAAAAAGTCTGTCTACATTGTGCAATAAACCCACCATGCAGCAAATAAGCCAAACCTAGCCACTTCAAAGCACAACCATAAGTCAACAAAATGTATAACCAAACGGTGTAGGCCTACCTTAAAACGCTGTCTTCGTCGCAGCAAATGTCTTTGTTTCTTGTAATCACTCTACTTTAATCCACAGTTTAGCCTACACACCCAGCACTGGTCACATCAGAATCTTGTGTTAATTATTTTGTTCCATTTCTTCAGACATAGGCTACATCCTAAATGTACCACATATAAATATATGTATGATAATAATATTATTTCGACTATAAGGAGATATACTGGTAGTTCTAACAAATCAAAACAAAACCCATTGCTTCCGTTAGGTGCAGTTCTCTTCCTTACCACTTGGTGGAGTCTGTTCGTAACCCAATTCAATAACCACAGAGCAAGTGAATCTGGACTGGAAAGACTGTGGCTGAATTCGAAACGGGAGGCAGTGACTCGATGACTCTCCTCCTACATAAACAGGTCACTGATCAGTTAGCTGATGAGGCAGCCGTTACGAACGGCACTAACGAGTGCGCCGCCTTGCGCATTTGATGTTACGGCGATTCTTGCGATTCTATGGCGGGAGTTACGTTCATCACGTTAGCGCTTAGCTTACGCATGCTATTTGAACGGTGAATGATCGTCAGACGGCGGAATCGTAAAATAGGCTATAAATAGATCTAGCGACAGCATATTTAGATACTAGAATGTTGATTTATGCATTCGATTTTCAATATCTACACACATAAGTGTCAGAATAAAGAGTATGCAAGGTAGTAGCTTGGGTAGTAGCCATGTTTGTTTTTCAAGTTTCCGGTTGAGAGGGAGGTGGCGCACAGCATGTTGGGTACCAAGGCAGCGAAGTCAGCATCTGATGTATCCTCGAAATATCCTCGTTACGCCCACAAATGCAGTCAACTGCCGAGAGAGGAAATAAAGCAATTTTTCGTTTCGATTCACACTTGATGACTCGATGTCCAGTTAGCTCACTGGAAGGACAGCTGCCTTCCCCGTTTCGAATTGGGCCAGTAAACTGTAACAGTCGTGTGGAAATCGGAAAATAAATCATAATTTACTAATATTTCCATCCTTTGGTAACCAATGTACATATCACAGGTTATTTAAATACTGAAAACGAAACTGTGTTACTAAGATCTTGTAAACTTCCGCGATCTACGGTGTATGAAAATTATCAGTAGAGAAGGGGTGTGGCCAATTTACTGTTTGACACCGTCAGTGAGGTATTGCCGTCTGGTATACGGTACAAATACTGGCTAGTCAGATATAATGAAATACAGGGAAGTGAAAATTGGAAGGTAACTGCTTATAAGTTCAATATTGAATTTACAGGGTCGGATATGACTGTATGGTGGCCGCGATATTACATTTCACGGCCGCGGCCCACCGGGACAAGTCCCCGATCTCCCGACGGCCACTCTGCGCCTGCACTCAAACTGAAAAATGAAAAAAGGTCGCACCATGCATAGGTTTCTTTGTTTCTTTATTACACATGTGTAATAAAGAAACCTATGCATGGTGCGACCTTTTTTCATTTTTCATTTTTACAATATTTTGGTCAGCACCCTTAAAAGGAAGAAAAAAACTGTTGGGTGACGCCTGCTCCAACCCTTTTGAACTATGCACTCAAACAACATGAATGTCAGCAATGATTTCATACTAGAATTTCAATCACATACAATATTTGCAGAGGTCAGATAACTCATGCGGCTCCATCCATCGAGTAGCATCTGCCTCTGCCCATTGGTCCCGTCATATCTGTACTCATCACCAAGACAGCTTCAGTGACAACCACACGAAAGGAAACACACCTGCTTCCCCTCACTCACCATGTTCTTTTTTTTAAAAGACTTTATTGCAAGTTTATTCAAGTCAACATTTTCATCTGATCATTTGTAGGTTCAACTTGCAGACATTTTCTTTTTTTTGTGTGTATATAAAGTGATAACATAAATGGTGACAATTGCATAAACATATATGCCTCTGTGTAGGGGGGAATTAGGTGCGAGGGGGAAAGAAAGAAAGAAAGAAAGAAAAAAAAAAAAGTCATAGGTAGAGGGAAGTGTGTGCGTGTGTGTGCGTGTGCCTGTGTGTGTGTGCACGGTTTTTGGTAGATTCTCTTTTTGTCTTATATTTTTATCAATCAGTTTCCCTAAACTGACTTCCCTCACTCACCATGTTCAAGATTCAAGATTCTTTTCATGGTCCCGAAGGAAACTTGTCTTGGACATACATGTGCCAGCCATACTTCATACCTAGTCAGTCAGTCGTGAGTGGTGGTCTTAAAGTTGGGTCCACGCCCTTCCTTCTCCTCTCTTGCTGCGAGAGCTTGCCCAGCAATTCCTTGGGCAGTGTGTAGAGATATCTGCATCCCCCGCTCCTCCAGCCTTATCTTCTACTGACCAGAGGGTCAGAGAGGGGACAGAGACGGTGGTAAGTACTGGCTCACGGGGATAATTTCTCATCCCCCCTGAGTGCATCGCAATCATGCGTTGTTGTGAGGGCCTTTTGTGGCAAAGTACTGCTCCGGATAATGGAGTGTTGAATGGCTGCTGGCCCATAGGAATGACGGACGGACCGCCAGAGGTAGGCCTACAGAATAGGTGCAGTGCTACAGTCACGGCTGGACTGGGATTGAAAAATGGACAGGGCGCAGACCAGCTCCTGACATAGCCCCCCACACAGTTTTTTGTGTGACATTATGATTAGCTCAGTAGATTGCCAATGCCAACGATGCACCACTGGGCCATCTCTGAGGTTAAAAAAAAATCAACAGCAACAAAAACAAGAAAAAAACAACAGCATCGGCCCCTAAGCACTTTCAGCCCACCAGGAAAATGCCCTTTTTGCAAGATTAACAGTCCAGGACTATTTTTTGGTTTGCTTAGTTCCGTTGATGTCATCTAGAGTAAAAGTAATGGGTGCTCATTAGCCTTAATAAATACAAAATTGTCATAACACACAAAACCTCTTGCCGTATTAAGTCTCCATCTAGTCAATAGAAAAATAATTAATTGATGGACTCTGTCTAACAAAACTGACTGGAGATGTCTCCATCTATCCATTTGTGGAGACCGTTTAGACTCTTTAACATGAGATTCAAAATATTTTGCTCTGACACTGACATTTTCCTCCAAGCCTTGCTTTTTAAAAGCATTTTTGAATCATTCAAAATATCCTTGTCTACAGTCGTCTGTGAGCCTGCTGTGTCGCGCAATAAACCAAATAAACCTTATTTTTACTTAAGCTTTTTTCTCCCCAAATCTAAAGCCAGATCTCCTGACATGATCTAAAATTGAGAACTCACAAAACCTTTTACAACAAACGGTGTCTGATGTTCACAGGCAATCTCCCAACAGTAATGGGAACGTACTGGGAATCAGATGCATTTTCATCGCCTTAACAAACAAACATGTCATTTCCTGCCTATTCCGAAAAACATTTTCGACTGAAAATCTTATTTCCACTATGGCAGACAAAGGCGTACCCACCCTCAAATAATGGCTTTTATTCAATATGCACAGCCTCATTGGCAATTAATATAACCATGTGCAGTATATGTGGCCCAAGATATTTTCTCTTTCAGCAAATTAAAAAAAGAAAAGACACTGAATGTAAACAGGCCTTCAAAGGAGCCATTTCCCCTTAATGTTATTTCTGTACTGATGATTTATTGATCATAACATTTAACTGACATCTGACTAATGAACAAAGTCAGCAGAAGACCACGGGAGCTTATCAAGTAGTTAGACGAAGCAGCTTTCCAGAGGCACCGCTGTGCTGTGCTGTGTGCCCCGAGTTCTCTTCTCCCTCTTCTTTCTCTCATTTCCAAACCACTTAAAGACTCGAGGACCCCCCAGTGGAGTGTCTTGACCCCAAACATGTCTTATTTCTGGGGTTATTAAGAGGTCAGATGTACAGCCTACTGTGGGGAGATATCCCCTAATGTACAGTAAGTTTCCACATTCCCCCCTCAGGGTCGTGAGAGTCAACACAGTCTCTTGACCCCAATATGATGTATTGTCTGCTGACTTTGTGGGTGTTAGAGTATGAGTATGAGTTAAGAAATGTTGGTGACCATAAACTACTATACTGATGAAATACATTTCACAATGGTTTCTACATTTCCATCGGTCTCCTTTTGTAGTCAGCTGTGAGCATGTCAAGTGTCAAGCCAGATTGCCCCAGTCATCAGTAGTGAAGGGGAGTTGAGTTTCCCGGCACAGCTCTGATCCTGATCCTCCAGGGGAGCCAAAACTTCAGAGTGCTGGATGCATCAATGCTCACGCATCAATGTGGTCCCCCAGCACAAGGGTCACTTGTTGCGAGGCTTCCTCCTGTGAAATTACGGCACACAATGGTGGTGCGCCTATGATGGCCCATGACAAGCCATCCCACTTCTGACACCATGTGAAGAGGCAAAGAGAGTTGCCCCACTCGCGTGCAGTCATCGGCCTTGTTCGTGAGACACTAATGCCTCTTTTCCACTGTGGGTTTTCTCATAGGCCTATAGCTCGATACAGCCGCCACTTTTTGCTTTACGATTCACCTGTGTCGTGCCTATTCGAAAAACAAAAAGTGGAGGCCAAGTCGAGCTTTGTCGACCTGTAGGCCTATTAGAAAACCGGCAGTGGAAAAGAGGCATTAGTGTCTCACGAACAAGGCCGATGACTGCACGCGAGTGGAGTGCACTCACAACCTTAGTGATGATGGTCATACTGTAGCATCGTGTTGCCTATTGGGTCAGACTGCCCCAAAATGTCTCGCTGTCAAAAGGTCAGATTAGTTGACACAGTCCCTGTTTACTTTTAAGAAAAAGTCACCGCTAGCCTCCAGAAGCAGCAATGGGGGATTTTTCGCCCACAGTTATTATTTCATTATGTACTCTTGACATCGGTGACATTTACATTTAAGCGATTTGATGCTGAACGCTTGGCATTCAATGACATCTGAAAATGAGAACAACATTTGAAAATAACCATTCCGACTGTGATATCCAAAAACTATATAGGCCAAGCAAATAGTGTGTTTATGGGTTGGGGTGGGGGTGTTGTCGTAGCTTAAGGATGGGACCTCTGCACAGTCTCTGCAGTGCACAAAACAACATAACGAGGAAATAATGCACTGAGCCTGAAAGTGAAGCAGAGAGGGGGACTTGGGAAAATCAAAGATAATAATAACTGTCCAGTTGTGTTCTCCAAATCTATTTATTTCCTCCTTTATAATTTCACAGTATGGCACTGCAATTATTTTAAAGGACTTACAGACAAGCAAAGATTCCCACTAAATTGAGAAATGCTTTCTAGGGGGAGAAAAAGCAGACGCAGAGTCCCCACACAGGCACTTGCCACATTAAATTTCAGTACTCCACACACAGAAATAAATAATAAATATATGTCCTCTATTAATAACTGATGTTTTTGTTCCTCCAGACACCCATTCACAATGTAACTAAAAGTATTGGATCGGGAAGCCTTAGGCCAAAAACAATATATACCAAAAATCCACATATCCCAAAGAAGGGAAAAAAAAGATAACAAATGTGACTTTCATTACCTCCTGTTTATCACTGCTCCCAAACGTTAGGTCTGGCGGCAGAGCAGAGCGTCTCCCAAACGTTAGGTCTGGCGGCCGGGCAGAGCAGAGCAGAGCGGCTAAAGCCTGCTTATCAACCAGAGACAGAGGTGTTTACGCTCGGCCTACAGTAAGTAGCCATATAGTCACTGTAATGTAATACAATTAAACTCTGCTATAATGTTACTCAAGCAGCCAGCTAATGAGAGCCTGTGAAACACACTGAGGACTCACTGGTAGTGTTTTTGATGGTAGTGTTTTTGATGTTTTGTTTGTTTCAAGTCACCCCTTGCCCATGCTATCACATGCTATACTGTATCATGCTCATTATATAGGCTAGGTTAAAAGAAGCTTGTTTGTGAACCCCAGGTATGTGAGAGCATGCTTGTTAGAGGGAATGGTCACATAATTGGGCAGGGTGTAGGCATATTTGCATTTTATGCTTGGCAACTGAAATACCACACTATAATGCATTGAAAAACTTGCAGCCACTCCATAGGCCACTATGTTGGCCAGTCAGTCAGTTCATTGATTCAGTCAGTGTGTTGATTGGAACCTGGATCCTGTTTCGTGAAAGCATCATTCCTAACCAGTTAGCAACTTAGTAGGTTTCCAATGGGAAATTGCATTGCAACCAAGTCAGTTGATAATGATGCTATTGCTTAGCAATGATGCTGTCGAGAAACACACCCCTGGTTTGCTCTGTTATTTTGTTAAAAAACATACGTATACTTTAGGGTGATGTGCACTGCAAGTCACTTGACAGTTGTTTTTTTTCCTCGCATTTTCTTACAGGCCAGTAATTTCAACCCAAACAGGCCCAGGGCTTTTTTTATGTCACAGCCCAGTGCTGCCTGACAGTAAGTCATCTCTGTTTGATGGATCTGTTTCAGTCCAGAGTATGTTAGCTGTGTTCCCACATGTGTGCACAGAAACTGCTCCCCTGAGAAACGTTGCTGGCGGAGCGATGAGTGAAGTTCAAACATCCCCTTATACTGCCTAAATTTGTGCTTTACCTGTTGTCCTTCCCTCCTGCTCAAACACTACTGAGAGAGAGAGGATGATTGATGTGTCCACCCTTTCTGCTGCTCCCCTGTGGGTCAGTCTGGCTCCAACCTCTTCCCACCAATCCAATTGGCCAGCTATTCGGTCATGGCGACCGTTAACATGAGTCAGGGTACCACGGATCTCTCTCTCTCTCTCCCTCTCTCTATTTCTCTCTTTCTCCCTCCCTCTCTCTCTCTGTCTCTCTCTTTCTCTCTCTGTCTATCTCTCTCTCTCTCTCTCTCTACGCCTCAACATCTAAAAGTCCCATCATGTTCCTCTCCACTGACCGACGGTGTTCCGCTCAAACGACATGTTACTAAGTAACAGAGCCAGTAGCGTGCCTGAATGGCCACAGACATGGCTTCCTTTTTCAGACATGTTATTTCCCATGTCTTTTTTCCTTCTGGAAATACCTATAGTATTGAAAGCATTTGATCTATGTGGAGGTAATTGTGTCATGGACTAAATGAATATACAGTAGAGTACATAATAATCATGGACGACATATAGTAAATTTGACTGCATTTATATACCACCTTTGCACTCTTTCAAGCATTCAAAGCACTTTACATTGTATGCATGCCTTACATTCACCCATTCATACACTACTGTCAGTGGCTGCCACGTAGGGGTACCACCCTGCCACCAGGAGCAACTGGGGGTTAAATATCTTCCTCAAGGACACGTCGATGGGGTCAGGCAGAGCGGGGCTCGAACCTGCAACCTTCGAGTTGTAGCTCCTCAACCTGAGCCACCACCACACAGTACGAAGTCAGTCCCTAACCCATTTTAACCTGAGGCATCTGCAAAAAACACCTGCTGAATGTCTAAGCCCTTTTTGGGGAAAAAAGGGCCCTCTGCCTATTAAAACCTAAATATCTTAGAATCCGAACCACCCGAAAATAAGTTGCATTTAAAAGCAAGGACCCTCATCTTGCATTGGAATACATCTCTAACATACCGACTTTTTAAATGAAAAAACTCAAATCTCAAGAGCCTGAATGCAGCTTATATGTCGCTCCAGGCGCCAAAGGTCAAACAACGTATAGGCTGCATCAGGCTAAGTAAGGGTTAACGTTCGGCGAGAAGGTCGCTACCGTGGAATAGCAGCACGACAGAGAGAATCTTTAGACCCCGACGCGGAGCGGAGGGGTCTTGTTCTCTCTGAAGTGCTGCTATTCCACAAAGCGACCGACTCGCCGAAAGTTAACCCGCTTATTATATGGATATACTTACATGATTCACACATGGCGGGGACATTTCTTTAGGCCTATTTAATGTGAAGTCGATTATAGTTTTTAATGTCAAAAGATTGTTGATGCGCAAAACAAAACAGTGCCGTGGAACACCGCTAACAGCTAGGTAGCCAGGACAGCAGGTGTTGTCTATCACAGCAGCAGATTAGAGTCTTGTTGAAAAGTCGCTTTAGCAATGAAAAGTCTTGTTGCCATTGACAGCGGTCTGTTATAGACCAACCCGTCCGTTATCGAAAAATAACAGACGTGCGAACGTTGGGGAGCCCCGTTGAAATGAATGGAGCATTCGGCCGATGACGTCACAACCATATAATAAAATGGGTTAATGTGTGACCAGTCACTTGTTCAGCCACCCACCAGTTGCAGGGATGGACTGTGGGGAGATATAGGGCCCAGGCACTTTTGGCTAAAAGGGGCCCCTCATAATTAGCGGCGCAGAACTGTCTCACCGGAAATGCCCACTATGCCAGATGGCCAGCTTAGCCCTGACCAGTTGTAACAGTCCATTCTTGCCATCATTTCGCACTTTGAAACATTACAACGTGTAGCCTTTATCTTCTCTAATGTGCTTAAGATGTGTGGGGAGGTAATGACGACTGATGTTGCTGCATGTTGTGCAAGGATCCCTGTGTCCATTAAAGGGCAGTGTGCTGATGATGTGCATTGTGCTCGGACTGCAGAGTCTTAATCTCATTTGCTGTAAGTACCTCGCAGACAAACGGTGCCTGTAATATAATGGGAGCGTTGCACTGCTGAGAGAAGTCGGCACACTAAAGGCTGGTGATGCATTTAACTTTGGACACCGACGGGAACCCGGCATGCAAATCCAATATATTGTCAAACTGTGTACATGGTAAATTGAATTCAGTTTCATTCTTTTTTAATTCAGTTTTTTTCCATGTACGTATACAGTGCCAATACGGATTGAAATCATCTCAAGGCATGTTACAGAGACAGGACCCTGAATCCCTGGGGAGCAAGTTTGTTTTAAACATGATGAAACCCTAAGCAGTAGCCTATAAAGATTGGGGGGAGGGGGTCTATGTCCGCTTAAAACCAGCCGGGGAGTGAGAGATAAGCACAGAGAGGACATATTTTTATTTCATTACAGACACAGGTTCAGTGGGAACAATAATAATTGTACGGGATATCATTTCTCTCTTCTGGGTATAGCTCTGGTTGCACAGGCATCAAGCTGGGATGATTTTTACAGTTATCATTGATTTAATTAGCGGGGCATCCCATTATCCTCCTCCATTCCCTTCCCTTCCCTTCCCACATGGAGGTCTCTGGTGGCTGCACAGCATACGTACAGTAGTATAGCTTACCACACACAGTGGATGGTGGCCCCCTCCGTTGACATTACAATAATCCTTTTTTGAAATAATAACAATAATAATAGCAACAAACAATAATATGAGAGCTGCAGAGGGCCATGAAATCGGCTTTTGGTGTATCTTACCATGAGGTCATTTACATATGACCCTCCTGGAGGTTGCGGAGGATAAGGTCATTATAGGCATCGCAAGGTCTGCTGGATGATAGATTAACTCTAAATGCCACAGTCCCCCGGGGGTCAGCCTATGCAGATCTAGTGGGGAAAGGGGAGGTAGGGGGGTAGGGGGGTAGGGGTGACAAGCTAAGGCTGCAGCCTTGGATGCAACAGCTTAGCTAATGGAACAAAATGCTCTCTGAATGACACTGCTGCTGCTATTGTTCATACTGTACCACTGTAGTATGTCTCAAAACGTTTTTTTTTGTGTGTGTCTAAATGGTAATCATTGGCTGGGTTTAATGAACGAAGGCACAACTTTATTGCAAATCAACAAATTTTATTTGTTCTAAAATCTAACACCAGGCTGGCCTGTAATATTGTACCTTTCTCTTTGTTATTCTTCTGCAGCAAACAAATTCTCCTGTAGGTATATACTTCCATTTCACTAAACTGCACACATAGTGAAGGCCTTTAATAAAAGTATTTTGTGGATATAGTCTCAAGTCTAAGCGCAAAGTACCCCTATACTCTTGAGAGATTACTAACTTGTCATTTCTACTCAAAGGGGACCATATCAGATCCTAACAGGGATGCAGATAAGCGATGTCTCCATCGCTATATTACTTTGATGCTTGTATCTGTTTGCTCAGACGAGGGAAGCGAGCTGTGAAGGTGGCGGTTGGAACCCTAAGAAGGGTGTTTCCCATTAATCTTCAAGATGGCATATGGTAACAGCAGCTTACTAAGCCTGCAGGAAGGGAGTCTAAGTCTCCCGGAGTCTTAGCGTGCTAGAAGTGTGGCTACAAACCTTACCAGGTGCAGCGAGGATAGGCCTAGTTTTCACTTGTGCACTGCTTGCAGCACACACTACACACAGACAGATTAAAACACTGTTAAGTTTCTAACGCCTAGTGGGTGACTCAGGCAGACAAATCTGGGGGTTAACCTAGAGCCTAGAGCTAATCCATCCGGTTGATGTGTGTGTGTATATGATACAGTAGGTGTGAGGAGCTTTGGATTTGTGTCACCGTGGCAACGTGACCATTGTGACCCTTCCTCCACAAGTGGACATGGACACACATTGCTTATGGTGGTACAAATTGAAAATCCAAGAGTGATATATGTATAGTATTCAAGTGTGTGGTATAACTCTTAAAGAACTGAAATTATTTCCATTTCTGATAGCATTTGGTCCCACGTAAAAAGAGTTTTACATGAACTCTTTGGTCAGTGTAACATTTTCAGAGTTCATTACTTTGGCTCCACTGTTGGAGTATTTTGACTGTCCACCACAGTGTGGCAAGTACTCTTCATGTACTTGGTATACTCTGGGTTATTGGTACCCCAATAATAGCTGTGTCTTTACTTTCTGAAGATCTTCCTTGCAAAACGAGGAACAGAAATCTCCCTGAGCCAGACCAAAAGTAGTTCTTTTGGAAATATATAATTTACCCCGTAGAAGATAGCAATGTGCACCCTGCCGTGGCCTAACGGTAGGGCACTCGTCTGCCACACACAGCCAACCCGGGTCCTTTGCCGAGCCCTCCACATCTCTCTTCCCCTTCACTTCCTGTCCACTTCTCATACTCTCCTGTCATCAATAAAAGGTAAAAAAAGACACACAAAAAACATTAAAAAGAAAAAAAAAGAAGATAGCAATGTGGAGGGAAAGTGCTGTGAAATGCATGTGCTAATCTCAGATGTAAACAGGCCTACTTTACCTGTCTGTTGTCATGGCAGCTTGCTGGAGGTAATGGATGTCTAACATTGTAACCGTTTTTATTCTTCGCTGTTCATCATTGACCAGAGATGAACAGTTTATTCTATATGCCGCAAGCCAGTCATTAATCCATGTCTTTAATTGGCCCGGCCTTGTTAAATAGATCTGGTTCTTTTGTTACAGGTGGTGGCAATGGTTCATCCCTGCCTGAACTAATGAAGGGATCTTTAAGTCAGCGACTGTGTGGATTTTTCAATAACAGCTGTGGGCGGCTTTGGTAAATGTCCAGCTAACACTAGACTAGCCGAGGATGTACCTAATCTGTGATGCTTTATCTTTTCAATTTAGTGTTTTATTGTATTTTTCCAACACCACCACAACCATTACATAATACATAATTAGGGCAGCAATTGCCAAAAAAACAATAACAAGTAATACCTTTAAAGCTATTAAAAAATATATTAACTAAACATAAAAAGGGGGTGGCATTCAAGTACAATTGAATTTCCAGTACACTTATGAAACCTGAGACCATTGATACTGTATGAAGAACAGAAAATGAGACCATACCATATAAAATGTTCCTTCCCCATCAATGCACATTATTATTGATTCTATGTTTGGTCATTTTATACCAGCGTTAACAATGTTCAGCTACTCTACTAAATTCCTGCCTTAGGTAGGCCTATGTGTAATCTCTGCAATCTTTGTGCCAGCTGCACTTTTGGCCCCTGTCAATGCCAACTGCATTCAAGTGTAGCTTTAAAGAGTTTTAACCTTATTGGATTTCTGAATGATTTGCCTCTTTTTGCTCTGATTTCCTCCACTATACCCTATCCCCTTTACATCCCCTCTCTACTAGCAGGCAGATGGGGCCTTCCTCTGAGTTCAGTTCAGTTCAAGGTTTCTTTTGCTTTTAAAGGTGTTTTCCCCCTGCTACAGCACCACTGCCTCGTGTTTGCTTCGTGTTGTTCATATCTTAGACTCAGCAAGGTGCTTGAGCAGGGCTAGACTGGCCATCTGGCATACCGGGCATTTCCCGCTGGGCCCTGCACCCTCATGGGCCCATATTTTCAGAAATGGGGGAACAAAAAAACATTTTTTTACATTTCTGAAAATAGGGGCCCACGAGGGTGCGGGTCCCACCGGTGACTCAGTTCATGAGGGGCCCTTTTAAGCCAAAGTGCCCAGGCCCTATTTCTCCCCGCGTCCAGCCCTGGTGATGTTCATATCTCAGCAAGGTGCTTGAGACAATGCATTCCGTTGATGGGGCTGCAGTAGGTAATGAAATTGAATTGAGCAGCATGGTGATCATACTCATACTCATAGTATAAGGGAAATTCGCAGCCATAATCGCAGACAAAAATAGGACACACACGCAGAGAGGTTATTCACACTCTGCGATTTTTGCAACAATGCTTTCCCACCCCAAACGCAGGCCAGGTCTACATAACAAACGCCACGCAAATACATAGACGGTGTGAGGTCCAGACTCCTGCTGTTCTCAATGCTACTGAGTAATGTTGTGTAAATGGCATCCCGGTGGAAGAGCTTATTTACCCAGCTGCGTAGCCGGCTTTAATGCTGCCCTTTCATATGTTCTCCGCAGGGCTCGTGAGTAGGAGATGGATTAGACTGCCTTACTGCTGGCCCTTTTTTGTACATGATCAGGGGTTGCCAGATGCCAGATAAGACTGATGATTTCCAGCCCAGAACATTTTCAAAACCCACCTGGAAGCGTTAAATCCCGCCCAATTTTAACTAAATTCTATCGATTTTTATGTCCAAAATGTGCAGGAAAAACCCGCCCAAATGCCCTTGACGGCCGTGCTAAGCAGCCCAATTGGGCGGGAAATAGCCCAATCTGGCAACACTGTACATGATCCTACATTCATACCCTCAGCCTCTCCCCTATCAAACCGAGGGCTTGGTAGGGAGAGGGTTTTTTTTGTTTGTTTTTTTGGCCTTTGCCTGCAACGAATCGAAGAAGACCTGGATGGCTTCAGTTTAGAGACTTCAGCGCGTAGCTTTGAGAGCTGGATTTGCCTCCTCTGTGGAGCTCAGTTCAATACTGCACATTCACCTACCTACTCACAAAAAACAGCCTCTTATCCGTGTACAAAAATAATGACACTGAGGACTGCAGCAGTAGTGGTTCAAAAGAATTACTTCCTAAACATGAAAACGGTACATATCAAACATACTGTATACGATGGCTGCAGAGGGATACAGCATTAGCCATAAAAATCCTCTCTTGTGTGTGTTTGACATTGAGCTGAAAGCCTCCTCACAGCTGGGCCTCCTCTGGGACCCCATGACAGAGTGCTCCCAGTCTGACCTCGGAGAGCCAGAATCAGAGAAATAAATGCTAACTTTTAATGAAGTCAGCCGAGCTGAGCAACCTCGGGGGAGACGCGTCTCCAAAGTGGTTTCTGTGCCCGCTGACATCTTTCCGATACTCAGAGAGGGCCAATAAGAGTCTGTGGAGACCCACTGGCTACTTGACTGCATGCGGCCATGACTTTGGCTCAGCACCTAAATGAAAACTCTACAAATGTAAGTAAGAAAAAAACAGGCACTTTATATACCACTTAACGCCTCACTAGGTATGTTTGTGTGTCGTCAATGTAGCGTCTACATCCACGTATTGACTTGCTGTGTTGCATGCTAGGAGCAACCTGGTGAGAGATGGGAAAGGTTGTGAATGTTTGTATTTTCAAAGGAATGAGGCCCTGGTAAAAAAAACACACACAGATATATTACCGGTAGTTTGTTTACACTCTGAATGTATTTGGGCCTTGTGGAAGGAAATGAGAAGAGCCAGAATTACTGTTGGATGCATATAATGATCTGCGATCTGGTGTTACACTTATTTCCGTGTTATATCAGTTGGATACAGTGGGACGCATTTTGTCACACTATGTAACATTACTATCTAGAGCTACACTCCTAAGGGGATGACAGACCTCTGACCCCGCCAAAGATAAAGGTGGAGGGGCACAAATGAAAAACAAAAAACATTGATGAAAAATGGAAACATTGATATTGATATTGATATTGATTTTGATATTGATATTGATAGACAATGATAGTTGACCTGTTCCAAGTCCAAGTGACAAGTAACAAGATAAGGTCCTTATTTTCAAGGCTTTACTGAACATTACCTGGTTACGTCTATGTTTAGAAAATAAATCAAATTATTCTAGAATTACCTATGGTATTAAGTATTAGTATTAGTATGAGACTTAGAGTAGTATTAAGTCAAAGTCAAAGCTCTGAATTTGCCATTTGTGCACACACTAGTAGCCCAGGCCCATCGGAACTCTTGTGCCAAGAAAGATGTATTAGTATTTGAATTACAAATTATATTGAGATTCACCTTGATAGCTGCGGTAGAATACTGTTTACCATTTTGTAGGGATACTTTGACAAGGATAAGTAGAGCACAGAGGCAGAAAACTGTCAGATATGACATTTGTGTGGTAGGTATACTGTGGGTACACAGGCTAGCAGACAGTGTGTGTGTATGTGCAGGGCCGCTGACAGCTTTGGCTGGACCCGGGACAAAGTCATATGGAAAGGCCCTCCACCCAATACATACAATATAATAGGGACCCAATGCTGGCTCCCCTATGTCCCTGGGCCCAGGGCAACTTACCCTTTTGCCCCCCTGTCAGCTTCCCTCTGTATGTATCATAAGTAGGGGAGATGTCGTGCATAAGAGAGCTTCAGTAGGATTTATGGAAAGGTCACTACACTTTTCATTACTGAATCACAAATCTTCTTTCTGTTTTCAATATATATTTTTTTTCTCAAGCACTCTTATTTTGTTTCAGTTGACAATCTCCAGCTTCCTTCAGCATGGAGTGTACCAGTGTTACAGAAATTTGTGAAGCAATTTCCCCTCCATTCGTCAGACACATTTTTCTTTCCACTGCTCCTTGCTGGAGGCCTGCATAGTGTGGCCCTACCCTCTCTTTACAATGCCGCAGAGAATTTTCTATTGAATTTAAGCAACATACTTGGCCCGGTCATACTTTTCACTTTGTTCTTTAGAAAATCTTGTGTGAATTTGGCAGTGTGCATCAGAGCGTTATTGTGCTGGACTAGTCCTCCCCTAGTAAGCCCGCAGGGAGGAAGAATCATCTTGTCAGCCTGCTTGGGTGTACAGTATAACAAGCATCCCTGATTTCTGCTATAAAATGTGCGTCTCTCCACTCTAAAGGTGCACTGTGCAGGAGGGTGTACAGAGTAGGTATTGGAACTGTGCTGTTCATTGGAACTGTGCTGCCTATTGATCTTTTCATAAACATTTACTTAATAATAAACTAATATTTACTAGTATGACCTGTACGTTTTGCAGCTAAAAATGTCTATTCCTGGAAATTCAAAATGGCGGACATGGAGAGGATCCCCCGCCTTTTTCATATATCAAAAGTGCAATTTTCCCAGTCATAATGAATACTTAGAATTTGATGGTGGTGGTAAGTATTCATAAAAAGGGAACCATTTTTGAATGGGCAGCATGAATTCTGGAAATAAACTACTAAAAATATGATACGGTGCACCTTCAAACTCATAGGCCCATATTGTTATGCTACCACCTGTGTAGTTCAGTGGCAGGACAATGTGCTGGTACTCCTGGCCAGGGCAGGCTCGACCTGAGTGCAGTAGACCGCATCTGACCCGACCTTATTTTTCTTGGTCCAGTCTCTGCAGGTGCAGTGCAGCACATTCAACATGAACTGGGGATGTGGAGAGATCCCGTTGTGAAGCCTGTAGTTTCCATATGGTGCATATAAAGCAGTGAACATTGTTATATCAACATCATTTTGCTTACAGAATTAGCCTATTCACCATAAAGTGGCAAATGGTGACGTGATGTCTCATTAAAAAAGACACCTTAAGTTAAGACAAGAAACTGTGTCTTGGACTGTGTCTGGACCTCATTTATTAATTTATGTAGCATGTATTGTGCAAGTGTGGGCCATTATTTTGTTTTGCAGAATCGGTTCTGTGGTTTTGCGAGGCCTGTTGGACTGGGCCTATTAGTATCGCTACATGCTAGACTAATGCCATTTGTCTCCACTTCCTTGTCTGGAGTTAGCGGCTGCTGGCTTATCCAATTGGGTGGTGAGTAAGGGGGTAATTAATCACACAGTTCAGCACTGTGGCCATGTGGCCACAGACCAAACCTAAGCATTGTCACACTTTATTTACAGAAAAGTTTTGGTCTCATGTCTGTCTGGGATATCTGGTATAGCTACTGACAGAGTTTGATATTTGATCTGATAGTTGCTCTGATTTGGAGTTCACACTCCGTCAAGATAAATGTTATGAAGAGGAAGAATAGAGGTACGTTGATGACATTATCATATATTCATTTAGATTGCCCAGAAAGTTTAGTTTTATACATTCACTCTGTAAACTTGGTACCTGTTTAGATTACCATTTACGAGATGCATTTTACCAGCAACATTGACGTATGCATTACAATCTAAGATGATGCTTAGATGTGGACATACTCAAGAAGGACGCAGGAACCCAGAGTACCAGCGAACTGAAAAGATATGGAGAATCGGGATGACTGGAAGCAACGATGGATGGCTCGTCTGAGGACGACCTAGAGAGCTTGACACTTCAAATTGTCCACCAGTGATAATCAGTAACTTTTTAAAACTACATGAAGAGGCTCCTAAACCTTCAATAACCCTCAAAAAATGTGTTAATATGGCATATTAACAAAACACTTTTATAGCACTTGTCACTGTATTGATGACACAATCTGATTTAAATTTTTAAGCATTTGTCCAAAATGATCCCATTGGGGACCTCCACTTTCATGTTCATTATGATAATGGAGGGTTTCTCTGTTCGCTGGTTGATTGCGCTTACAGAATGTACTGAGGGAACCCACGCCATTAATGTGTCTCAGCTACTGCTGAGCCAATCAGACGTAATCAGAACTCTGGTTCCATAAGCACAGCATGGCATCCAATCACATTGGGACGGACAGAGAGAGAGAGAGAGAGAGAGAGAGAGAGAGAGAGAGAGAGAGATTGTAGATACTGTAGAGAGAGAGAGAGAGAGTGTAATCCATGTTTTCTTCAGGGGGTATTTTGACGGTCCTTGATTCAGTCCTAAATGATGTGTGAAACGCACTGGACAGACAAGAGAAGGAATCATCATGTCCGTCTGGCCACAACATATTTCACTTGACAGCCTTAGTTCCAACAAAGTGATTGATGGAACAGTAGGTGTCTTCCAACTGACCTCACAAGGGTGACATGTTTTTTCCACAAATCATCCAGGGCGATCCTGCCGTTACCCAATACCCACTGATGGTGTGAAAATGTGGACGAGACCTGCACTTGTGTAGCTGCCCGACCCAAACATCAGCTCTCAATCTAAACATGAGTTTTGGTGTAAAAATTGATCTGACATGCGTGACTAAGCTAACTGTTGGCCACCGACCTCCCTTGACCTCACCTCTCACTCAGTGAACAGAGGCAGTGACAGAGATGTGTAGTCACCATACACTAGGTGCAATGGTAGCAATGGTAGCAATGGTATCTCTTGTTTGATGGGAAAATTACATGAGAAAAGCACAGTCAATTTTTGTGCGAAGTACTTTGCATATATAGGATATGGAGAAATGCTTATCATTCCGCCCCTTCACTTTATTTCTTATTGTTGAGCTTTGAGCCCCATAAGTCATGGCGCCAATCCGTGGAGAATGGGACGGTGACAGGCCTGAGTTATTGTGGGTGGGCGCCGGGCATCCCCCTGAATGGGACGTACCGTTGGGCGGTGGGTTGGGTTAATGGAATCTCTGCAATTGGATTCATGAGCCGCCCCGCAGGCAAAAGAGTTGCAGCGGCACGCGTTGCAGCAGGCACGTCTTAAAAATGAATGAACTTGAAAATGAGAAGGTTAACGTGATTTATAACAAACTGAGCGAAAATCTCATTTAAATGATGAGCTGTGTTCTTGAATTAATTCGTCGGAGTGCACGCGCGTGCAAGCTCTGTGACATTCATCTCTCTCCACTCATCACACGTCTCAGCTTGGGATTCTCGTCCTTCATATATGTCATAATTGTCTTTCCGCTGGCTGCCTCCTCTGGTCAGATGGTGCTGGAACGTGAAATCAGCAAGGACAGCCAGGCAGGCTGCTGATGTAGCGGTTGTGTTTCCCTTGCCAGAGGGGGTTGGAGGGGTCGCACGCTCGGTGGTGCAGGGGGGGTTGGAGGGCTGGGTGGTGGGTTGATGGGGTTGGTGGGTGGCTTGTGTTACAGTGGTGGGGAGGGAGTTGTAAGGGGTAGGTGGATGCGTGGAAGGGGGATGGGGGTGGGTTGTTGAGGTCAGTTGTGTTGTGGGAGGAACGTCTGTCATCCACCCCTTGATCAATGGCTCCATTTTATGTAACATGCACAGGGGCCTGGTACACCGTACAACACTCAAGGCTGTGGTCGCAGACGATGTGTTTTTAAAATGGCATGTATTTGGTGAAGTTATAACACATATCACACACTACACAGGGCGCTTCTCATGATAGAGACCACAAATTGATTTTGTCAATCAGTCTCCATCCAATTTGCATAATGATTCAATTTTAGATCCTCTTTCTGTCTGTGTGTGTCTGTGTCTGTGTCTGTGTGTGGTGTGGGTGGAACTGCCTGCCTCTGCTGAAACTGATGTGAGTGAGAAGATAGGGTGGCTACTTTCTTAGTCATATGACGTTCCGACTGGTTATGTTTCCCATTAATGCAGCCCAGCGTGGGGTTCCTACCCAGGCAGTCGCACAACAGAACACCCCGGAGTGACAAGGGGCTCTGTGGGTGTGCAGCACTTAGGCGATGGCAAGAACTCTTATTAAATTAAATAACGCCTTTAAAGGATGATAGCAGGATGATGTTTTTTTGTTGTTGTTTTTTTTACAACAATGCAGATTACTTTTCCACATTGAAACGGTCTACTCCAGAAATTAAAAATCTATAACTCACTGATGACTGGAAATTAAATTGAGAACCTTTTTAAGCAGTAAATCATCAGTTGCAGGTGTTTGTATTGTATTTCCATATATCCTCTGCATTACGGTAGGGCTTCCTCATCAAGAACTGATGTTCAACAGAGAACCAGACTGCCTGAAATTGGAAAGAAGATGGTTAGATTTGGTAGGCTCTGGCATGGTATAATCCTCAGGACACAGTAACTCTTGATGTAATTTGTGGAGCTACTTTAAGGCCCATTTATAACTTGAGGGGCTCCTAATACAGTGTTACAACAACATACACATCTGTAGTCTGGAAAAGAGACAGAATGCTGAGTGCTTGACAGCAAATAATAATAATTGCGATAACATAAGGATAAACCCATTGGAGCACCCTTTGAGTTGAAATACTGGAAGGCGAAAAATTAAAATTAATGCCACGTTTGCATCAAAAATTCTCGGCTCCAATCCAGAGCCCTCATTATTTATTTGCTACTGCACGGGTATGCAAATAATAAAAAGCTATATCAAGACACGACACACATTCTTCTGCTTGCAGAGCACAGACAATTTGCACAATGATTCAATTGGGTCATCAGGAGGGAGATAGTCTGCTATGCAACGTGTGTGGCAGCTATTCCCTCGCTTACACGGTTCCAGAATTGAATAAATGATGAATGTTTCCCATATGTCTTATCTGAAGGGTGAAAGTAAGTTTGAATTTCATTTATGCAGAGCATCCTGCGCTCCGGGGGGAGGTGCCATGGAGTACCAATTAAGAAAGAATGCCAAAATAGCACAGCCAACCTTGAGGCTCTGTTTACACTGCGATGATTTTAGGAACACGTGCACGCACACACGCAAACACACTCACGCATACAAATGTAGGCCTACATGAAACTATTCCAGCTTTTCCTTTCAGATTCTCTCATACCTATTGAAGGAATGCTCAAGTCGAAGACAAGTCCCATTCCATGCGGTCATTCCTTACTGCATGTTTGTTTTGTCCAGTGAGACAGGTCAGTGTTTCCTCTTTCCTCTCTCTCAGAATTCACCATCACAGCCACAGCTTTGGATGTCACAGACCTCTAAACAGTAAAAAGACTAAAACATTGACAATTTAACCCGTTAAAACACAGCGTTATACATTTTCTGTTACCAGGATGGCAATGACCAAGTCATAGTGCATTACTAAAGACCTTCTGTTATGTCATACTGCAGTAGAGTAGTAATAAACATTTCAGTGACTATTACAGCGTGCCACTGATGGTACAATGTGCATTATGGGGCTATACCATCCTCTAGAGTGGGGTCCCAGAGTACTCTCTAAATGTTGAATTAACACTGCATTTTTACTGTGTGTCCTTCTTCTCAACATCCCATGTTTTAGTTTTTTTTCCGCCAGGAGACAAGACAAGGATGATGACAAGCGGGATGGGTGATAGCTGCTAAAGTACAACAAAGCGGAAGGAGAGGAGGAGAGAGGAGAGGAGAGGAGAGGAGAGAGGAGGAGAGAAGAGGAGAGGAGAAGAGGAGGAAACATCTAATGACGAGCATGAATGCACAACGTAAAAACAACAGAGCGAGAAAAAAAGCGACTAAGCTGCTGACGCATTGCTGATAGGCAAATGAGTGAAAACAGATGGTGAAGAGGATGGAAACCGCAGCAGCCAGCCTGTTGGCTCTGCAGTGACGTCAGCTGGGCCACCGGTATTTCTTCGCCCATGCATCCCATCCAGGCCTCTTCATTGAATTATGGAGGTGGCCATGCATGGTTGAGTCAAATGGCTGTGTGTGTGTGTGTACGCAGCAAGGCCCCCGGGACCGGCCCCAGGCTAAGGGGCCCGTGCTGTAGCGGATGACAACTTAGTCACGGATCAAGCGGTGGGTGGCGAGGGGGGGCTTCTTCGTTTGACATTGCTCATGCTTGTGTTGCGCGTGTGGTCAGTGCCGCTGATAGCTTTGACTGTGCCTGGGACAAAACCATCTGCAGGGGCTCCCCTGTCATGGCATGCAATATAATGGGGGCCCAATCTACACCTACCCACCCCACCCCACCCCTTGTCGCCAGGGCCTGTGTGTAGTTTCTGACTGATTGATGGCTAAATGTGACACAACCTGAGCTGAGCAACGACAGACGAGCGAGGGAGCGAGGATTCATTATTTTAACGAAGTGACAAGACTTGCCTCACCATACAAAGCATCACGGATACATCAATATTACAATAACTTTTGACTTTCTCCTGAAACCTCGGTGGCAGTCAATTAGTCAGCTCTGAATGTGAATCACTTAGGGAACATTGTCACAAGTGCTGCATTTTAATTCCTACAAAACTGTTTATAGTTTATAGGCTTTCGATCAAAATATGTTGTATTCAGAGGCACATTTAAAATATAGGCCTAACATTGCGATTTTTTTTATTTATTTATGAAGTCTTTGGTGTAATGTCATTTCTTTTAATTCTATCAGTCTCTACCCTTTATCCCAGGTGCTTTCATCACCATTTTAAAACATAAGGGTCTTCCTTAGGCCTATATTTGCTATTACAACAAACATTGTACTGCAAAATTAACCCATTGATGCCTAAAGCACCTACAAAAAACGCCTGCTGAATGCCTAAGGGCTTCCGCACACCGGCTCCGACAAAGTGCTGAGCACTGCTCAGCTAAAATTTGATTCCATTGTTTTCAATAGAACCACGCACACTGGCGCCGATGTCCGTGGACATTGGCCGATGTCGGATAGCAATTAGAGACGAGTTCTATTTTGTCGGCGCCGCCCATTGACTATCAATGCAATGTTCGTGTGAAATTGGGATTGGGGGTCCGAATTCTGTCAGAAGCAAAAGTGCGCCACACTTTGTCGGAGCCGGTGTGCAGAAGCCCTAAGCCAATGTTGCCCTCAGCCTATAAAAACCTAAGTATCTCAGCCTCTGATACACATAAAAACATGAAATAATGTGCATTTTAAACCCTAAGACCCTCATATAGCATTAGAATGTGTTCATTCAGCTGTAACATATCCACATTTTTATGAAAAAACCTAAAATCTCAAGAGCTTGAATGTAGCGTATGTTGCTCCAAGCATCAAAGGTCAAACAACATAGACGAGATATGAGGCTAAAATGGGTTAAGAAATGAACTATGGATGCATAGGCACAGACACATATCACAGTCACAACAACATAGCATAAACATGTATATGGCATACTGTATTAAACACTGTTGGGAAAGTTACTCAAAAACTGTAATGCACTACCTTTTACATGTTACTGTCATTTAAAAGTAATGCCTTACATTACAACATTACTTTTTTTTAAAAGTAAGGCATTACACTACTTTTGCATTACTTTTAGTTACTTTAGCCAAAATGACTGGAAATAAGGAATTGGCAATCTACAGTGCAAATCTATGAGGTGGCATGACTTTCACCTGCCATCCACAAGTCGTTTTGGAAGCCTGCAGACTGAAAACCAACATTTTCAGGAATTGCGTCTTACCCACATACAATAAGGCCTGAGAAAAATAAAAGTTTGGTTCCGGTTGGTTGTCAGGTTTGGTCATCGTCCGGTCTGATTTTTTTTTTTTTTTTTCCAATTTTTTTTTTCAATTTCTTTTTTTTTTATGTCCGACCCCCCAACCCCCCACATGCGCCAGATTTTGTCATAAACGTTGTTGAACAATGCCAAGGACGATAGTGGAGTTGAGGCTTGATAAGTACAGCTGAAGCTACAATGAAATATAATAAGCATTAATGAGCCAAGAGGCCTATAATATTTTATTTCAAATTGATTTATTTCAATTTTAGTGATGTTTAGTTGAACAAAAGTGAGGGGGGTGCAACATACTCATCCCCCTCGTCGGATAGCCTACCCTGCCGTGTCCCTGTCTCGTGCGAATGGGATGCATCCCCTCCTTTCCTGACTAATTTGGTGGTGCTATGGCACCTCTTCAAATCGTCAAATTGTTTGTAGGCTACTGTTTTTCGACGTGGAAAGCGGTTTGGGTTTCAAGTACAGTGTGCATTTAACTTAAATGTTCTTGGCGTCCTTATTTTCAATGGAGTCAAAGTAGTGGGCATATACCCAACTTGAAAACGAGCAAGCTGGATCTTCTGGATCGGTCATCCTTTGTCAGCCTGCCATTTCGAGAGATGAAGCGTGAAAGAGGAAGCAATGTTCTGCGTGAAACTTTAAAATCTCTGCGCGGACGTAGGCTATCGTAGGCAATAGCTGATCTCGCGGTGATCCGCGAACATTGTATAAAGAAAACAAAATACCCACACAAAATTTAGGTGAAAAAATGTGTTGTAATGTGCAAGTTACTTGCATTGTAACGAGGACATATTACCGATGTTTTCCCCTGTAATCAGTTACATTACTGCGTTACTCAAAAAGGTAATGCATTACTGTAATTAGTTACTTTTGTAACGAGTTACTCCCAAGACTGGTATTAAATATTTAGAGCATGTTTTGTCCACATGATTGCAGACTAAACTGTATAAGCAATGCTACAGTAAACACCATCACATCACCATGAAGACACAGCCCTATATTCTCTGCACTTACACTGAGACTTTCAAGTTGTGTTAGACTCAGGGCACTGCTAATGAACGTCAGTTCATATTATATTCATAGCAACTCGAGCCAGTCAGAGCGTACCATACCGTATGGCAGAACAAAGGTTAGCGTGGGCTAAAGAGTGGCCATTAGCCCACAGTTGAACTTGGGCAAAGCAGTAGAACGCAAAAGCCAGACATTTCTGTGCTCCATGCAGCAGCAGTTATGGTTGACACCTACAGAGGCGTTTTTATCAATAAGTTATTAGGCACCTGCCTCGGACACCACCAAACTCCATGGGTCATTTAAAAGAGCCCAATGTGTGTATTTCGCCTAGTCCCCTCAAAGGGGTAGAACCACAACATGGACACTTTCTTTTGTCGTGTTTGACAGTAGGAGATGAGCTTTTGTGGGCTTTCACGCCTGTTTGACACCCTCACCTTTTTATTTGGTCTTAGACAGAGATGTTCAAACAACATGTCCTGCTGTGGGAGATGTGTTCATGAGCATTTGTCTGTCTGCATTTGACTCTTTGACTCCAGTTGAATTGAGATTTTTTTTTTGGGGGGGGGTGCTTAAAATAAGTCTTTCCCATTTTTCATGTGCTCCAAAACAATCCTGTTTTATGTCACTCATAATTACTCACAGTTTCAGCATTTCAAAGTTTAACGCTGCCTGCCATTGTTTTTTTTTGGGTTTTTTTGTTTTTTGTCGATGTTATTCATTTGTTTTGTTTTCCTTTTCCTACTTTATGAGTTATGCTTGCCCTCTATTTTCCTTTGAAATGCCACAGATGGCTGTGTGCTGAGTCTCTCTCTCTCTCTCTCTCTCTCACACACACACACACACACACACACACACACACACACACACACACACACACACACACACACACACACACACACAAAGAGAATCAATTAGTTTTGTGTTGTGTGGCAGCCCAGAGAGAGATACTTAACATCTTACAGCTACCGCCCGGGGTCACATTTCCTCAGTGTGATGGTTTCACAGCTGACTCTCCCCTCTGTTTCCTCTGACTGATTATAGACTCCTCTGCTCCTCTGGTCGCCAGTGACCGGAAGCCTGATCCCAGGCCCATCTCCCTCAGCAACTGGCCACCCTGTTTGGATGTCTGACTTTTGACATCTAGGGAATTTATGCCCTTTTTTGAAGAAAAAAAACCCCAGCATACCAATGCCCTCTAGGTGACTAAAATGCACTGGTCTGAAATGCACTGATCTGTGTGTGTGTGTGTGTGTGTGTGTGTGTGTGTGTGTGTGTGTGTGTGTGTGTGTGTGTGTGTGTGTGTGTGTGCGTGCGTGCGTGCGTGCGTGCGTGCGTGCGTGCATGCGTGCGTGCGTGCGTGCGTGCGTGCGTGCGTGTCTGCGTGCGTACGTGCACGTCTAGGTTGTCTGTGTGTTATGGTGTGTGTTAGTGCATTTCCTAATGTCTTCGTTTTATGGCCATGCTCTTCTGTGGGTCTTGTGGAGGTTCCACGGAACCATTTGGAGAGAATTTAACAACTAGCCAGCAGAATCAATTCAAAATGTAATCAAAGCACACCTTTCCTCCCAGCAAAAGACTATTGTTTACCACCAAAAAGGTTTATATTTCTTTACAACAGGCAACTGTCCTAGACTTTTTTTTCTTTAAAGGGGGTATGGGGATGAATTCTATTAAGCGTCCTGCACTGTGCCCAAGGGAGCGGCAGCAAGGTAGCGATCCCCTCCACTATCTCTTGATGATGGGTTATGATTTGATCTCTCCACTGGCCCCTCAGCCACAGAGGCACGGCTTTTATACAGGGGAGGTCAGTGGCACGGCAGTGTGGTGGTAACACCTCCCCTGTTGGTGACTGCTGTGGGGTCTGTCGCTCCTCGCTGGCTGCTATCTGCTGGACATGGGACATTGGCTCTGGATCGTTGAGTGATATTGAGTGATACCCGGCTCAGCTCAGCTCAGCTCAGCTCAGGCTGGAGGACATATTGCTCGCTCGTCGCCGCACCCCCTTCAAAATTTATGAGCTGCTCACAGGGTTGAATGCCGGCCTGGCTGGCTGAGGTGCCGTTAAGACTAAGATGTCCGACCACCGGTGATGGAGAGCAGGGGTTGTGGGGAAGGTGTGGGCTGGGATGGTGAGGTGGTGTGTGTGTGTGTGTGTGTGTGGGGGGGGGGGGGGGTTGTGGGGCGGAAGAGAAGTGTGTGTGGGGTCTGTGTGTGTGTGTGTGTGTGTGTGTGTGGGGGGGGTGATGGAGAGCTGGGGTTGTGGGCGTTAGTGTCGGCAGGGATGGTGGGGTGGTGGTGGGGGGGGTGGATGTTGTGGGGCGAAAGAGGGGGGGGTGATGGAGAGCTGAGGTTTTGGCCGTTAGCATTGGCTAGGATAGTGGGGTGGTAGGTGATGGGGAATGGGGTGTTGTGGGGTGGTTGGGGATGGATGTTGTGGGGGCAGACGAGGAGGATTGGGGGGTGGGTAGGGTGAAGGATAGCTGGGGTTGTGGGCGTTATCGTGGGCTGGGATGGTGTGGTGTGGTGTTGTGGGGGCGGAGGAAGAGGTGGGGGTGCGGGTGTTGTGGGGATGGAGGAAGAGTGGGGGTGGGGGTGCAAGGGAAGGTGATTTGAGGAGGAGCTACGTACGTAGCTGTGTCTCATATTGACGCAGAGCGGTCTGCAGCGGGGCTGCTTAAGGAACTGCACATAATGAATTGACTCGATTCCGCAGAGCCTTATTGAGCTGTTCTGCGAAACAGATTAGTCAACACAGCAAGTGCGGACCCCTGGACTTTCTCGGCCCACCCACTTCACACGTGTCAAGTCCTTGAAAATCCATAATGAGTCCTGTAGCAGTTTGAGGCCGCGAATGAGGCCACACTACATTTCATCGGGAGAGACATAAAAGAGCCTCTAGTCCGATTCGCGTCCGCTCGAGTGATTGCCTCTCACCACCACTTTAACAGAACGCCACGTACGCATGACATCAAACTCTATTCTATAAACAGAGTTGGCCAAGCTTCTGTGTAATAGTCTGCTCATGCATGGCTGAGCTCTGTTTGGATTCCAGCGCCTGTCTGTCTGTCCAATGCAAATCCCCAAACCATGACTTATTGAATGTTACAGCACTTGGCACGCTCGTCCACAAAACCACATGCAGGCCTCCCCACACTCTTTATTATTTTTTTTTCATAGACAAACATGCGCTATTGACACACCCGGTGAAACTTAGCCAGGGTCAACAGTGTTTACAGACCACAGTACAGGATGCTGCCTGCGTAGCCGGCCAAGCCAGCCGCACTGCAAAAAGCAAAGCTTGCAGCTTAGCGGCCGGGCGGCCCCGACTGTGTTAGCAGACAGGATCATTCCTCCTCTGTGTGGCTATGTTTGAAGTTTAGGCTTTTTTTTCCTCCCCAGTGCCTGTGCTGTGCAATGCGTTAATCCTGGATGGAATGGTTTACAGAGACACGGGAACAGGTTGATTTAGCCTGAAATTAAGACCCGGGCTGTGGCTCCGATTCATTTTCTGTCGCAAAGCAATAACACTATTGACTTTCCGACCCAATCCCTGAGACATAACCACAGCATCAAAAACATAATATCTTCACCCGGATCAATATTTTAAAACTTTGCATCGATTTCTTCACTCCCCCTTTGCCTCTGCCATGTTGAAGAGAGACGAGTTCACTTATGATGCTGTAGCAACATCGCCTGCGTGTAGATTTGTGTTTTATTAACTCTGACAAGCAGATCTTTCTCTGTGTTTGTGCATGTGCGTATGTGTATGTGTGTGTGTGTGTGTGTGTGTGTGTGTGTGTGTGTGTGTGTGTGTGTGTGTGTGTGTGTGTGTGTGTGTGTGTGTGTGTGTGTGTGTGTGTGTGTGTGTGTGTGTGTGTGTGTGTGTTTGCGTGTGTGCATGTGTGTGTGTGTGCATGCGTGCATGTGTGTGATTGCGTGCGTGCATGTGTGTGTGTGTGCATGCGTGCGTGTGTGTGATTGCGTGTGTGTGTGTGTGTGTGTGTGTGTGTGTGTGTGTGTGTGTGTGTGTGTGTGTGTGTGTGTGTGTGTGTGTGTGTGTGCATGTTTGTGTGTGCGTGCATGTTTGTGTGTGTGTGTGTGTTAATCTCCACTGCACATAAACACAGTTTGCTTGGTTTTCTTAATTCCCCTCTCCACTCCCAGCTGCTTATGTGAAGGGTGATACCCTGGTTTTGCATTCTGGGAGAGAAGAGGGAGAAGACAGCAAGAGAGAGAGCGAGTGAGGGAAGAGAGGCAGCAGGATGAAAAGAGAGAGAGGAATTGGAAGGGAAGGGCAGGGGTAACACAGAGAGAGAGAGAGAGAGAGAGAGAGAGAGAGAGAGAGAGAGAGAGAGAGAGAGAGAGAGAGAGAGAGAGAGAGAGAGAGAGAGAGAGGGAGGAATTTGGAGTGATACTGAGATAGAGTGAGAGAGCGCGAGAGAGAGGAAGAGAGAGACAGAGACAGAGAGAGGGAGAGAAAGACAGAGAGAGAGAGACAGAGAGAGAGAGAGGGATAGGCAGAGTTGTTTGCCCACTATTTGAGAACTTGTGTAATAGCAGTTGATGTATGGCCCTCTCAGCAAAGTTTGCGCTGCCCACTCGTGTATCCTCTTAAAGCCCAGGCCTGCGAGTTATGCCACGTCTCTTTGTGTTGAGTCGTCAAACGGAGGCACTGCCTGCGCTCCCGGCCTCTCTGAAAGAAAACAACTGTCATATATACTTAAGATATCTATTTATCTCATCCAGCACGGTAATTGCTGTACTGCAGCAACTAACTAAGTGAGATGGGAGTGAGAGAACAAGCAAGCAGTTTGCCACGACGACGACCACCACCACCACCATCATCAACCCTCACAGTCACAACCACCACTTCCACCAACATCATCAACCCTCACAACCACCATCACCCACCACCACCACCATCACCCACCACCACCCACCACCATCACCACCACTACCACCATCACCACCCACCACCATCATCAACCCTCAAATACCAATCCACCCAGCCACACACCAATCTTCTCCATCTCCATCTGTTCGCCACCCCCCCCCCTCATAATATGCAAATGTTATGCCAATGCATGTCAATACCAATGCACATTTAATTCTCAAATGTTGGTCAATTTGACCCCAGCCACTTAAATGTCTGCATTCTCATTACAAACTAAACCTTTTGTGCATGTTAATGTATGAGGGTTTTTTTTTTTAAAGTGACTGCATTCATCTCCTATCTTAGCTGGTGAGCACAACATCACCCAGAGACAGAGTAAGAGCTCGCCTCTCCGCCAATCTTTACAGTGTGCATGAATCAGTGTGAGGAGATGGGCAGATTAGCCCTGGCAAGCTCTTACTTATCTTAGAAGGCAGAGACAGAGACAGAGAGCCAGGGCTGGGAAACAGACACAGACAAGTAGAGGCAGAAACACAGAATGGCAGGGGGAGAGATGGAGACGAAGCGATGGGAGGAGAGACAGAGAGAGAGGCAGGGAGACAGGGGTAGGGATGGAGACAGAGAGGCAGAGGGTAGAGACAGACATAGAGGAAAAGAGACAGGGAGGCAGGAGGAGACATGGAGACAGAGGGCCAGGGGTGGGAAACAGACACAGAAAGTAGAGGCAGAAACACAGAATGGTAGGGGGAGAGATGGAGACGGAGAGATGGAAGTAGAGAACGACAGAGACACATGGAAACAGGAGTAGAGACAGACAGAGGCAGAGACAGGGAGGCAGTGGGTAGAGACAGATAGAGAGGCAGACACAGATAGACAGGGGTAGAGATAGAGACAGGGAGACAGGGGTGGAGACAGACAGAGAGGCAGAAACACAGAATGGCAGGGGGAGAGATGGACACGAAGAGATGGGAGGAGAGACAGAGAGAGAGAGGCAGGGAGACAGAGAGGCATGTATACAGGGAGGCAGGGAGACAGAGAGGCAGGGATACAGGGAGGCAGGGAGACAGAGAGGGGTAGATATGTAGACAAAGAGAGAGGAGTAGAGACAGACAGGTAGGCAGGGGTAGTTATGGAGACAGAGAGGCAGAGACACAGAGTGGCAGGGGCAGGGATGGAGACAAAGAGACAGCGGTAGAGACAGATAGACAGGCAGGGAGACAGGGAGGCAGAGACACAGGGAGACAGGGGTAGAGACAGACAGGGAGGCAGAGGTAGAGATGGAGACAGTTAGCAGTAGTCAGGCATCGGTAGAGAGGCAGAGGAGAGACAGGGATAGAGAAGGACAACCAGAGAAGCAGGTAGAGCAACAGACCCAGAGGCACAGCAAGGCATGTTCATTGGGGGGGGGGGGGGGGCACATACAGGTTGCATGCACACAGGGACCCAGATTCGAGTCCAGTCTGGGTCATGTCCTTATCATGCTTCATCTCTCTGTCAATAGTTTCCCGTTTCCATCTTTGCTGTACTATCCAAATAAAGGCTTAAAATAAAGGCTTAATGAAGGCTAAGAATACTCTCTAATTGTTGGGTTACTGTGCAATAAAGAGCCAGAAGAGACACAGTGAGGTAGCGGTAGAGTGGGGGAAAACAGAGAGACAGGAGTGCACAACAAAAATAAGTGCAGCGTTAATTCAACACAGAAAGTACACAGCAAAATGTAGTGTTCAACACCCACAGAGTCAAATTGCACAGTGTGAAATTTAACACTTAGGGAATATGCTGCACCATAAAAATGTAGAAAAGCCAGTGTTAACAAAAAGAGAGTCGATTCAGCATCATCTAGAATGTTATGTTGTCCCAGAGTACTCTCTAAAATGATGACTCTAAATGTTGAATCAACACTGAATCCTTTACTGAGTTGGCGCAAATACTAAATGTGATGCCCTTCTATAGACTGGCCATCTGGCATAGCGGGCATTTCCCGGTGGGCCCCGCACCCTCGTGGGCCCCTATTTTCAGAAATGTATTTAAAAAAAAAAAAATTTTTTTTTACATTTCTGGAAATAGGGGCCCACGAGGGTGCGGGTCCCACCAGTGAGTTAGTTCTGTGCCGCTGATTATAAGGGGGGGGCTTTAAGCCAAAAGTGCCCGGGCCCTATTTCTCCCCCAGGCCAGCCCTGTCTATACAGTAGAGTGCACTTCCGTTGATCTTCACCTCTAGTTAATACTTAATAACCTGATCTTAACCTCTACTTAATTGTGAGGAAGGAGGGATTACTGAGCAGCTGAATTCAGCCAGGACGAGACGAGAGGCTGGCAAGGACTTCTGTTTCCATCACAACCACCATCACCGTCGACATCAGAAGGAAGTGAGTGTTGAGCGGGGAATTGCCTCTTATAGGCGACATGACGCAGGACCGGCCGCTGTGAACGAGTTCATTTAAATTAACTCGTTTGCACTCAAGCTTGGCCTTGCTTGCTGCTTGCTGTTTTGTTGCTTATTGCGTTGTTTTGTTTCCTGGAAAAAATGCACAGAATTCCAGGTATGCAGCATGTGGTGTGATACAGGAACAGGCAAAGCAAATGAAGGCAGCAGGCATGACCAGAGTCCACTGGCGCTGTTTGCTCCTGCTCGTAATGGCTTGGCTTCGTGTAAACACCGCAAATGAAACACGCTCCCCTCTGTGGGGTGCTCTGATAGCTCCTCGCTGTACAAGCAAGAAGCGCGCTGAACTGTTTTCTGAACACATACTGTAAATGAAACTGCTGTACAATTTGAAAAGCCATGGCTCGTTAGAAAGAAATCCATGAAGAAAAAAAAAATCCACCTGAATATTATGATGATGGTGTGCAGTGTTCAGCACGCCCATACCAGCACAGCTGAACTGCTTATTTGCGGTCTAATTATGCTGTTTACTTCCCATTCAGTTGTATTCCCCAGGCCTGCGAGCGAGGATGGAGGTGTTGCATGTGTTGTTGTCCAGTAGGCTTGTGGCTGGTTAGGCGAGGCGAGGGCAGGCAGCGTGCGATCAGCAGGCAGGCAGTCAGCAGGAGCCTGCAGGTGAGAGCCGGCCAACGGGAGAGAAGGTGGGGGGGGGGGGGGTGGAGAGGCTATCTGGGCAGGCAAGGCAAGGCCAGGCCAGCAGGGTGGCTGACATGGGTGACAAAGGGGACAGCTGTCCTGGGCCCAGGGACAGAGGGAGTTGTCATTACATTGTATGTATTGGGTAGGGGCCCCTTTCAGATGACTTTGTCCTGGGCCAAAAGCTATCAGCGGCCCTGCAGGCCAGGCTCGTAGCCCATCTGCGGTGTGTGTGTGTGTGTGTTTGGGGGGGGTTACCTGGGCAGGCCAGACCAGACCAGGCGCGTAGTCCACCTGAGGTGTGTGTTTATTTGGAGGGTGGGGGGGTGTATCTGGGGAGGCGCGTAGTCCACCTGAGGTGTGTGTGTGTGTGTGTGTGTGTGTGTGTCTGTGTGTTTGGAAGGGGGGGTGTTATATGTGGGCAGCCTCGTAGCCCACCTGAGGTGTGTGTGTGGATGTGTGTGTGGATGTGTGTGTGTGTGTGTGGGGGGGGTGATCTGGGCAGCCTCGTAGCCCACCTGAGGTGTGTGTGTGTGGAGGGGGGGGGTATCTGGGCAGGCTCGTAGTCCACCTGAGGTGTGTGTGTGGGTGTGTGTGTGTGTGTGGGGGGGTAATCTGGCCAAGCTCGCAGCCCACCTGAGCGCCTGCCACAGCTGCTAATTACTGGAGAGGCTGCCACATGGCCATCGTCTAGCTGCAAAAGAGGCCGCTCTGATCTCTACTCTACTCTGCTCCCCCCACACTCACATAAGTAGGGCCGTAATCAAACACTTCAAGTGCTTTTTTTTAATCCGCTTCAGGTGGTGGTGGTGGTGGTGGTGCAGTCAGCTTTTCTTCTTGTGATGTTTGACCAATTTATGGGCTTCAACTATTTTGCCAAAAGGAGAAAAAAAAGATGGCAAACTGTACACATCAGCTCTTCTATCTTGCTCGCTTTTGCATTTCCTGTAATGCCCTCCAGATGTAAATACATGATAAACTTGTAGTAAGTATTCAGAGGTGCTAACTAACAGAGCATATTTTCCAGCTAATTGATAAATGGATGTCTCACCAAATATGATCTGATGGACTTGCATTAATTAGTAGGCTCGTTTTTTTACACTTCATTCATGTAAGCCTTTTCAGAACAGAGCTTTGTGAAATCACAACATTAAAGCAGAAAGTACATGCTTAGTTTAAAATACTATTTTTCACTAATATTAAAATTAACAAACAAGACCTTAGACCTAAGACAAATCTTTTGAGAATTTTAGCAGATTTAGGCCTACATAAATGATCTTCAAAGAAATGTCTTTAAAAAAAATGTTTTCAATCAAAGCATAAAAAAGCAGATAATAATGCTACAAGATTTACTACTAAATGTTTTTTTGTTTTGTTATTTTTCTCCAGAGCCATGATTGAGTGTGACTCAATAACAACAGCCTCCAAACGCCATTAATTGATTTGATTTGCTTGTCAAGATGGGTTACAATCCAATCTGCATACACGCCTCAACTGTAAAACCCTGCAAATGAGATCGAAATATTTTTCCATAAACTCATTATAAAAAGGTAAAAAACATAGATTTGATTCCCTGATAACTTTGGCTTATGCTAGGTGTGACATTCAAATATAGACACAATTCATTTTGATACAATATAATCTATCACTTTAAGTTAATAGCTGTTTCGCTTCAAAGGAAACCACCTGTGCACCACCTGAGTGAGCTATTTTTTCTGGCTCCCCCACACCACACCGCCGTGTTTAGCCATTGCTGATCTTATCCAAAGACAAGGTGGGTGAGTAGAGCGAGGTAGAAGGAGGCGTGATGAAAAAAAAGGCTATTTGAGGCTTGAGTCGTCTTGCTGAGCGAGAAGAGAAGAGAAGACAGCGTTTGCGAAAGCCAGTGGGCTGGTAAGACACGCCGTGGGCTCTCTCTCGCCTTTCGCCGTGTGCGCTCCTCAGCCCCTGACATGTGAAATCTGTATCCCTTTGAACCCCGATGACAGCTTGTTCAGGGTGACAGGGCTTACCCACCCAGTCTCCTTCTTTGTAAAGCTTGGCCAGTCAAATAGATAGTAACTCTTACCCACCCAGTCTCCTTCTTTGTAAAGCTTGGCCAGTCAAATAGATAGTAACTCTTACACACCCAGCCTCCTTTGTAAAGCTTGGCCAGCCAAATAGATAGTAACTCTGCTTTCAACATTTTTCAGTGTCTCTCCAAAGGGGCCGTGAGCAGCCCACTGCGGAGGACATGACCACACATGGCTGGTTTGGTTTGCCATGACATTATAAATCACTCGCTTTTCTTCCGATATCTGCATAGGAGGCGGTTCAAAGAATGGGATGTAATGGGAGTGGCAAAACATGTCTTCTCAAGAGGACACGGTATACTGGGGCTAGTGGTATGGCATCTACCTTTCATGTTTTTATGAAGAGAGAGAAAAAAAGCAAGTCCTATGGCATCTACCTTTTATGTTTTTAGAAAAAGAGAAAAAAAGCAATTCTGGTGGTGTTGCTAAGGATGAAAAGGGGAGAAAATAAGCCTTTTTCATAATAGCTACATGACAGATGGAGCACATTAAACATGGTCGCTTTGTAGATATCTGCTCATTGTCTGTGGCGAAGCCTGGCGATTTCCACACACATAGCAAGCGTGATGATAATACACACATCTCATCTCACGTGTATCTGCTCTTGTGGTGGTGCTGCTGCTGTTGCTGCTGTTGCACATATAGTATATTCTCCAAAGGATAGAGGCCTTCACTATTAATCTGTGTGTCCATCCCGCTCCGTTCTGTGTCCTGCTGTTTCTACCATGTCTGTTTGATCTGAGCTGCGACTCTAATGCTTTGCAAAGCACAGCACAGCGCGAGAGGGGAGAGAGGGGAGAGAGAGGGGCTTGTGTCAGGCAGGCAGGCAGCGCGAGAGGGGAGAGATAGGGGGGCTTGTGTCAGGCAGGCACAGCGAGGACACGCTGATAAAAATCTCTCAGCTCCGTCTCAACAGGCCAGGCCTCCATATCTGCGCGCATGCACTCCATCACACGGCGCCGCTCGTTCCAGCACATCCTCCCCTCTTTCACTAATGATTGCCACCATAAATCACCAGTAAACCTTGTTTGTGCTGCCAGCGCTTTGAGGAATTTGAATTCATTTCAGCCGCCACTGTGTTGTTTATGGAGGATACATACATACATACATACATACATACATACCTATACCGTACACACAGTACATACACACGTATATGTACATACACACTTGTACATACATACATACATAGCCTACATTATGCATACATACATACATACATACATACATACATACATACATACATACATACATACATACATACATACATACATACATACATACATACATACATACATACATACATACATACATACATAGGCCTACATACATACATACATGAATTCATAGATAGATAGATACACACACACACACACACACACACGCACGCACACACACACACACACACACACACACACACACACACACACACACACACACACACACACACACACACACACACACACACACACACACACACACACACACACACACACACACACACACACACACATACACACACAAACACACACACACGTACATACACACAGAAGTACAGTACATGCAATACATGCATGTAAGCCTGCTGATGCTGCAGCTGGTGCAGACAGAGGGTCAGGCTCCAGGACTGGATGTTTTGGCTCCTGCATCACATGGCACAGCAGTAGTGTGAGAGAGAGGCTGTAAGTATTGTACCTTTCTGTGCTTTGAGACTCGGAAAAAAAAACTAGGAGAATGTTGGGCGTGCTATTTGTTTTTACTGCTGATAATCGAGCTGATTTGCATTTTATTAGCCTCATAAATTATTGTTTTGCTCCATTGAAGGGAGTTTATGATGATTTGAACTCGTAAAACATCCCATGTCCTGCTGGTGACCTCCTGTTATTGTTTCTGTTTAATGTTGACAACGGTCATACCCTGACACTTATGATATGCATGCATACAGTACATGCACATGTGCTCTGTACAGACAGTTCATACACCACGATACCTTCAAAAGCACCTTGCTACTCCAGGCTCTACGGGATTGCACAGCAATACAGGGACAGACAGATCGTAAAGTGTAGCCTAGATAACTATATACATTCAATCATTATGATGCAAATGTGTCTTGTTAGTATCTACAAGAACATGAGGCAGCATGAGGCTGTGGTGTTGTCAACTCGGTGCACCGGAGTATTTAGCATATTCTGTTGAATGAATCATGTAAGAAAGAGTGCACCTGCAAAGACCCTGAAAACAGGCTCACTTTTGCGTGTGCAGTCAGCTTTGCATTTTGGCATGCACTTGCAAATGGTGTTAGACAGCAATGCAGTTTGTACACTGTGCCGTGTCCATGTGTTGTGCAGGATGTCAACACAATGTATACACCACTGCCAAGGCGATGGAGCACATCATTAATGATGCAGCTACTCCCAACATACCCTAGTATAGTGATACTCTCAAGTGGCAGCTCGGAAATAGATCAAAGACAAGATGTCAAAACTCACACAACAGTAGCACAAAAGATTGAGTTGTGATAAATATACTGTAACAATAGGTCACAAATCCGTTCCATGTGTGTCCAAAGTCCTACCGCGTACGTATGGAATTTTAATATAGAAAACCAAGAAGTGAGTTTCAATTTAGAAGTGATTGTGTCAGTCTGACCTTCACAATCGCGTATCTCAGGTCCAGCACATTTAATTATTGATGTAAACATTCTCTTCACCAGTCAAAGTCTCCCCCTCTTCTCTTCTCTGGAAAGGTGCACACTGCACACCCTATTAAAGAGTAATGATGACTTCAGCTCAGCACACCTCATGAATTGTTCTCACCCTTTTAAAAATGACTTGTCCTTGTAGCATCCCACTGTTAGAATAATAAAATTAGCATGAAAGCTAATTATTGTTATGCATATGTGTTACAGTATCTATCTATCTATCTATCTATCTATCTATCTATCTATCTATCTATCTATCTATCTATCTATCTATCTATCTATCTATCTATCTATCTATCTATCTATCTATCTATCTATCTATCTATCATTGCCATCATCGTCATCGTCATCATCCTTATTGTTCACCTGTGATGATGTGCCAAGTTTAGACAAGGCAAAGTAGAGTAGATTTTGAAGATGACTGTGGAGGAGATCAAAGTGCTGAGTGAAGCTAATCTCTATGGAGAGAAATTCTGTGCGCATTTCCCTGCTTTTCCCCTCTGTGTCTCTCCTCTCCAGGGCTGGGCTGCGGTAGGAATTGGGTACGGGCACTTTTGGCTTAAAGGTGCTCCTAATAATTAGTGGCGCAGAACTGACTCACCGGTAGGCCCCGCACCCTTATGAGCCCTACTTTCAGAAATGTAAAACAATTTTTTTTAACATTTCTGAAAATTGGGGCCCACAAGGGTGCTGGGCCCACTGGGAAATGCCCGCTATGCCAGATGGCCAGTCCAGCCCTGCTCATCTCTCCCCATCTCACCCCACTCCATGGCAGGAGACATGAGGCTGAGCCTGTTGGCCTCAAATGCTCCCCTCTCCTCTCCTCTCATGCCTCGCCTCATCTGCCTCCCAGCTGCAGTATTTAGCTACAGCACTCTCACTGTTTTCTGAGTGTGAATGCGCACAGGACCGCTACACAGCTTTGGCTGGGCCCAGGACAGCCTTATGTGAAAGTGAAAGTGAAAGCCCATTGGGAAACTCCAACTCCCATTGTCATTGTGACACAGCACTCCACAGCACACAAGTGAACACTGCACACTGCACACAACGAAATTGCATTTATGCCTCACCCGTGCAAGGGGGCAGCCCTCAGTGGCGCCCCATGGGGAGCAGTGCGGTGGGACGGTACCATGCTCAGGGTACCTCAGTCATGGAGGAGGATGGGGGGGAGCACTGGTTGATTACTCCCCCCACCAACCTGGCGGGTCAGGAGTCGAACCGGCAACCTCTGGGATGCAAGTCTGACGCCCTAACCGCTCACCCATGACTGCCCTGAATTTTTTATTAGTGGAGAGCGCGGACGCAGTCCCCCACTACCACAAATTATGCAGTTGAGATTCCCACATTTGGGGAATTCAATTAGGTCAACCTAGCCGAAGTGCAATGGCTAAGCCTCGCCAATGGTGAACCACCTTCTTGATCATGGTGTCTCCCCTGCCAGGTAAGTATTATGAAAGAGCCCCTACCAAATACGAACAGCGTAATAATGATACAATTCTGGTGTCCTCCTCTCTCCCTGAGATCGGGACAACTGACATGTTTGTATTACCCCCCCTGCTGGTTTCCATGGCCGCACATCAAAGCTTTACCCAGCATGCATCTGAATACAGTAGCCTACATGGTTGTCCTCAGGAAAGGTTTTGGAGAATATTAAGGTCAGGTGATAAAACCAGCACAAAACATGCATACACGTTGTCTGTGCTTTAGTGGTATGAAGCTGGTAAAACTTCAGTGGAAATATTTTTACTGTTATGGAGACCCTCTTTTAACCTTATCGTCACCCAAATGGTAATAACATGCCTAACTAAAATGTTGTGGTGTTGCCATAGCTATTTGTTTATGATGTAGTAGCTGCAGACATTAACGCTATTGTATGGAGGGCCTTTCAAATGACTTTGTCCTGGGCCTGGCCAAAACTGTCATCGGCACTGTGAGGGCGATGACCCATACTTTTGTAGCACACAGTGGCACAATGCCATCCTTAGGGGGCAATGAAAGAGGACAATACATTACTATTATGTATTATAGATATTTCCTTCTCAGGCTGTGTAATAAAGAAATGTAAGATCCTCACAGCAATCTTCGCTGACCCTGTGCACATGTCTAGGAGATAACAGGCTTTTAATGATGTAACATGTAGAAATATGTTAGCGTGTTCAACAGGTCAGCGATTTTCATGGGCATGGAAAGGTCAAATATCACTATATATAAATCAGGGCTGGCGTGGCCTGAAAAATCTGGCATTTTTTAGCAAAGACCGGTCCGACAGGCATTGAGAGAGACAATGAAGCCTGTGACAACATTTATTTTAGTCATCTACAGTATTACGTGCTATCTTGACCACAACAGCCAAAATGAATATTTAAATCTGACTCAGAGAGGTCGGCTGTGGTGCCATGCTTATTTATGCTTTGTGATGTGGCCATTTGGAATGCTGATGAATATTCTATTAAGTTGTAAGTAAGAGTGGGCTACTCCGACATACAGAGTAGACCTGCAAATGCTTGTTTAATAATGTCCATAGAAATAAACAATGAGCAATCAAGCTTGCAGTCTATATGGCAACGTTTGGGGTGTGATTCATAACTCTCAACCAACAGTCTGTTCCCTGACCAAAGCGCAATTTAAACAATCTTCCCAAATCCGCCATTAAATGTGAAGGTGTTGTCATGTTGTCGTGCGCCGCTATTACGGCGGTGCTGCAGTGTCATGTAAACAAAGGAGGTGTGACTTGCCCTAATGGGATGAAAATGGCCCTGTGACAGCTGGACAACACTTCAGGCACACAATTGGGTTGATGCAAAAGGCTTTTAGCTTGATTATGTCTGGCAGTGCCCCACAGTGGTAACACTTACTAAAGGGGCAGTATGTAGGATTGTGGCCAGATGCAATTATGCTGCACATTGAGATTGTGCTGCCTATTCCCAATTTCTTTTCTTTTTTTCCAAACAGTGGCCCAAGCTGGGACAAATAAAGCTACTTGACCTGACTTGACTTGACTGACTGTGTACTATATGACCAAAGTACAGTAAGTTTTGCGGATAAAAATGTAGACGTCTGGAAATTCAAAATGGCGCACAAGGAGAAGATCCAGCTTTTCTTGTATGAAAAATGTTCCCAGGCAAAATGAATAGTAAGAATTTGATGGCAGTGAATTAAGGATTTGTAGAAAAGGTAACATTTGTGAATGGGCAGCATGAGTTCTTGAAATCAACTACAAAAAATATTTCTACACCTTTAGAATAGTGGTCGACGTAAAGCTTTATTAACAGTTAGTAAATAATTTATTAACACTAAATGAGAAATGAATACTATGATTATATCGGTAAATGTGTAGGCCTACCGATTAAAAATGGCCTATGGCTGCATAGTGGCACGAGAATGGATTGCTGGATGAGTTCTATTGTCATCTACATCCTGTGGTTTACTGTAATGTCTTTTGCTCTTTGGAGGCAAAACGTACAGGCCTGCTGTGGTGTCTGCTGTGTTACTGTAACATAAAATTGCTTATTTATTTACATAAGCTTTCAACCCCTGAGCGCAGCACTATGGCTCTCTGTAATGTCATAGCAATGTTGTTATGATGTAGTTAAGCATTTTCAGCAAGTGAATATGGTCGCCGGCGACCCCAGCTGCAGTAAAAGGCTACATGTTTTTTTTTATTAGTTATTCATTTGACAAGTGTTTAAACATGTTTTACTAAGCTTTGCCGTAATAAGTTTGAAATAGAGTAGAGAAGAGCCATTTCATTTACCCCTAGGGGGAGATTAAGGAAGACCACTAATCTAAAGCATTATCAAATGAATAGAGACAATACGTTTATCTATGGAACAAATGTATTTTTAACTGAGGACAGTGTTAGCATTCTTACGAATATCTTCACAAGGGTCACGGGTTGAAGATAACTACTGTGTTGCTGACAGTTTAGTAAGCAACAGGATTTGTTTTTGGAACTTGAGATTTTTTTTTCTTTTTCAGGTATTGTTCTGATGTTGGAACTACAGCCATAGTAAAATCCATGATCAGAAAATAAACCTTTGTCTCCACACCTACACACATGACAATTTCGGTAACACTTTATAATACAGCATTAGTTATGCATTTGTTAAGCATTATTCAAACCTAAGATAACCCTTGATAATTGGCCATCCTTCCCCAACTCTCACACACATGTATCAGTATCAAAAACCATTAACAGTGTAAATTAATGATTAAGTTGGGAAATAATAATGAGATAATGGTTAACAAATGTTTTACGAGGGCTTATCTAAGGTTTGAATAATGCTAAACAAATGCATGACTAATGCTTAATAAGGAGTCGGTATTATAAATTGTTACCCCAATTTCTTACTAATCGGGGCACTGTTTTCTTACACATTTCGTCAGGTTTGTCTGTAGGACAGAGTGAGTTATTTAGCAGCTGGGAATGAAACTGAAACTGTTGATATAGTATTTCTAGCAATGGAAACCATGTAGCAGCAAAACATATGGCATCTACTCTCCCACACTTGAAAGGAGCAGGCAGAAAATGATCAGTAATTGTAATACAATAGTGTGTGTGTGTGTGTGTGTGTGGGTGTGTGTGTGTGTGTGTGTGTGTGTGTGTGTGTGTGTGTGTGTGTGTGTGTGTGTGTGTGTGTGTGTGTGTGTGTGTGTGTGTGTGTGTGTGTGTGTGTGTGTCTCTGTGTGTGTGTGTGTGTGTGCGTGTGCGTGTGTGTGCGTGTAATTGGTGCATGAGAGAGAGAGAGAGAGAGAGAGAGAGAGAGAGAGAGAGAGAGAGAAAGAGAGAGAGAGAGAGAGATCTACAGTAAACCAACCACAAAAGCATCCATATGACAATTCTCATGTAGAAAGGCACATGGAACTAAAACGTCATGTTGGCTTTAGTCACCTTTACCCATAAAACATAATGGATTTTTGTCCTTTGTTAATTATGACCATAGCTCATTCTGAAAGCTCACAACGACACTATAAATATGTCCACTGGCAGCAGCACCTCTTGGATGGGAATTACAGAAAGAGCAACGAGGGAGGAAGAGAGAGAGAGAGAGAGAGAGAGAGAGAGAGAGAGAGAGAGAGAGAGAGAGAGAGAGAGAGAGAGAGAGAGAGAAAGAGAGAGAGAGAGAGAGAGAGAGAGCACTTCACTGTGTGGAGGGCAGGCAGCTGTATCTTTGCGTGCTCCTTGCTGAAGGGTAGCTGGAGGTCATCCTGGTGATGTGGGCCACCTGGGAGCCGCCTCACCGCAGCAGCAGCTCACTTCACACGTGGTGTTCACATCTGGGATTCAGGCCCTCACAGCACACAGGCCTGGGGTCAGAGGAGGGAAGAGGGGAGCGAGGGATGGAGAGAGGGAGGGAGAGAGGGAGGGAGGGAGGGATGGAAGGGGGATGAGGAAAGTCTGCACACTGCCTCTTGTGGGCTGGAACACATGTTACGCACGCATGACAGAGCTCAAGTCGTTGGGGTGTTGCCTGCCGCAGTCTCCAAGATCTCGCTCACTGACAAATAAGACCACTCAGCCAGTGCACTCAACATTTGTGAGCTGTGGGGAAAGAGAAGTGGTATTTTTTTTGGTACGTTTCAAAGAAGACTTCACATGCCCACAGGAAAATTTCTCTTTTTGGAGTCGTATTGACTAAATACATATTTTAAAAACAAATACATTCTCATCCAACACACATATACACACTTTTGTTGTGTGATAACATTTCGAAAATTGTCTTTCACATCAGATCATTCATATTATTTAGAGTTAATAAAGAACTGACCTTTTCCTCACACTTCTCAAATGAAATGCAGGCCAAAGGCCGTCTAATGAAGCCCCTGCAGCGTAAATCCAATCTAGACTCAGGCTGGTATTGGACTCAGGGGCTGCAGGGGTGTTAAGAGACACACCAGTAAATGAGATCTTATCTATTCCCCAGAGATAAAGATGAGGCTGAGAGAAGTAGTAGGCTAGTAAGTAATCCCTGGGTAGGCAGAGCTTCATGAAGATTACTTAATTACTGAAGCCGTGTGAAAGCAAGAGCAGTTTGAATTGTTAAATGGGTACAACTCATTGTGTTAGTGATTACAGATGTGAAAATACATTGTAGAATTTAGCAGACATTGAATACATTCACAGGATTAGTCAGCATATATTTTATATCTTTAGAGGTAGTTGACTCAGGTGGACTGTCACTAGATTGACGTTTGGATAATGAGATCGATGTTTGGTTTCAAAAGCTCTTATCCAACTTGTTGTTAACCCGAGGCAAAGTGCTGATCTCTGTGTTATTAACGTCTGGTGTTGCCATCCCCTGCTATTCCTTTCATTTGTACAGAGGGTCCGGAGCTGGAGGTTTGAGAGGAGTTGGGTCTTGTTACCAGATAACCGACTAATCAGCGAGCGGTGAGGGACGAGGGAGGAATGAGGGAGGGGGGTGTTCATTTTGAACATCAGTAGAGTCCACCCCTGCCCCAGTAATCATTTAAAATGTCATGAACAAATGCCAGTGATTGTATGAAACAGGAAGGCTCTCCACCAATTCAGTCGTTCCAGATGCTCGCTCTGTAGACCTGGCTATGTTATTATGTTGTGGAGCAGGAGATATGGTGAGAGCTGGCAAGTGTATATGGTGAGACCAGGTTTGTGTATGTCGTGAGACCTCACCTGGTTAGTGTATATGGTGAGGCCAGGGTAGTGTATATGGTGAGACCTAGTTAGTGTATATTGTGAGGCCTGGTTAGTGTATTGTGAGGCCTGGTTAGTGTATATTGTGAGGCCTGGTTAGTGTATTGTGAGGCCTGGTTAGTGTATATGGTGAGACCTGGGTAGTGTATATGGTGAGACCTAGTTAGTGTATATGGTGAGACCTAGTTAGTGTATGTAGTGAGTAGGGCTGGGTATCGCAGCCATGTTCCTGTATTGATTCGATTTCGATTCTTAGGACTTTGAATCAATTAATCACGATTCAATTTGATTCGATTCGATTCGATTAATTCCAAATCGATTCAATCCGTTCCCTTCTTGGTGCCAGGATTTCCCCCAAAAGATGATGTTGCCTATTTTTATATAAAA
>NC_085860.1:12940722-12953222 GCF_034702125.1 Engraulis encrasicolus
AGGCTACAGTCTGTAAATAAAAGATCGGCCCTGATGAAAGGTTACTTCAAATGTCCGCTAAATACGCAATAAAGGTGGCAATCCTTGTCTTCTGTGCTGTGTTGGGTAGTTGAAATGATGCTTATTTTCACATCCTCAGCCACCCAGCCACTATGGTTACTTCCATTCCATTTCCCAAGGCCATACAGCATCTGCGGTACAAATACCTGAGTGTCTAAGTGCAGACACAAAATGGACGATAAGGGGACCACAAGGAGCCATTCAGGAAATTTACTAGAATGAGATTGCAGACACTGCCTACGAGAGTTATGTTCAACACAGTGGCAAAACAATGTCTTCACCACTAACACTCACGGTTGGTTTTTTGGTTCTAATTCAGTTCCGGAGGTGAGCAGCCATGTCCCGGTGGCTGTTCTGTTTGTATAATTCAGCACTGTGTGTTCATACAATGGTCATTTATTACAAAATGACAAGGTTAGATTTATTATTAATTCACATCAGTCAGCTTCCTGCAATCATGAATGAGTAATCACTGTGAGAGGGTTTTTACGAGGCTCATAAAAATATTTGGTGCATTATTCAGTTAATTAAATCCACTAATCAACAGTTGCCTCCACTTCCACATTTCAATTCCAGCGAGATCCAGTGAGCTCCTTCGAGCTTTTTAATTATTCCTCATTCAGCAGAGGCCAGGTTTGTTTTCCCGTCTATCTAAATATTTATCCGTTTGTGGGGTTGAAGGCAGAAGATGGGAATGGGCAATGCCCATGGAGAAAAGATGGGGTGCGTTATATAGTGGGGTTTGCCTCATTTTACCTAATAAAACAGCACACATCTCACACACAGACACAGTCAAACACAGTCAGACACACACACACACACACACACACACACACACACACACACACACACACACACACACACACACACACACACACACACACACACACACACACACACACACACACACACACACACACACACATTTTTGTCAGGAATGCCACTGAACATTCTCAACAAAGCGTTTAGCTGAGAAATCTCAATGTGAACTCAGTGATGGGAAATCTCAGTGTGTACATTGTTCACACTGATGGTCATGGTTTTAAAACCATGATACAAAATAGCGTAAATAAATAACTTAAATAAATAACTTAAATAAATAACAAAAATAACTTAACCTAAACCTAAAATACCTGTGCTGATCTAAAATGATCATCAATGGTAGGTACCCAAAGATTTTAGATATAAGCAACTGAACTTCTCACAACTTGACAGACATCTTGTTCTTATCCAAGGAATTTCTTCAATTTCTGGTTGGTATAAGTGGTAACGTCAACTACTATGTGTACATAGCTCCTGTCCACTTGACAAAGGAGTCGTTTAGGGCAGGGGTGTCAAACTCAAAATTCACAGTGGGCCAAAATCTAAATCTGGGACGAAGTCGTGGGCCAAACTCAATATTCAAAAAGTACTGAAATTGTGCATGCGCGCACATGCTTACAATACTCAAATGCTTACATCTTAAACACTCAATCCCAGCAGATATTGTAGTTCAAATGTGGCTGCACAGTCTGTTGTAAATGAGTGGTAGACATCACTGATGCATTTGTAGGAGCATGTGACGCCCAAAATTTCATGTTCAAGTAATATTAAAATACATTAATGTGTAGTGGGGGCCAACTGTAATACACATTTGAAATGATTTCGCGGGCCAAATAAAATGACTCCGGCGGCCAAATTTGGCCCCCGGGCCTGAGTTTGACATCCCTGGTTTAGGGCATCTCCCTAGAGACTATCTGTTGGTGATGAGTAGTTAAACATGTCAACATGCGACAGCGATAAGTTGAAAAACACACAACATGCTCTGTTATACAGTAGCGACTGTATTCTATCTGATCTGATCTATTTAGTACAAGTTATCTTTCATCGCTAGATGTTTGTTTCATCATTACATCTGTTGTCCAAGTAATGTTATGACTGGAAACAACAAAAAAGTCTTTGGCTGTTAGTCGAACAAAGTAAGTTACGACAAGTCACACTAAAGTTAACATAAGAGACAAGCCACCAAACATTTCAGCTATTTTCTGGTCCTTTAGCAGTTTACTGGCTTGACTTAACGCTATAGTTTAATATTCTTCCACAGAGAAGCAGCAGATCCCCCAAAAATGGTGTCTCTTTACTCTGCTCCTGGCTTAAAATTTTTATTGGTGTTTCAAATGCTCTGATGTCGGCAAACAGTAAATAAAAGTCTTCTGTTTTGAAAATGATTAAGGGTGTGTTTTCCTGAACACTACACTTCGCCAGTGTGTGACGAGGTATTCCATCTAAATTAAATTTTATCACCAGAACAAAATACACAAAGACGGTGTTCCACGGAGCTGATCTGTAAAATGATTTATGCCCAGCATACATTATCATCCTCACCAGCACAGCAGCAGCAGCCGTGTGTTTGCCAGATAGCGCCAAATGATAGCTCCTGCACGCATATGCAGTCAAGTGTACTGTCAGGCAAGTAGGCCCGCCAACAGGAGGAGTCAAATGGGCCAGTTGTCCCGGGCCCAGAGAGAGAGAGAGGGCCCCCAGAATTGGAACCCTGTTACATTGCACATGTTGAGTGGGGTGCCCTACCAGGATATAAGGATACAAGGAAGCAAGGGAATTTATTGCCATGTGCACATGAACCCAAGAATTCATGAGCGATGAAAAGCTTCCCTGCATGCTGAGAGAGTCCCAAAAAAGTAAAAAGAAAAAAGTAGAAGTTTTAAAAAAAAGTTTAACAAGTTTCAAAAGTATCTGCATTGAGTGTATCCAGATACGTTCCATTATGAATTAAAAGAATCTTTGGTGTATCGTTGTTCGGACAGTGATAGTTCTATATAATTCTGTGTGCCATACAATACAATTTGGAATTTTAGAATTGCATTGTTATTGAACACATTCTTTTTATAGAATGTTCAAAAACCCACACTCTTAACGATCAAAAAAGGTAGGTTGAAAAAAATAGAGATGAGGAGTGGAGATGAGTTCATCCAGGGCCCAGTCAGAGCTGCCAGTGGCCCTACTGTCAGGAGGGGAAATATCAGGGAAATATCAGGGAAATATCAGGGTGAATTTAAGGCCCTTGGATTGACAAGGAGGGGGGGAGGGGGGTAGCGAGAAGGGGGTTGTAGTTCATTGAGAATGATATTGTTAGAGAATTAGAAGCCAAATATTGAGAACATGCTGTAGATGTAGACGATTTACAGTATAATGCATGTAGAATCATCAATTACTGTTAAATGTTACTACAATGTCAGTATTGGACAATTTCACTACAATGTTTCTGATTTTTGTAACGTAGAGCCCTACGCATGCCCTCAGCCACGGCTGCCAGTCATTCATCATATGTCATAATGTCATCATGATGAAGTGACATCTTATTTGGCTACCTCTTTCGTAAGACATCAGTTTGGTATAATAGATTTGAACACATTCCATTCTGTAGCAACACAAATTGCTCCCAGGCCGGCGCACATGCTTTGATATTGCTCGGACTTTGTACTGCTTCCTATACTGTAAAATAGCACACCTACTGTATCAGACAGAGTGTGATGAGAAAGTACAGGTACCAAGGAGCAGTATACATGAGACGAGTTCCTTCACAAGTACCACTGAAGGAAATTAGATTTTCCGATTAATGTTGGCCTATTGTAACTTTTTCAACACTGCTGTGCTTGTCATACATGTTGACACTGAAAAGCACTTAGATGTCAGCACAGGAACACGGTATGGCCTTCATACATCTTCACACATAACTCAGCAGTGTCAGTCAAGACTATATCATATGATTCCTCAGTGGTGGAACAACCAACCACGTGCTTCACAAGTGGGGATGTCAAGGAGATCTTGAAAAGTATTTCGCTTTCCAACTCCAGTCATAGCAGGTCTTATTGAGTTAGCCATCCTTCCATCTGGTTAAACATCCTTCACCTATTTACACTCTTTACTATAATTCTGTCAGTCACCTACTAGTATGTATGCATGCCACTTGATCTGTTAGTCTTTTTGGATAAAGGTGCCTGCTTAGGGAATTCTGCCTTCATGTCAAGTGTGTGTGAGTGTGTGTGTGTGTGTGTGTGTGTGTGTGTGTGTGTGTGTGTGTGTGTGTGTGTGTGTGTGTGCGTGCGTGCGTGCGTGCGTGCGTGCGTGCGTGCGTCCGTGCGTGCGTGCGTGCGTGCGTGCGTGCGTGCGTGCGTGTGTGTGCCTGTGGGTGCATGGATATGTGTCTGAATGTGTGTGTGTGTGCCTGTGTGTGTGCCTGTGCATGTGCATGGGTGTGTGTCTAGGTGCAGGTATGTCAGGGGGGTGAGGGGAGAGGGGGGAGAGGGGGGGTGAGGGGGGAGGGGATCAGGAAAGAGATAGAAGGAGGGATGAAGAAAAAAGAAAGTGTCTTCTACGATAATGAAATATGCAGTCAAAGATTGCAATTCCTCTGCGCCAAATGAAATCAGGCTTTTTTTTCTCCTTCCACAGTTTCCATGAAAGCTGAGAAAAGAAGAAGCCATCCTGGTTAATCTCTCATCACAGTGATGCAGTGTGTGATTATGCAATAATCAGGACCGCTCTCCCTGGAGACAAGCAGGGATCGGAAGCCTTTGTAGATCACACTGACAATTAATTTGAATCATTTCAAAGGTCTCGAAAAGAAGCCGTACTCACAGGGGTGAGTGTGAGCGAACAAAATCTACCAGCTGGGACACCATAGTATACACATACATACAAAAGGTTTCTTAGTTTATCCAAAAGGTCTCAGAGAAGGATGTCAGTGGTCTCAGAGTTTTTGGGGATTTTAGTCACGTCACAGTCGATAATAATAATAATAATAATAATACTTTCGTTTTATATAGCGCCTTTCAAAACACCCAAGGACGCTTCACAGAGTGTTGATGTTGATAATAATAGTGTATTGCAATGAATGGATAACCTTTTATTGTCCACTCGGTTGAAATTTGGTCTCACATCTAAATACAATGTAGTCTCATACTCCGACACATACGTACAGGCCTACATAAGTACATCATCCCACCTCCCCTCTGCCTTATATATACACGTACCCTACATATCACAGGTGCATATATGCTTCCTGCTCAAGTCAAACAAGTCATATCCATAAACATGAGCACAAAGACAATACAGCCGCAACCAAGTCCCTTACCACTGTCAGACATCCCACTTCCAGGTGGGTTCTGCTGTTCAGCCTGATCCTGTACAGTAGTTACGCCACACATACTACATCTGGGAAGGCTGCCTTGGAGACGTACTTCAGGAGACGGGGCTTCATCTATTGAGGAAAACATCCTTGTCACCAATAAATGTCATTCATTAAGGCATGGGATTCACTCTCAGCTCCAAAGTGTACCCTAATTTCCCTTTTGGGATGAATAAAAAGTTACTCTACTACTCTAATCAACTAAATGCCTTGAAAACTGTTCAATGTCTAGCTTTTAAAGGATAAATGCAGTAGATTCAGCAAGACAGTTGTAATCGATACGAACCACTATTGTTGCTTGACTTCACCGCCATGTAACATCAATGAAAATGTGAGTTCATTATGTTCATTATGTATTATGTTTCTCTTTTGCCTACATCAGCCTACATGTTCCAGATGTATGGTTGGAGCAAAGTGGAACAATATCAATCTGCCGAGAGTACCTATGTGGACATGAAACTCCTTTCACAACATTTTCTTTTTAGGGCTTTTACACCTGTATTTTACGCAGACAGAACAGAAAGACAGGAGAGATAGGGAAGAATTGAACCTGCAGAATCAGAATCGAGTCAGAATCGAACCCATGTCCCTGGTGTCACGGTGCCTTAACCCACTGAGCCAAGACGTCCCAGCATGCCTGTTCCCACGGCAGCAGCCTGCGTGTCTGGAGGAGTGTTCATTAAGGGGGCGGCTGGGGTTGTGTGCAGCGGTCCATGCTCAGGTTTTTTGTTTTTCTTTGCTGATGAGATTAGTTATGTTTGGGGTGGAGAGGTCTATTATCCTTGATACTAATTACTTTGACAGCACATTGCATAAGTGCTTACAGTCAGATTGAGGATAAAAATCACCCCATTACTTGCCAATCCTATACTCTTTATTATTTACAGTATGCCACTACTAAAGACCAACTTGAGTTTTACTAAAACACTTCACATAGTGCCAAAGGATGAATAATCACTTATAATCAGTCAATTTGATTTTTACTTATCAAGTGATCTGTGTCTGACTATGAAAACTTTTCTTCAATAAATCCATAACAACACACAATTATATAAGAAGGTCACAAGAATGAACCTAATCTGTCTTTATTGGATTTTACATTCAAAGTGATTCATTGTATTGTATTGGCTTCATAAAAGACCTGTGTCTCTGTAGTATTTTGATATTTTTTTAATAGGTGTATTCGTAACAAGGATTCGTAGATTTAAGGACCCATACAATTTTTGAAAAATCTGATGTCATATACCTACAAGTGTGATTTTTCTTCCATCCACTGTGAATCATTCCCCTCATCATATTCCTCACCCTATCACAGTGCTGCAATGAGAGACATGATATTCCGTTTGAAGTCATTTCTTTTGCCAGGACGTGGAAGTTCAAATGTGTGACTGCTGTGTTTCTACCATTTGAACTGAGAGAATATTGTTGGCTTTTGAATACAATTGAATGCAATGGTCCAATAGAAACCACTATTGAGTTATGCTTGTAAATAATTAACTCATCATCATTAAGTAAAATATTAATCTATTGTGATGTCTTTCAATGTTGTTTATCTTTGGGCAGAGTTTGCATTTTAGTCCGCAATACTGCAAAAAGTCATGCCTCCTCTAAAAACAATCAAATTACAAAATCATAATATGCTAAAATAATATATAAGCTAAAATAGGTCGCTCTCCAGCATAGTTGTCAGTGAATAATCTGATCTAGTGAACCTTAATCAGGCCTCTAGATACTATGATCATGTTCCTCATATATGCTCCAATCATACAATTCATTAGGGCATGTGATTCACTCTCATTCAAAATTACAAATTGAGACAAATAGTCGCAGAGGCTGAATGAAATTAATAATAATATAAAAAATGTGTGAGGAAAAAGAAATCAGCCATCTAGCCCAGTGTAATAAGCAGTCGCATTGCTTGTTTTCAAGATATTACGCCGCCATCATACCCCACAGGCTTCCGTGGATGGAAAGACAGAAAAGCACTCAGCATCCAGACAAAAACAAATGAGTCAGGGAATCTGAGGAGACACTGTATGGTGTTATTTGCGAGCCATGGCTGCACGGGGGATCATTTCCCCCCACAGTCGGAGGAGGAGGAGGAGGAGGAGGAGGAGGAGGAAGAGGAAGGAGGAAGCGATGAGAGGGAGGTAGGTATGGAGTTAGGGAGGGAGAGATGGAGGGACAGAGGGAGGGAGGAGCAAGGAGGGGGGAAACGACGGGAGGGAGGTAGGGAAAGAGGAGAAAGGGATGGAGAGATTGAGGGAGGGAGGGAAGGATGGAGGGAGGTAGGGAAAGAGGGGGGAGGGAGGTGGTGCTCTCCTGGTCACAAGTACAGTACAGTGCAGTACTGTAGGTACGATGATGAGTTCTCTTGTGGCTTTTGTTTGTGTGGGGTTTCATTTTATTGTACTGTCCCTATTACAATACCATTTAAAATGAACATTAATTAAATTAGCATTTAACTGCTTACTGTAATTGGAAAGAGTTAGCGGTTAGTTTGTAAGCACATTGCATGTATGCGAACACTGAAAACGGAATGGTAAAATCAACATCACAACTCTATCTGTGTTTCTGAATTAATATCTCTTCATATTTATTTGGGAAGATGTCTGCCTTTTGACACATTCTTCTTCTCAAGCTATTTTTACACATCACAGTCATTTATCATACTGTAAGTCCAGACCAATCAGCATTTGAGGTCCTTTATTAAATTTGGGGGGTTTAAGAGCATTCTGACACAGATGTGAATTCGCACTTGGGAGCAATCTATGCTGTATTAAGATGTATTGCCCTCTGCATCCTAAACATTGGATTGTGTGTTATAGGTTGTGTCATGATTGCAAACATACTGTGTGTTTCACATTAGGTTGCTTGTGTGCGAGACAGTTCATGGTATCAGCAAATGAACCAGGTAGTTACATCAAATAAAGCATAATAATGTTTAATGAAATGTCTATAATTATCTAGTGCCACAAAGTGTCTACGGTGCACTTTTGTCTGAATAGGGATGCCATGCAACTGAACTACTTATGTGTTGAATGCTGCTCGCCAAAGTCATCCATTATGCCAATATTGTAAATGGTGGTGTGTTCAGTGCACGGCAGGTGGTGTAAATGCCATGTTGTTTATGTCTTATAATGGTACAATGCTTGTTATGAGGTACTGGGGCATCTGGACTGGGGTAGCAGAATTTACTCCCATTCAGTTTGCACTGATGAGGCATGCCCTCTGGACCAGTAAAAATGTACCCTGCAATATTTTTGGTCCTTTAGGGCCTGGCTGATGGTGAAACATGAATCCTGCACTGCTCAGCACAAAACTTAAAATTCAAACAGTCAGACGCAGGTAAGGGAAACTTTCTGAGGAGAGGAGAGTCAGCTAGCGTGTGCTGAGAAGAGAAATGGGCACAAGTTCAGGGTAAAAGAGTACAGTCTTGAGTACTCAACTGGTTTTAGAAGTCAGGTCCACAGATTCAAACCATAAGCATTGAAGACACTACTTGCCATTTCAAAGCACATTTGCTTGACAATACTCTCTGCTGCTCTCTAAGAGAATATTTTTTACCTTTGTCACTAAGGCAACAGAGCTCCAATATGTCGACTTATTCCATTAAGAACTAAAGCTACTTCCCGTACCCATGCTCTTTTTTGTCAACAAAAGGCAATTATAGTAATTGAAAAAAAAAAGCCTGGAGAATGTGGAGCGCATCCAGAATACAGAGTGTTCTCTGAAGGGTCCTCTTGAAGGCTTCACTTTTTAACATCACAAGAATGCCAGGCCTATTTGAACTATGTTCAGCCATCTTTTTTTATTCAATTTAATGTCAAATTGACCTCATATCATATTTAACTGTGGAAAAATGTAATTTCCACTGCTGTGGAAAGTCATAGGTATCCTTACCCCTCAGTCTGACAAAATACGTATGTGTTACATCATGGCTAGTGTTGTTGTTGTGGCAGCTCTCTCTCTCTCTCTCTCTCTCTCTCTCTCTCTCTCTCTCTCTCTCTCTCTCTCTCTCTCTCTCTCTCTCTCTCTCTCTCTCTCTCTCTCTCCCGTCCGCGAATGACTATACAGACAAAGGAGCCAGTTTCAGAACCACGGACAGCAACAAAGGCAACACATGCATAGAAGTATGTATGTCTATACTTGAGCATATTGTAGAGATGAAGTGAATAGGTATTCATACAATTCCTCCATGACTGAATGCAGGGGAGGGGGGGACTTCACTGTTCAAGAGCACAGTGGTTAACAGGGTGATATACAGGACACTGGGGACTCAAGTATATGCACATTTGCAGCCATGAAACTCAATATCTTGGGCTACAAAATTATGCTCTGCAAAGCTACTTTTTATAGAGAAACTGGCTAAATATACAATGGATTTGTATGTATGTACTGTATGTATGTACAGGTATGCACTGTATGTATGTATGTATGCATGTATGTGTGTGTGTGCGAGCGTGCGTGCGTGTGTGTGTGTATGTATGTATGTATGTATGTATGTACGTATGTATGTAGTATGTAGGCTATGTATCTTTGTGTGTGTGTGTGTGTGTGTGTGTGTGTGTGTGTGTGTGTGTGTGTGTGTGTGTGTGTGTGTGTGTGTGTGTGTGTGTGTGTGTGTGTGTGTGTGTGTGTGTGTGTGTGTGTGTGTGTGTACTGTATGTATGTATGTATGTATGTAGGTATGTAGGTATGTATGTATGTATGTATGTATGTACCATATGCATGTATATAATATAGAAATATAAATAGTCTATATGTACTGCATGTCTTTGCTCAATATGTTCATGCTTTATGCTTTATGATAGATATACTACAGTACCCATTCTCTTACCACAAACACTCTCCTGAGTCCCTGGACTCTCCCATGGGCACATAGCCCATAGCATGACTAGATGCAGCTTTCCCCCTTACTGGTTACAGATTGGTGTAGTTAACCTCTTCAGCGCTCACTGACCCAGGGTTTGACTCAGCAAGCTGTTAGGCTACATCACGTGCCATGCACTCAATGCCTCTGCTGCTGCCATCTTGGACATATTGCGTTTTACATTACATTACATTTTGTACATATAGACTATAGTTTATTGGGCACATTTTACTGCTTATTATGCACGTTGCACTGGTAGGCCTATTACATTTTAAGTACATATTATACACTGGGTTTAAGCAGCAACTGATTTATATCTTTTTTTTTTGTCTGTTACAAAAAAAACAGACGTCATCATCACTGACTAAAGGACACATTTTACCATTTTTGTCATTTAAAATACACACCAATTTTCACAGTCTTGCTATTGCCCATTTGGATCTGCAAAGCCATTGACTTTGAAAGTCTGAAGCATGTGTGATATATAGAGTAGGATACACGATGTGTTCTTTCAGAGCAGGCTGTAAAAGGCGCCGTACAGTAGATGCAGTATGTCAGACGACGTGCTGTTGTCAACATGCCATTTGCACGAGGCATGAGGATCACCAACCACCGAGCAGAGCAGGAGCCTTACAATCATCTCAGCCCCAAGGCCATCAATGGCATTTCAGCAGTGCAGAATAACAACACGCACTGCTGGGGATGCGCTGCCGTCAGAGTATAGCGGCTAGCCCACCATTCTTCAGGGTATACCAATAAGACCCTCATTCTTCTTATCATCCATCAAACATGATGATGCTAATGCAGCAGATAACGAGAACAGGAGCGTTCAGAATACAACCTTAACCTTCTTCAAAATACCACAAAAACCTGTGTTCGGCTCTGCCAGTGCTGTGACCATCTAGCATTTTTTTCTGAATCTGAATGAACCTGAATGGGAAACGGTCAGACGTGCACTCATGTCTGATGTGTGATTGGGGACATGTTTTTGCATGGTCTGGTTGGCAAGGGAGCGAGGCCGGGGCCGGGTGTTTCTTTTTAAATTCACTCCGCAGATCCAATTAAAGGAGGCGAGTCAAGGAAGTGCTGTCTGGCACAAAAGGCGGCGCGGCTCCGAACGCCATTACAAGTCATTCCGCTATGTAGATAAGGCGCTCTGAATGCATTAACCTTTTCCGCGATTGTTTTGTGTGTAGCCCCTTTTGTTCTCGCATGAAATGAGGCACCGGCGGGCGGGCATGCTAACGCTAACGGTAAGCCCAAGTTCTTTTTTCCACACTGTGCCCTCGGTAAAGTGAAGCAGCAGTGCCTCGACAGAAGCGAACGGAACGCTTCCACATCAGAGTGAGCGAACGGAACGCTTCCACATCAGAGTGAGGGTAAATTGGGCTTATTACCCCATGACTAGCAACACCCTCGCTTCTCTACTTGTCATGCGGTAAGTTTTCTGTCTCTCTCTGTCTCTCTGTCTCTGTCTCTCTCTCTCTCTCTCTCTCTCTCTCTCTCTCTCTCTCTCTCTCTCTCTCTCTCTCTTTCTCTCTCTCTCTCTCTCTCTCTCTCTCTCTCTCACACACACACACACACACACACACACACACACTGTGTGACACACACACACACACACACACACACACACACACACACACACACACACACACACACACACACACACACACACTACTTTCCCTGTTTCTCCTCAGGCCGTCGATTATCTATGCACTTTAAAAAAAAGTGCAGATTGTCCAACTTTACAGGCTGGCCCCACATGCTGTCACACGAAGTCATCAGTGCCGCGCCTGCGGAACACTGCCGGGCCTCCGGAACACTGAGGGACCTGCAGAACACTGCCGGGCCTGCGGAACACCGCTCAACAGTGGGCATGTGCTGACATTGACAAAGGAGAGAAAAGGTGGGTTGGACAGAGGGGATGAGGAGGAGGGCATGGAGAAAAGAGAAGAAAGACAGAAAGAGAGAAGAATTACAGAGGAAAGAGCAGAGAGGGAGACAGACAGGAGAGTGGATGACAGAGAGAGTCAAAGAGACAGACAGGTGTGAGAGAGGAAGAGAGAGGGGGGAGGAGAAAAAGAGAGAGAGAGAGAGAGAGAGAGAGAGAGAGAGAGAGAGAGAGAGAGGAAGAGAGAGACAGAGAAAGACAGAGAGAGAAAAAGAGGAGGAGAAAGAGAGTGAGAGTGTTCACTCCAGTGCTGGTGAGCTATGATCTGCTGTAACTCTGTGCTGTGTGCTGACTGCTGCTTTCTCCTGCCTCAGGCCTTAGGCTCTTCTATATAAAGACTTGACAGCTGCTGGATTTTCCACATTACCGCTGTGGAATTAGATTCATATAATGCACACCACCCATGTTTTTTTTTTACTGCTCTC
>NC_085860.1:12960722-12983222 GCF_034702125.1 Engraulis encrasicolus
TACCGCAATAGGATCATTTGTTTTCCTCTTTAATTTTAGAATAAATCAGTGAAAACCTACAATTTCGGTCCAAAAATATATTGAAGTGAAAGAAACATGAAAGGTACTGTGTTCATAAAAAATATATATGAATACAGTTGTCCTTTAGTACTTTTTTTTACAATTAAGTGCTCATTTCGGTAATGAGGGATACATTTCGGTAATGAGAATGAGTTTTCGGTAATGAGAATAAGGAGGAATAAATTGAACTAAAGCCTAATATTAGTAAGTGATGTGATTTGTTATTATTATTAGCACAACGACAGAGTCTCCAGGGCAGAACTAATCAAATGACACCTAATAAGATGATAAATATATTCTATATAAAACCATTCATTAAGCTACTGAAGGATATTGGGATTCAAGACTTGACCCAGCCAAAGACCATAAAAGACCATAGGTCAGGGGTGGGGAACCTGTCTCGAGGGCCATTTGAGGCCGTTTAATCAGGCCCCCGATATAAAATCAATGTTATGCAGCTTCACATGAAATATGACATATTTTGTAAAGGAATCAACATTTGCAATACAATTAAGTTATATTCAGGGGAACTAGAGAAGGTGGGGTCTGTTTTAAAGGTGGCTGCCTTCAATATAGGCCTAATGTGCAGGGGGAAATCCTCAGATACATTTGAAGAGGCCCCTCGAATGAAAAAGGTTCCCCACCCCTGCAGTAGGTGAAGAGGTGAGGCCCCTCCTGGGCACCAAAGTAACATCATAGTATAGGGGGTGAAGGCCAAGGGGTGCACTCTGAATTTAAAGTTAGTCCATCATCAAAACACCGGAGGGTAGCCACCTGATGACCCCAATGAAGCGCATACATCCCACTCCTCATCCCCACCCTGAATGACATCACAACTCACCACTTATCTCTCCAGCCAAAAATCTATAGTGGACCAGAAATCTAAATCTGTCATGAGGAAAATCATGTCGCAGTGCAAGGTCGTGCACTGGACTTTTTTCTGACTCAGCACGCACCGGCAACTAGGAAGTAGGTAGTAGAAGGAACAAGAGATGACTAGAGTAGCTTGTATGGTATGTGGGTTCGGTACACCTTGGTTTTAGGGTCACAGTTCGGTACATTTTCGGTACAGTATCACCATAATGCTGTCCGGACCAAAGCTGGAATTCACAATGAACGTTATGTGTTATGAAATATCACTGAACACCACTAACTGCTTGTGTTGCACATTGCACATCAATGGCAGTCATGGGTTAGGTCATCATCAGACTCCCGATTCCCGACCCGTCAGGTTGGTGGAGGGAGTAATTAACCAGTGATCTCCCCCATCCTCCTCCATGACTGAGGTACCCTGATCATAGTACTGCTCCCATTCAGGTGCTATTGGGGATGAGGCATAAATGCCATTCTTTTGTGTGCAGTGTTCATGTGTGTGCTGTGGAGTGCTGGATCACAATGACAATGGGAGTTGTAGTTTCCCAAGTGGGCTTTCACTTCACTCGCATTTTTGAAAAAGAAAAAATGTTTGGTTTTCAGGACAATATCAGACATGCCCATAATAGTATAGGGTGCATGAAACAGAATTAAAACGTTGTTCTCTTGCAGTATTGTTCCATTGCATTACCTTAACTTCCTTGTCATTTTCTAGCATGTTTGGTACTTGTCAACGGGTGGCACAATAGACTTGGAATTTTGAATTGCTGTAAATGGGCTGTTTTGATCCAGTTGCCTCTCCACTTACCCAGGACATCAAGAACCCACAGCATGACTAAAAGATGGGTACATGGGTGTTTGAGCATGGCTAAAGGATCGGAGTATGGGGCCTGAAACCTTGCTAAAAGTTGCAAACAACATGCATAAGCAGTTTCTAATTTGGGAAAGTGTAAAGGCAACTACAGCATTCCTCCAAATGATTCTTCTTACTAGTTTTGATTGAAATATTCTAAAAACTGCTTCACACTGAATTCGCTAAAAAGGCCTATTCACTGCTATTTCAAATGCCAAGCCTTTTGTGACACCACAAAGATTTTGGAAGGAAGTCAAGTTAGTAAAAAAGGATAAATACTCAAACCCACTACAAATGAGGGTATGACAACCAAACACGGGAAGCAAAAAAACCTGTCAATTTCTGGGAAAGCACATAGACTTGAAGTGGATCGATTTTGTCTCCCAACTTTTTCCCTTTTTGCCATCTACGCAATCTGACAACTTCACAGCGAGTGCTGGCTTCGTTGTTTGCAATTGCCTTTGCATTGGGTGACATCACTAGGCAATTTGATCATTTTTTACATCAAAAGACCACATTTCGAGGGTGGAAACAGCCAGAATATTGATTCATGGGTTGGCATGTGAGCAAGAATTAAGTTGAATTAAGTGACTTGCTACTCTCAATTAACTCTCACAACAGGGTTTCTGGCCCATAGTCGATTAAGTTATTGTTCTTCCAAGGGTGGGACAAAATGTAAATGTTACCACAACATTAGCCAGAAAGGATGAGAACAGAAAAATGGTCTATGAACAACACCTATATGACCACTGAATTTAGCCTATGGTATATGGAGATGATCACTTTTACAGACAACCCCCATTAGTTGAAGGAACTATTGTATATGTTAGGTATTTACTTCTGCTTTGTTTACTTACAATATTGTATATCGAATATCGATTCAATTGCATATTTCAACCTGAAATGGATGCAATTTCACTTAACACTTCCATCAAGTGCTTTAACTATAATTAAGTGACATAGTGACAATATTTATACTGCAAAAATATAATTTCTATTTAAGGTTGCAGTTGCATGTTTAAAAATGTACATAAATAAAAAGCGAAATACATATATGTCATGAAAATATATTCTAAATGTAAATCACCATAGAGTCTCATTACCGAAATTGACAATCCTCATTACCGAAAGGTACTTAAAACATTGCGGTAATGAGAATGTGTATTGCGGTAATGAGATGGCTCAGCACAATAATGCTAACTGTAACTTGAGTAATTATGACATAGCTAATTCATGACCATTGTTGAATTCTGAAAAGGAATACCCTATTACCAAGCAAGTTTAAAATGAAAAAATCTTTTTCATTTCGAAATATTGACTGATTTCGGTAATGAGAACCACTTTTGTCGTATTTGCATATTTTTGAGACAAATTGTGACATTTTACAGGCACAAACAATAAGGCTGACTAATCATGTAGCAATCTTGAATCTCCTGTTAGTTCAGATGAATTGGAGGTAGTTTCAGCTCATATTGAAATTTTGATGGCTTTTAATTGTAGTTCTGAAATATATTGCGGTAATGAGAAGAAAAACTTGGGGACACGATCTTTTCTTGAAATATTCATTAGTGTTCATTATTTAAATTGCCAACAAGGAACACTTAATGAAACTTCGGACATAGACTAACGCTCTTGTAGTGTCATTTCTGTATTTTTAAAGTTTTTATTATGTTTTACCCTAATTCAAAGACCAGAAATTTTGGTCGGGACACATTTCGGTAATGAGAATTTGCCTATAAAATGCATAAAAAGTGGAAAATAAAAATAATATTTCTTAAAATGAACTAGTGTGCCAGAAAGTACACGTCTCACTCTACAGTCATGTATATTATCAAAAGAATCCCCGTCATATTTAACCATTAAAAAGTCATTGCCATTGTTTTTTTTAGCTTCGTGAGAATCACCCACACACACACATCGCGCGCGCACACACACACACACACACACTTGTGTGTGTGTGTGTGCATGTGTGTGTGTGTGTGTGCATGTATGTGTGTGTGTGTGTGCATGTGTGTGTGTGTGTGTGTGTGCATATGTGTGCGTGTGTGCTGCTGTGTATATGTCTGTGTGTGTGCATTTTGTGCTGTGTATAGTGTTTTTGTGCCTGTAGAGTTGCATGCTGTCTGTATGTTGCTGTCCGTGGTGCTGAAAGCTGCTCCTCTCTGAGTGTGGGGCTACACTAGCCTGATTATCATCGACTTTCAAATCTCTTCGAGACTTGGTATGACCAAGAGCATAACAATGAACATTTCCCAAACAGCATGCTTGACCAGCCACCCTAGGTTTGCTACTGGTTGACTGGTTTCCTACAAAGTGGGTGTCGTTCCCGATTTTTCTGTAGATCAGAAACAATATTTACATTGCTCTTGGCCTGACTAGAAGCAACGACGAAGGTGTTGCGTCACTACAGATGGCATGGCCTGGGTAGAGCTACACCCCTCTCCCCCAACTCTCCTACCCACCTATCAGTTCAGCACATAACGACTCCAGAGCATGTGTATGAGTGTATACATAGCAGTGTATGTGCATATGTGTGTATGAAGACTTGCTCACCTCCCCAGGGCCAGTGTCAATGAGTGCATGTTTACTGTTTGTGTGCGTGTGCGTGTGTGTGTGCGTGTGCGTGTGCGTGTGCGTGTGCGTGTGCATGTGAGTGTGAGTGTTTATGTGTGTGTGTGTGTGCGTGTGCGTGTGTTCATGCACACGTTAGTGTTATTTCAGGTGAGCTTGTCAGTCAGTGACGCTGTTGGCCCAGATTTGTCAAGGCTGCCTGTCACTGTCACGTCACTCTTGATTGCTTTGATTTTTTCATCTCCCAAGCACCTCTCTCATACGTATAGATCCTGCACAGTACACACATTTTGAAGTGTTAATTCAACACTTAAAGTAATTAGATTGTAAGACCAATTGCAAGAGTGATTTTGACTCTCTGAGAATTGAATTAATCTGTAATATTTACACGTTTAAACATTTATATACATTTACACATTTGCGTTTGGAGGTTGGGGTGTGCACATCCACAAAACAATAATCCAGGTGCCAGACAAAAGTGATAGATAGTGTGATACAGTGGTCCACACACTGGGTATGAGCTCCAAAAAATATAAACTTAATTTCATTATACAATCGCCAACATTTCAATCCCACTGCTGGATCGAAACGTTGCCGATTGTACTATATTGGAATAAAGTTTATATTTTTTGGAGCTTACGTGTATACCCAGTATGCGGACCACTCTATCACACATTTACACTTACACATTACTCTGGGTACAGAGTGTTGCCATGGGTGTGGTGGTTACTGCCCCCCATCGTCACCATCAGTGTCCCCAGACAGCGTCCCCACTGCTCTGCTGCCATCACACACACACACACACACACACACACACACACACACACACACACACACACACACACACACACACACACACACACACACACACACACACACACACACACACAGAAGCCACTATAGCACCTGCGTGCTCGGCAGCATTGACGCATGGCTCTTGGAGGTTAAGTTATGCGGCGCGGCAGACGAGAGTACAAAGGAGGGTTATGATGCAAACGCCTGCCAAACAGCAGTGGCACCCCCCAGCTCTCGTCTCCAGTCACAAGGCTGTATAGTCTGACTGAGCGTAGGCAGGAGCGGCAAGGCACGGCTGGGGCGTCAAAGGGTGATGAATTGAATGGCTGGGATGAGGAGGAGGATTTTTTGTACCCCTATGCACAGCACATAGTCTTTTTTAGTTGTTTTTTTTACCCGTATGCACACTAAATTGTTTGTTTTTTAACCTATGCACAGTTTATTCAACACTAAAACAGTGTTAATTCTGGCCAATTAAGTGTTGAATTAACACTGCCAAGGTTATCTGTCATGTGGAGATGAACTGAAGTATTGGCCAGGGGTGTGGAGGAGATTTTGTATCCACACACAAAGTAGATATTTTTTACCCCTATGCATAGATATAGTTTTTACCCCCTTGAAGAGTAGATATAGTATTTAGCCCTATGCATAGTAGATATAGTTTTCACCCCTATGCACAGTATATTGAACACTTAGAGAAGAGGGCCAACTTGAAGAGTGCTACTGTAAATTTGAGTCTGTGTGTAATTAACTGCAAATATTTACTTGAGTGTCATAGGGACATGAATTGAGGTAGGGCCTACTTGGCAGAGAAGAGCCGTTTTTACCCCTATGCAGAGTTGATTAAAGAATTAATTAATTAATTTAAGAGGATAGGTTCAAATTGAAGAGTGTTAAAAATTTGAGCCAATGAGTGTGGAAGTATCACAGTAAAGTAAGTTATTACGTTTATTATGTCTAACTGTTTAAATCACACTTCGCATTTTACACTTGCGCTTGCATTTTATAACTTCCGTCTTCATCAGAGGGTCACTGGGATATACCGTTGCAACATGTCTGGTAAAATATAAAACTTTTACATGTCTGAAGTAAAAGAAAAACGCAAGTGTGGTAGCACTGTAAAGGTTTAGTGCAGAGGTTCCCAAACTGGGGGGTCAGGACTCAGGACCCCTGAAGGGGTCACGGAGGTACTGCAGGGGGGCTGCAGAGAGAAGGGACTTTGCATAAAACCACAAAAACCACAGGTTAACAGTCCCAATCATCACATGAATTGGTTTGTAACAATATTTACATTTTAAAGTTTTGTAAATTAAGAATAATTAAAAAATAGCATTTTGTATATGGGAGGGTGGAGGTCGCAAAAATATCCTGAGGTCCAAAAGAGGGTCATGGCAGAAAAAGTTTGGGAACCACTGTATTACTGGTAGAGGAATTGAGGGACTGGCCAGGGATAGGGAGGGGTTTTCTATGTCTGTGTGAGACTGATTCTTTGACGGCAAAATATCTTGAACATGAATGAATGGCCTCCTCCTCGCACAAAAAGATACAGTATGCATGAGGTGGCGAGCTGTCCCACTGGTGCCCCTTTCCTGTGGGCCTGAAATCAATTCACTAAGGCTTTTATACACATGTATTGCAGTCGCTTTTGAAACCCGTTATCGGATATCAGTCGCATAGTCGCATACAAAGAAAAGGTTTTTGGTTTGACGTTTACTTTCCCCTATACCATTTCGCTCTTTCAAATCAATGCCAAACATATTACAAGAGAGTCAGTGCACAGGTGCAGAGCAAATGACTGTCAACATAATGCCTGGGAGATGGAGATCACTTGGCTTTCCTTGATTGTAATTCCGTTGACTGACACGCTTGATTACCATAATCATGCTGAACAAACAGTTTCAGCCTGCCTGGCTCTCTTCCTGTAGGCTACCGTACCCCCATACAGCTCTGCATGTACTGTAGGTTATACCCCCATACAGGTCTGCGTGTACTGTAGCAGTATCAGGAGAACTTTCCAAGCTTCAGGTCCAGGCTACAGTAGGCATACTTTTTCTCCATACTAGTGGTGTCAACAATAATCGATTCGATAAATTAAAGAACTCCAAAGCATTGAAAACCGCAGGACTGATACACACAAAAGCCAAAAAAAATATGTTCTTCAGTATATGACTGCTACAGTACACTTCTGTAGCTGGATACGTCCACATATATAGTAGCCCTATAAGGTTAGTATAGCCTCCGACTGCAGATGAGCCGTCAACTCGCCTAACACTCAAATAACAACACTTCTATGACAATGCAGATAGTCTTAAGCAACCGCTTAAGACTTGGTCATTTCCATTTTGGTGACAAAAAGGTTATAACAAAGGATGTACGCTAAGGGGTTAATAGACCTATTTCCAAGCTTTGGCACTCTTGTTCTGTACCTGTGTACCGGTATGTCTATAAAGGCAGCTTTATGTCTATAAAACCCCCTGCAGCCAGAATTGAACTTCCCGTCTGAGAAATGTTACTGCCGTCTGATGTTGTTATTGTTGTTTTGTTTGTTAGTTGGTTTGTTTTGCTTTTTTGTCTGCTCCTTTTCTGCCCCCAAAACTATGTCTATGTTCCACTGAGAGTGCCATTTGCACAAGGCCCCTGTTGTAATACCAGTTTAATTGAAGCCAAGCAGAGAAGAGAAGAGTGGCCCTCTGGATGAGTCGAGATGAGAGAGAGAGAGAGAGAGAGAGAGAGAGAGAGAGAGAGAGAGAGAGAGAGAGAGCGCTTTCTTCTCCCCCCTCTCCACCGGATTAGAGCAGAGAGACAGGGCAAGAGAGACTAGGGGTGATATGCGGTATTAATCTGGGTGGCGAGACACTGGGGCTGCCAGCTGAGGACTTGTTTAGACAGTAATTACCTGTACTGACGGATCGGCTCTCCTCTCAAAGTGCATTATGTGTGAACGCAGCCGCCACACAATGGGAACTTTGCATTGGACAATAGATTTATACGCTCTAATGCAAATGGGTTTTAATGCAGCCAGCCAGGGTTTTGTTGGAGTTGAAGTTCTTTTTTTTCTTCCTCCATCTCTCAAATGTATTGCAACTGCAATCAGAAAACACACAGGAAAAATTTGCATTAGCAAAGGCCTGAGCTACGGCTGTTAGCTCAATAGCAACAACATGACCCACTCACATGAGCATGCAGAAGGTCTCTTTTTTACCAGATATCAAATCAAATAATTATATTTCTAGTTTTTCAGCTCAGTAATATAGCTAACTCTTTAATGTTAGTTTGCGAAGCGGGGACATGTGCCTGGCAAGATAGTGCTTCTGCCTTTGCGGTGAGGAATGGCCTCATCTCGGAGAAAGTAAAAGCATTGCTTGTAGCATTAAGAGGCTTAGTCCTGATTAATTCACAGCGGCATAACAAATAGAATCAATTCCAGCTGAGGCATTAAATTACCTGTAATTGGCCCATTGATTGAATATTCTGATCTAGTTGATTGATTTTATTGTTCATTAATTTAAAAACAAATCACCCGGCGGTCCGGTGGACCCTGGAGCTGCACAGCCATCTTGCGGACGTGTGCACATTACCCAGAGTTTTCATGCAGAGGAATCAGCGGTGAATCGACTCAACTTCTCTATGGGGTTTTCTCCAACGAGAGGCAAGAGGCTTCCGCGGCGCTGTGCCACTCTCCATTACCCGCTAAGCTCTATTGTGGTGACACTTCCTGTTTAGCTGCGGAATGCAGAGATTAGTGGCTTATTTAGCTTCATGGCCCAGGCAAATGCTGCTTTCTGATTGGCTAGTGGTGATGCTATGTCCCATCTATATAAAGTTCCTAATCTACATTTCTTGCATATTTTAAATACAGTTGTAGCACTTTATTATCCCCCCTTAAGCTAGCAACACACTAAAATGCAATGTTAATTCAACAATATCTTCTTTTGTCTATTTGGTACGGAACCAGACTACTCTCTAAGTTTTCAATTATTAACACTGCATTTGTAGCCTACTATATATACAGTGCCCTCCATAATTATTGGCACCCTGGCCCTGGTTGAGATGTGTTAAAAGCCTTAAAATAAATTTAGTGTTTATTGCAGAAGAATACTGTCACACTGAAAATTGTAGGAAAATGTAGCCTTCAACTCAAATGAATTGTAAGAAAATAAAAAAATCCCTGACTGAAAAATAATTATTTTTCATTAAATCACCTGTTCCACAATTATTGGCAACCTTAACAATTCCCAGGAAATAAATATAATTGAAGCATTTCTGTCATTTCTACAGTAGTTTACAAAGTTTACCAGAGTATGTAGGAACATTTAATTAGTAATTCATCACTTCCCGTTTCCCTGGGGTATAAATATGACGTGACACCGAGGCCATTTCTCTTATCCACTCTTAAACATGGGAAAGACAAAGGAACACAGCATACAAGTGAGGCAGATGTGCGTCGACCTTCACAGGTCAGGCAGAGGCTACAAGAAGATTGCCACTCAACTGCAGCTGCCCATATCCACTGTGAGATGAATAATTAAGAAGTTCAAAACACTGGAACAGTGGTAAACAAGCCTAGACGAGGACCCAAGTTTCTTTTGCCACCACGCACAGTGAGGAGGATGGTAAGAGAAATCAAAAGATCTCCAAAGCTCACTGTTACAGAATTACAACAAATGGTAGCATCCTGGGATCACAAAGTCTCCAAATCAACCATCAGGCGCTGTCTACACACCAACAAGCTGCTTGGAAGGCATGCACGGAGAAAACCTTTCCTCACTCACAATCATAAACGCAAATGTCTGGAGTTTGCCAAGCGGTATTGGGGCCTCAACTGGGACCGTGTGCTTTGGTCAGATGAGACCAAGATTGAGCTTTTTGGCAACAAACACTCTAAGTGGGTCTGGCGTGCCACGAAAGATGCGCATGCTGAAAAGCACCTCATACCCACTGTGAAGTATGGGGGTGGGTCAGTGATGCTGTGGGGCTGTTTCGCTTCCAAAGGCCCTGGGAACCTTGTTAGAGTGCATGGCATCATGAATGCTTTGAAATACCAGGACATTTTAAATCAAAATCTGTTGCCCTCTGCCCGAAAGCTTAAGATGGGTCGTCACTGGGTCTTTCAGCAAGACAATGACCCTAAACATATGGCCAAATCTACACAGAAATGGTTCACCAGACACAAAATCAAGCTCCTCCCATGGCCATCTCAGTCCCCAGACCTCAACCCCATTGAGAACCTGTGGGGTGAGCTGAAGAGGAGAGTACAGAGGAGAGGACCCAGGTCTCTGGATGATTTAGAGAGATTCTGCAAAGAGGAATGGCTGAAGATCCCTCTTTCTGTCTTTTCCCATCTTGTGAAACATTATAGGAGAAGATTAGGTGCTGTTTTGTTGGCAAAAGGGGGTTGTACAAAATATTAACACCAGGGGTGCTAATAATTGTGACACACATTATTTGATGTCAAATAATTATTTCTTTATGTGGGATTTTTTCCCCACTGAATAAATGCACTTGTATTGAAGGTTGGATTTTTCTCTTTTTTCCATTAAGGTCCCATATTATTTAGAAAAAAAAAAGAATAATTGGAAGCTAAAAAACACATCTCAACCAGGGGTGCCAATAATTATGGAGGGCACTGTAGGCCTACCATTCATTTAGGGCCTCGGCCCATGTCAAACTTAGTCACTTTTCTTGGTCATTTTTTGTAACTTTTATTATCGAACAGCAGATAATGATTCCTAATTCTAAAGCAATTCTCTCATGTAATATAAATGTTTCCTAAATTTTGGATGGTGGCAACTGGGCCATGAGCGGCCTAACAGCCTACCGAGGCGTGCACATCCACGGAATTAATCAACTTGGCGGAGCATAACTTCCCTCCACTTTGCGTTGGTAAGTTATTGGGCTCCGCCAGCGCTGATTAATTCCATGGAAATGCACGCCTCGCGCCGCCTCGCCTCGCCTCGCCTCGCTGGCTGTTATCCCTTATGTGTCCCCCGCCCCCATATGACCCCCGCCAGCAGAACAGAGATCCCCGCATTGTGCAATTACACAGATGTAACTTCCAGCTTCGACGAAAAAAGACAACATTATCGTTAGCGCATAGGCCTACCTTTATTCTCTCCCAAAAAAAGGGAAGAAGAAAGCAAAACAGTTTTAACGTTGACGGGGATCGCCCTCAATGAGCCCAAACATTTAGAGCAGCTCCCACGATGGTCACACGTGTCATGTTTATTTGAGGCTGCTTTGGCTGCGAGACATAAGAAAGACTTTAGGGGAAGCGAAAAGCTCTTTGAAAACGGCTCCTTTTTTCCTGGCTCGCCTCGCTCTATGCCTCAGTGCCATCCTGTTATATAATGTATTTCCCCTGTACTGGCTTCGGCACCCAGACTTTGTGTGTATGAATATTTAAAGACAACCATAAAATATCTATCAGTCACTACCAATTAGGCGGCACCTCCGCACGCCTCTGCTGCCTTTTGTCCTCCACAAATTAAAGTGATCTTCCATTGATGAGCAGCAAGTGGTGAGTGGTCTATTTAAGATCAAAAGAACCAGATAGGAGCCTCGGCAAAAATAAATAAATAAATTTAAAAAAAGAGAGAGAGAGAGGGGAGAAAAAAAATAAAAGCGTTCAACTCTGTTTTGGTTCTTCTTTTCCTTGGGCTGCCTTGATTAGAGGGACTGAAACAGCCCAGTGAATGACATTGCCACGGAGCATAGCAGGATGGCCTTGTAACGGCCGAGTCCCTTGGTGAAGCTCGCTCGGCTACAGTATGCGTTTGACATTCAAGGTTGCCTCCAAATGATGTTTGCCATGTCAGATTACATGACCACAGACACATGAAATGTGACGACGCATCGCATCCGCTGAGTATACACTTGCAGTGGAAAAACAATGTGCGTTGTCAGTCATGATAAAGCTGAGCATTGCCCTGAGATGGGAAGGCTTACTCCGTCAAGACAGCAATGCAAGCCAGCACCATGATAGATGTTGCACAGCAGCAAAACAATATGCCTTGATAGGAAAAACAACTTTGTGTGTAAGGGAGGGAAGGGGGGGGGGGTACATTTCAGAAAGACATTACTTTTAGCTACGCTGGCTGTGCTGTCTGTCTGGAAAATCATAAAATCATAATGCAAGCACACACGCACACAGTCCACTGTCTTCAGTATGCTGCAACAAATCATAATGCAAGCACACAGAAAACTCACACGCAGGCACGCACGCACACACACATGCCCGCACGCCGCACGCACGCACGCACTCAAACACATACACACACACACACACACACACTATAGAGGCCAAGGAAAGGTCACGACATGGTAGGAGGAAAAGGAAGATAGTTTCTAATTGAGTGAAGTTTCATTTTATTCAAAGAAAAACACAGAAAAAGAACTAGGTGTTTCAGGTATTTCCCTTGTTGACCCAGCAGACATATTAACTTTTAAATTGTGAGAAACAAGATAAATGAAATTCCATAATTCATATTTATTCCATTTTATAATAAACGTTTAGCCCTGAGCAATAACATATTGAAAATTCTTGTTCGTATTGTGCTATCTTGTACTCACACTCTACTTGCACTTCTCTGCACGTTCTCTGACTTTCTCTCTCCCTCTATCCATCTCTCTCTCTCTCTTTCTCTCTCCCTCTCTCAATTTCTATCTCTCTTTCTCCCTCCCTCTCTCCCTCTCTTTCTCTCCCCTCCCTCTCTCTCTCTCTATTGCCCATTCCCCATTCTGTATCTGAGCCATAGGTACTTCTCTCTCTCTCTGTCTCTCTGTCTCTCTCTCTCTCTTCCCCATTCCGCATTCTGTATCTGAGCCATAGGTACTTCTCTTCTCTCCATCTGTAGGTCCACCTTTTCTCCGTCTAAGCTGTAAGTCGTTCTCCAATCCCCGGGCAGGATAATCTTATCCATACACTCTCCTCTGCCAACCTGGAGCTGCTGCTCGCCGGCGCTCCAGCCTGCTCAGCTGTTATGTTATGAGAAGCAAAAGGGATTTCCTTCTTTTGCTTCAACACTTGAGTGAATTTATAAGTCTCTGTCAGGCCCGAGAAACTCCTCTGGCTTCACGCGATGTCTCTTCCCAAGCCCCCGACCGGCAGGCTCCCTCCCCGGCCCCCGAATCCAGAGTCTGGACCACGTGAGAGGAGGGCCCCAAGGGGGGGGAAGGGGAGCGACAGGCTATGAGAGAGAGAGAGAGAGAGAGAGAGAGAGAGAGAGAGAGAGAGAGAGAGAGAGAGAAAGAGAGAGAGAGAGAGAGAGAGAGAGAAGGAGATAAAAACATGGAGGGTGGAGAAAGAGAAAGAAGAACCTGGGGGAAAGAGGGAGGGGCGGCAAGTGAGAGGGTGAGAGAGAGAGAGAGAGAGAGAGAGATAGAAAGAGAGAGAGAGAGAGAGAGAGAGAATGAGAGAGGAAAAGAGAGAGAGATAGAGAGACAGAGACAGAGAAGGGGTGTGTAGTTGAGACTATATATGATCCGAAGAGCAGTACATGTCTGACACATACATGCCTGTGGAGCTGAGGGAGCGATGTGGAAGACACGCGGTCCCCCGGGGGACACATGCCAACCTCCACCATCATACTCATCTCCAGGGCAACCTCCTTTACACTGTGGCTTTTATTCAGTGTGTGCGTGTGTTTGTGTGTATGTGTCTGTGTGTGTGTGCATGTGTTTGTGTATGTGTGTGTGTGTGTGTGTGTGTGTGTGTGTGTGTGTGTGTGTATTCTGTTTGTGTTAGTGTGTGATCTCCAGGATACTGTAAATACTCCTCTTCTCGTGGGCAACCTCCTTTACACTGTGTGCTTTATTCAGTGTGTGTGTGTGTGTCAGTGCTTTACACTAACTTTTTCGCTTACCAGCCATTTTGGCTAGTGGTTTTCCTGACTCACTAGCCATTGGGCCTCTTCACTAGCCATAATTTTCTTAACCATCATAGCAGCTTTAATGAATTATATAAGTAAGGGTTAACGTTCGGCGAGAAGGTCGCTACCGTGGAATAGCAGCACGACAGAGAGAATCTTTAGACCCCGACGCGGAGCGGAGGGGTCTTGTTCTCTCTGAAGTGCTGCTATTCCACAAAGCGACCGACTCGCCGAAAGTTAACCCGCTTATTATATGGATATACTTAATGACTCACACATGGCGGGGACATTTCTTTAGGCCTATTTAATGTTAAGATTGTTGCTGCGCAAAACAAAACAGTGCCGTTGTGGAACACCGCTAGGCAACAGCTAGGTAGCCAGGACAACAGGTGTTGTCTATCGCAGCAGCTGATTAGAGTCTTGTTGAAAAGTCGCTTTAGCAGTGAAAAGTCTTGTTGCCATTGACAGCGGTCTGTTATAGACCAACCCGTCCGTTATCGAAAAATAACAGACGTGCGAACGTTGGGGAGCCCCGTTGAAATGAATGGAGCATTCGACCGATGACGTCGCAACCATATAATAATAAAGTATAATCTAATCTAATCTAATCTAATCTAATCTAATCTAATATAATATAATATAATACAGGGCCTAATAACTAGAATTGTTATTAACTGGTCCATGCATGCATGCATGCTATAAGAACAGATTAACTTATCTGAGGAATGGCATAGCCGTGCAGAAACACCAAGCACAGTGTTGTGGAAGGGCACAAATGTAAGCTACATGAGAGCAAAATATTTCCGTCTTTGATCTGAAGGGCACTTTCGATGCGCAAAGTAGATAGTGCAAAGTCATTGCCAAGCTTCGCATGTCCTCGGTCATGGATGTGGAATAACACCTCTTCTGGAATATTTTCTCATAAAAGTAGGCTATCCACTAGAAGGCACACACATATGCGGCCGGTAACTACAGAAGGAGCTACGACTTCCTTTCATTCCGTTTAATATTGAGTTGTTTAAAATATAGGCTAAACGGACGCAAGGCAAGATGGGCACATGCAAAGGGACATGGGACATGATTTGTGCAGTCTGGAAGGCTACTACTGCGCGTTGTTTAAGCCCCGTTTGACAGTCGGGAACAACGGCACAAGAAACATGGAGGAATATTAAGGTATGATGACATACAGGCAAATCAGAAAATTATTTAAACCGAACATTATTAATGCCGCATGTGTCCTTGTCTTATCACTGCGCTAATTAGTCTCAAAACTTTCACAAGACTGAGGTGTTCTCCTCTCGCCTTGGTCATTTTAATGTCCACTACTACTATGCATTGTAATGACAGATCCCAAAACAGGTCAGTTGAGATGAACTTCGCTACTTTATTTTCACGTGAAGGTTTTCAGTGACATTTCCACGCACGCTGATGTGCTGCAGGTAGCTCGCTGCTGCCACTCATATTCGCAAGACTAGCTCTATCAGATTCCTCTCGCGCGTGAGACACAGGTGACACGTGACACAGGTGCTTCATGGGTATTGTAGGCTCGCGAAATCGCATTGCATTGCGCTTGTAGCAAAGACGGTCCGAGGGGAAAAACTACAAAATGCGGTGCCTCATCATTTAGAATTGTAACGGACCCGCCAGAATGGCTAGTGAACCTTCGGTATCTACTAGCCAACACCGACTTTCACCCGCATTTGGCTACCTGGCGTGTGTTAGTGTTAAGCCCTGGTGTGTGTGTGTGTGTGTGTGTGTGTGTGTGTGTGTCTGTGTCTGTGTGTGTGTGTGTGTGTATTCTGTTTGTGTTAGTGTGTGATCTCCAGGATATTGTACTACCTACTGTACATGTGGAAATACATTCCTCAGGGTTTTGTCTCTCGGAAAGCGAAGTTGTTAGCTAGTCAGCAACTTGTTGACAAGTTGACAATGTGAAAATGTATTGCAAACAACAAAGAAGCTGGCGTAGTTTGCCATGGTTTCGAGACATTCACCTCAGGAATGCTTTGCTCTTCACTAGCAAACAGGATTACAACTTACTGTATATTAGGCCTACATTTTATTACATCAAATATATGTATTTCGGTTTTGACATGAATACAATTTGATGGAATTGTAATTATAATTAGGGCTGTCAGTAGATTAAAAAAATTAATCTAATTAATTACAGAATTTGTAATTAATTAATCTAATTAATCGCACTTACTCGTATGTTCTTTTCATGACGCGAAACAAAACATGTACTGCAGACTTACTTTAATACGAGGGTATTAGTGACATCCAAACTGTGTAGTGATGAGTAAATTGTATATGCCACGAGTAGTTAAAATGACAAATCATTGTATTCATTCTATTCTTAGACATACACATACCTGAGCTATAAACATTACAGAAAAACATAATAATAATAATAATAATAATAATAACAATAACAATAACAATATAGGCCCTATGATGTAGCCTACTAATATGTTAAAATAGGCCTGGTAAACAGAGTTAGTGAATAAATAGGCTACATTAGCCAACACAAAAAATGAGTCTACAGTATCTTATCTATCTATCTATCTATCTATCTATCTATCTATCTATCTATCTATCTATCTATCTATCTATCTATCTATCTATCTATCTATCTATCTATCAGAAAAGGTCAGAGTTCAAGGAAATGGGAACACCCCCTGATGAAACAGATGACGTGCATTCATTCACGTTTTGTTTACATTTTGGGGAGCTGGATTAGCCAGGAATGATAACTGCACTGAGCTAGCCAATAACCCTTGCTTGGACTAAACATTGATTCAACACCAAAATATTCTATGGATATAAGACAGGACAAGAAAGACTGACTGATGTAAACTTCTCCAAACTATCTGCACGAAAGGTAAGACATCCTATCTCTGTATAGCGATTGGTTGAAGCTAGAAAACGTCAGTGTCTGAGGTGTTAGTGGAAGTTAGCGATCAAAGTTGTCAACTTGACATCTTCGGCAAAGATTCACAGTGGTATTATTTTATTCTGAACGTGGCATGTATCACTCAAATCGCTGTAATCACAACTCAACTTGAGAAGATCATATTCCAGCACTTGCGATGACTTTGTGCTGTCAAATTGAAATCCCTATAGGCTACTCTGCGCTGTTGACACTTGCACTGTAGCTTGTGTCGTAATTTCGGAGCCTGTAATAATATTTTGATTCTTATGTGCAGCGTGGAAAAGGTAGCAATTATCTATCAAGTGGTTTGATGTTGTAGTGAATAGACAAGTGTTGTTCTGCAGATGAGCAGAAACCTCTGCTGAAATTGCGGTAGGCTCTAGGTAGTAGCTTGGCTACCGCGGTCACACATCATGAACACAAATATTTGCGTTGTGCGTTTCAAAGCCTGAACAGTCAATTCATTCGTATGCTTGTATGAAAGATTTAACCCTGTGAAACCTGAACCATGAAAGCAATGAGAGAAAATTCTAATTTTTTGGAATTTGCTTCAATATTGGTCCCTTATAAGAAATGTAAAAAAAACCAACACAATTTTGTTAAGGTCAATGAGATATTTAATGCATCATATATGATGCATCAGGCTTTTTATGAATTAAAATTCCGATTTCATGACCATTGAAAAATGACTTTTAATACATTTACAACTTTTTTTTAATTTAAAAACGTTGTCAGCCTGGTTGGGTAATTTTTTAAAATCTATGTAAAAACATAGCTGATCGAATGCTTAACAACCTATTTATGAGTGTAATATAGATCATTATTCATTTTTGATGAGTAATTTGAATATATGGGTCCATTACTACAATTGGACCATTTCTCCATTCACTTCAATGCATTTTTTACGAGATCATAATTTCAACATTTTGCATTACATTTTCAAAACATTACATTTTTAAAACCTGTTTCTTAAGGCAATATCTTTGTCTTAAAGTAAAACAACTTGTGTGTTTTGTTAAACGATCGTCGTGGTATGCTTTGTAAGTTTCCCTATGGAGCAAATGCATTGATGGCTGACTTCCTGCCACCGCCGGATGGTGCTTATATGTCTCATCAGTTTTAGCACGATCTCTCTGCAACACGGTGTAAAAATATAAACTCTTCCTTGGTTAATTGCACAAAGCAAGTGTTCAAATTAAAGGATGTAGAGTTATATTTCGGAAATTTGTACACAAACCTTTTGCAATTTGACGATATCTCAGCGTCGGTCAGGGAAACCGCTTCTACTCCATTTTTGCATTTTTCGCCGAGCTGTGATCAACTTGTTGTTGACCGCTGCTCTCTTGTGGCGGTTTCCGTGTACTGCCGGACGTTTGGAAATGACACGCAGGATGTTTTTGAGATGGATTTTTTTTGTGTGTCAGCGTGGAGAGGGCTTTGAATTTGATGCATCATATATGATGCATCCGGCGCGATAGGGTTAAGGCCTACCACAAGTCCAACTATTATACAACTGCCATGGCCAAATCAAAACTGTCTTGAAATGCGCCTGTATTCATATCAGATGAACCAGCTGCCGAGCGCAGACTGGTAGCTTACATCTTTTGATAAAATGCGTACTAAAAGTTATCAAATAATAGACAAATCGATAATGGGAATGTATTTAAGCTGTAGAGATTGTCTGATTGCTTGTGTTAATTGAAGGAAAACGTCGTTGGTCCACATCTATTTTTTTAACTGAACTGCTGTTCGCAGCAATGCGTCAACTGGCACATCTCGTAATAATTCAAAAATTATTAAAAATAATCAAATACAAACATATGCTTTTGTTCATGAAAAAAGACAGAAAAGTGTCTTGTGTATTTGTTGTATTTATTGTATTTTAGCTTTAGAAGTTGACGGACGGCTTGTATTTATCACGGCGTGAGTGAGTGAATTCAGTTGCCACGCCATGCGCTTTTGGTGTGGCTTAGAACGTATGTCTACCCATAAATAATTAATGCCATTAATTTTTACAACGCGTTAATGCACCTTGTAATTAATTATCTAATTAACGCGTTAAAATGACAGCCCTACTTATAATACAATGTAGTAATTTGATGGAATTAAAATAAAATGACCAATATTGGTACGGACTATTTAGTCTTTCCAAAATGTTGGTTGTGACATGTCACGAGCAGCCTTATACTGTATAAAAATACGCCCATGGCTGCTGCCCCCCCTCCCCCTTTAGACCCTCTCCCCTCTGGTGTGTGTGTCTACTGGACACTTCAGTATCTAGTGTTTTCACCTCTTTTGCTCTATGGAGGTAGTCTGGCCTCGATGCATAATACATCCAAAGATTGTTGATGAGAACAACCTTCCCTCAAAACCCTGCCCTCTTTGATTCAAAACACATCTTTGCGTTGTAATTGGTTTGCCAGATTCCTGGCATTCTGGCTTCATTGAATCATTATGCGAGGCCAGACCCACCCGTAGACAAAACATTTTGGCGTCCAGCGGGTGGCGCTGGTTCACCAGGCTACTTTGGAGGACTAATGCAGCTGAGGTGTGTCTGTTGTTTTAAGACAGTATTTCTAACTCATTTACAAACATTCGTAAAGCTTCTGTTGATAACTAGATTGCATTCTCACAGAAAATGCTGGAAGCGGGCTTGCCTTTTGGGGCAGCGATGAGCAGTTTTATTTTTTATATCTGTATCCCTAAATTAAAAACAAACTACTATTGAGAAAACAAAGCTAAAAGAAATGTTGGAAAAATCCATCCACCCAGTCAGAAGTTATGGGCCAAACAATTCAGCCATCTTGGATTCAGCCATCTTGAAAGTGTTGTAGCTCCGCGTTTTGGGGATATACTAAATGACATACATGGTATTTTAAGTTGGCTAAGGAACACTGCATATGCTATAATTTTGAAAATCAACATGGGTCTGAGTGGGATTCGAACTCACAACCTCCATATCTCTAATCCAGCACCTTTGCCATTGATACTAAATGACATACATGGTATTTTAAGTTGGCTAAGGAACACTGCATATGATGTAATTTTGAAAATCAACATGGGTCCGAGTGGGATTCGAACTCACAACCTCCATATCTCTAATCCAGCACCATTACCATTGAGTCAAGCAGCTGGCTGTCATAAACATTCCAGCAAGACAATATCAGATTGCATTGAAGAGCTGAACAATAGACTTCTAGAACTGTAGTTGCAGGTGCTCGTTAAGAATAGAATGTTGAGAGAAAGTGACAGTTGAGATGCAACCCTATATTGGCTGCACCTGTTCTGATTGACTGTATGGCAGTTAGTATGGTGCTCTAACCGCACAAATAGACCAAGCGCGATGCGATTCAAGCGACAGAGTGCAGCAGCAAGCGATACAAGCGATTGAGGAGACTAGAGTATGTCCATACAGGCAGAAGGCAAAGCATTCAGGCATTCCCATTGGCTGTGGTCACTGACCTCTATACAGTCATTGGCTGTCGCGGCTTGTCTCCGAGCCGCGTCATAGAAAGTTGAAAAGATTTCAACTTCAAACTGACGCGCTCGTCGCGCAAATCACTCTAGTCTCCAGAATCGCTTTTGTCGCGCAGCTCAATACAAAGTCAATTACTTCCGTCGCTCGCCTCGCTCAGATCGCCGCTGGTGTATTTCTGCGGTAAGGCAGAGGGCTGAATCAAAACTGTTTCTAGATCTTTAGATAGCTGTTGTTAAAAAACTAAAAAGAATTGGTCAATCCTGGTCACAGATTGGAGTGATCTTTCTAACAGTCTTTGAATGAAGCTTATAGGTTAAACGGTTCAGTCACAAATGGACGTCTTGTGAAAGATGTGCTGACCTCTTCAGAAAGGCACTTCAAGAGTAAATGGGAAAAGCAATGGGGCCAGCCCTGCCGTTTTTACACACCTGCCATTTAAAAAGTAATGGGAGTTGGGACATGATACTTTGACAGTTCGGAGACATCTCATAGAGCTTGCTAACAACGCGTCAACTAAACTTCTAGGTGAAAGTGTTGATGTTTTATGAGCAAAAAAAGCTTCCTGCACTCTGATACCTAGAGGGCTGGAATGCCTGGCACAAAGGTTCTACCATTGTTTTCAATGGGGACCCAAACTTGCACAAAATCGCCAAAAACGGAAAAACGACAAGAGACACGGACACGCTATATCAGAACAGATTGTTTGTTTGTTTTTTTATTAGATCCCCATTAGCTTTTGCTTTTAGCATTAGCTATTCTTCCTGGGGTCTTTCTCAATTGTTCATTTAAAATTACAAATATCAGCCACACAGCGTGGCGACAAACACAACATAGGCTACATTGTATTCTTTTTGTGGTTCTTCTAATCAACCATTAACAAATATCCATTACACAGAGTGATAGTAAACATGACATACATATCTACTACATCAAGAGGGAAACAACAAAACTAAAATAAAATACAAAGAGAAAATAAATAACAGATGATCTCCAAGCCGAGCCGGTCGTTTTAGTGTTTGAACGGTGTCTCTATCTCGAAAGGCCTAGGAGGAGATCCATTTTCTATTTTTACTGCCCTGCACAAGAAAGCAACAAAGCAAGCAAGCAAGCAAGCAAGCAAGCATAAACGTACTTAGAGATTACTAGAATCGGGCCTTGCTCTGCAAGCCTGCTTAATAATAAACATACTTAGAGATTACTAGAATCGGGCCTTGCTCTGCAAGCCCGCTTAAATACAGTAGTTCATTATTCACAGTGTTTACTAAGGGGCTGTTATTCTAAAGTGTTACCAACAGCATTAGTCACAAGGAAGGACAAAGAGCTCTGAGCTCTGCAGGGAAATATTGTAGGCCTCCCCCCTCTGTAAAACATCCCCCCACACCCCCCACACCCCACCCCACCCCACCCCACCCCCTTGTGTAGGCCGCTGCAGGGAGATACAGTAAGAGCCTCCTCCCCCCTCTCTACCCCCAGCACCCCCCACCCCCGGCCCCCTGTAGGCTTCCTCCCTCTCTGAATGCCCCCCCCCCCCCCTCTGTAGGCCTCCCCCCCCTATTTGACTTGTGGGGGGTCCAGACCAGCCCAGCGTGAGCGGCCACTCGTTCCTCAAGGTTGACCTTGAGTGCTTAGAAGGGCAAATCTAAATCCCGCCTACAGCGGAGCCCATCACCATCCAGTCTCATAAAGCGCACAATTGATGGAGGCCGTTAAGACGTATCAGAGCGCGCGGGGGCTAATGTCAGGTGGCAGAGTGTGTCTGGGGGGGCGGGGGGGGGGGGTTGGTCGTGAGGGGGGGTGGGGGTTGTGCGAGGAAGGGAAGTGGAGGGCATATGTTGTCTTAACAATGCCTTCAGACTCACCTTTAGATAACCCTGGCAGCCGTGCGTGCGTGTGTGTGTGTGTTTGTGTGTGTGTGTGTGTGTGTGTGTGCGTGCGTGTGCGTGTGTGTGTGTGTGTGTTTGTGTGTGTGTGTGTGTGTGTGTGTGTGTGTGTGTGTGTGTGCGTGCGTGTGCGTGTGCGTGTGCGTGTGCGTGTGTGTGTGTGTGTGTGTGTGTGCGCGCGTGTGTGTGTG
>NC_085860.1:12990722-12998222 GCF_034702125.1 Engraulis encrasicolus
CCTCATCTGGCAACCCTGACTGTCATAGCTAATTGTAACACCATTGACGGTAACACGGTTGACATTTCAGACATTTTTATGATGTTGTGCTAACTAAGGACCTCAGAAGTTCCACCACAACACCTTAATCAATTCATGTATCTGTATGCTTTATCTGTGTTTTTCTACATGTGATTTCTAATTCAGATTCTTATGAATATGTTGATAACACAGTTGACAGGCAATTTTCCCGCTATGAGAACATGAAAAATAATAAAATAAAATTATGGAAGGATGGAGCTCAAAATTTACCAAAAAGTCTTCCCGTATCCTGCCAAAGAGGTTATGACATCACGTGATGTTATTCGTATGGCCTAAGACCAAACCATTACTGATTTATGGAGTGGGTTTCAGACCGTGACACGGTTAACACAGTTTTCGTGGGCACACACAAAATGGCAAATTTCATGTATAATGGAAAGGACAGTGGTCTTTCTGACAGTTTTGTCATATTGTGATGATTACTGTGAATCAACATTTGCAATCGTCTTGGGCAAAACAAGTTTCTTTACATGCTAATATGAAGACTGAATCTGACATTTGGAAAACAGGACGGCATGAAAACACCCAAAACCAGTATTAAATATTCATTCTTGCTGAGGGAAATAATGCCATGTCTACACTTTCTGTATTATATGAAAGATAAATGTTTTCTAATGTCCAAATAATCATTGGATGCAGCTAATAGTTAGTGGAATTGGCAAATAGAATCCATGGACTTAAAAGCGTAGTCGAATCGGAGAATCACTCACACGCACACACACACACACACACACACACACACACACACACACACACACACACACACACACACACACACACACACACACACACACACACACACACACACACACACACACACACACACACACACACACACACACACACACACACACACACACACACACACACACACACAATCACATTCTCCTCCTCTCTCAAGTCCCTCCCTCCCCACATCCACATAACTCCCTCATAACTCCCTCACACACACACGCACAAACACACATGCATCAACATACACACATAGAGACACACACACACACACACATAATCATGCCATCACTGCCCCCCCATCCTACCACATCAACAACATACACAACTCCCCTCCCCAACTCCCAGCGCCCCCCTCCACCCCGACACACACCTACACTGCCCCCACCAGTCTCCCACATCCCCTGCTTCTTCCTTCATGCATACTCAGACACTTGTATACACACATGCACAGAAACTCACTTGCATGTACAGTACACACACAGACATATGTATGTGCGCGCATGGTGTGTACACACTTGCATCCACACACATGTATACCCACACAAACATAGTAACACAGTAAGCAGAAAGAACATACAAGCGCACAAGGAACCACACACACAAACAGACACACACACACACACACACACACACACACACACACACACACACACACACACACACACACACACACACACACACACACACACACACACACACACACTCTCCCCTCCTCCTCTTCCTCCTTCTCCTCTTCTTTCCACTCCTCCTCCTCCTCCTCTTCCTCCTCGTCCTCCTCCCCCTCTTCCACCTCCTCCTCTTCCTCTCTTCCTGCTTCTCCTCCTCCTTCTCTTCCTTCTTCTCCTTCTCCTCCTTCTCCCCCCCCTCCTCCTCCTCCTCCTCCTCTCACACTCAGACAGATGGAACGAGAGAGTAAGCAGGCGAGCAGGCAGGAGGGCGGATGCTGAGGCAGTCAGGCGGGTGGAGTTAAGACATGTAGGCAGACAAGCAGACAGTGTAGACAAAGAGTCACATGTGCAGAGTCACTGAGCATGAACACACACACACACACACACACACACACACACACACACACACACACACACACACACACACACACACACACACACACACACACACACACACACACACACACACACACACACACACTAGGCTACCGCATGACTGACTGAGAGCTCCAGCAGCAGCAGCAACAGCAGTAAAAGCATCCATATCGAGACAGACAGCACGCAGACACAGAAAAAAACTGAGCAGTCAGACAAAGGAACAAACAGACCAAGAGGAGACTGTAAACACAATGGACAGACAGGGGGAAAGGAGGACAGGCCAGGGGACACGTCGAGAGAGAGAGAAAGGCAGAAAGAGACAGAGAGAGAAAGAGAGAGAGCAAGAGGAGGGCAGATATTGCACACACAAAAAAACAAGAAAGAAAGAATGGATCGCCAGCCTTAAAATTCTGGCAGGGGGACGAGAGAGAGAGAGAGAGAGAGAGAGAGAGAGAGAGAGAGAGAGAGAGAGAGAGAGAGAGAGAGAGAGAGAGAGAGAGAGAGAGAGAGAGAGGAGATATTACAACAACAAAAAAACAAGAAAGAAGGGCTGGATCACCAGCCTTAACAGTCTGGCAGGGGGACGAGAAGGAAGCGGGAGAGAGAGAGAGAGAGAGAGAGAGAGAGAGAGAGAGAGAGAGAGAGAGAGAGAGAGAGAGAGAGAGAGAGAGAGAGGCAAATAGACAGACATACAGATAGAGAAAGAGAGAGAGAGATAGAGAGATAAAAAAGAAAGGCAGGAGGATAGACAGGAGCTGCAGCCTTTGCAGTCACGCAGGGGGCTGAGATGAGTGCAGCACGAAGAGGGACAGGACAGGAGGGGGTCGGACGGACGGCAGACTAGACTTTGACAGGCAGACAGCAGAGGCGGGAGAACACAGAGGTATGACAAGGCAGAGAGAGAACAGGAGAGGGAGAGAGAGGGATAGGGAGGCAGAGAGAGGGAGAAGAGAGGGAGAGGGAGAGAGAGAGAGAACAGGAGAGGGAGAGAGAGAGAGGGATAGGGAGGCAGAGAGAGGGAGAAGAGAGGGAGAGGGAGAGGGAGAGAGAGAGAGAACAGGAGAGGGAGAGAGAGAGAGGGATAGGGAGGCAGAGAGAGGGAGAAGAGAGGGAGAGGGAGAGGGAGAGAGAGAGAGAACAGGAGAGGGAGAGAGAGGGATAGGGAGGGAGAGATAGGGAGAGGAGATGGAGAGGGAGAGGGAGAGGGAGAGGGAGAGGGAGAGGGAGAGGGAGAGGAGAGGGAGAGAGAGGGATAGGGAGGCAGAGAGAGGGAGAGGAGAGGGAGAGAGAGAGGGAGAGGAGAGGGAGAGGGAGGGAGAGACTGGCAGAGAGAGAACAGGAGAGGGAGAGGGAGAGGAAGGAGAGAGTGGCAGAGCGGACAGAGACAGGGTGGCAGACAGGCAAAGCAAAGAGAGCTACATACAGGATAGGCAGGATAGCAGACAGGACTACAGACAGGACAACAAGGGGGGGGGTGGGGCATTGGTTAAGCAGACGGGTAAGACAGCAGTCGCTGAAAAGAAGAACATTTCACAACAAGAACATCCCTCTGAGTGCCAACTCTGTGTGTGTGTGTGTGTGTGTGTGTGTGTGTGTGTGTGTGTGTGTGTGTGTGTGTGTGTGTGTGTGTGTGTGTGTGTGTGTGTGTGTGTGTGTGTGTGTGTGTGTGTGTGTGTGTGTGTGTGTGTGTGCGTGTATATGTGGGTGCGTGCATATGTGCGTGCATATACGTATGGGTGAGGGACTTTGTGCCAGCCACAGAAGGGAGCGCTATTAATATGCCGTATGCACGTATGCAGATAGATATGGACATGTGTGAACCCAGAGGTGTGATAAGAGAGGGGAGCAAGGAGGGAAGAGAGCAAGGAGGGAAGAGAGTGAAGAGGAGAGAGGAGAGAGTGAAAGGAGCAGGGAGGAGGGAGAGAAAGGAGCAGGGAGGGAAGAGAAGGGAGCGAGGGGACCAGGGAGGGGAGCGAGGGGAGAAGGGAGCAGGGAGGGAGGAGAGGGCAGCAGGGAGGGAAGAGAAGGGAGCAGGAAGGGAAGAGAAGGGAGCAGGGAGCAGGGAGGGAGGAGAGGGCAGCAGGGAGGGGAGCAAGGAGGGGGAGTAGCATCCAACTGCAGTTTGCAGAAGTGGGCAGGTCTGGATGTCTGAGTCCCCGCCCCCCCCCCCCCTCATTTTGTATCTCGCCCCTCCTATTTTTCCTATTATGGTACTCTGTACAGTCCCACACCATCCCGACGACACCCTATTTGAGAATTTGCGCCAAATGTCTTCTCCGGCAAATGCATAGTACACTGTAGGCCTATTCTATGCACACAACTTGTATCGTGTCTCGTCGTTTGGAGTGCTAAAGAAATGTATTTACTAAACACTGGACATAGAATCATTCATCAATCATAATAGGATATTCGATGGCGGTAGGCCCAAGTGTAGCACACCAACATACATTGATGACTCTTGCTTTGGACAATAATAATGCCTAGTGTAGGCTAATTGCGGTGTGAAGTGGTTTGTATCATGTCTCGTCGTTTGGAGTGTTAAGTAAATATATTTACTAAACACTGGACATAGAATCATTCGTCAATCATAATAGCGCACCATATTTGAGAAATGGACCCAAATGTCAAGTATCTGGCGAATGCAGTAGGCTTATTCTATGCACACAGCTTGTATCGTGTCTCGTCGTTTGAAGTGTTAAGTAAATATATTTAGACCTACTAAACACTGGACATAAAATCATTCATCAATAGCGAATGCGTTACCCTGTATATATACGCAGATTGTATCGTGTGTCGTCGTTTGGAGTGTTAAGTAGGCCTACATAGGCCTACATTTACTAAACACTGGACATAGAATCATTCATCAATAATAGTGAATGCGTAGTTGGCTACACTGTATTCTATGCACACAGCTTGTATCGTGTCTCGTCGTTTGGAGTGCTAATTAAATATATTTAGCCTACTAAATATATTTAATTTTCAATTTCCACTTTCCAATTGCATGAGTGTTTATTTCCATTTACATAGAATAATTTGTCCTTGACCTTACTTTCTCTTTCATAGTAAAGGAGAAGGGATTGATCAAATATGAAACAGTCTCTGCAACTGCTTTAGGTTCCATTGATTTAATGACAATGTTAAGCGCTGTTAGACGGTTAAAAACAAAAGGTATAATGCTAAATGTGTCAGGGTGTCAGTTTGGAAGCGGGGCAGATGCACGAAGGATACCAAAGGCTACTTCAATGGCCTGCTCAGAGTCCAGTCCCCAATCCTAAAGAGATTGTGGCAATTACTCAGCATCCAGGCTTTGGGACTTTGAAGAATGTGCTCATGCTTTTCAATGATGGGTAGGCCTATTTTTAATTTCGAGCGGATCACACATGGAATAATTCGCCACTGCGCAGGCGTTTTACTGCCATATTACTTTTCTTGTGGCACCCATCTTTCGATTTTTAGAAACTGGCACCAAATATCTGGTCTTCAAACTAAGATACCGACCCCCAGAAGAGACACTTAATAATAATTAAAATTAAAAGACCTATGCGTTAACAAATACTAGGCTATATGTAGCTGTCCTTATATTAATTTCCCTCAGGATTAATAAATGATAGCCTACTAAACAGGGTCGCGTGCTGTTCATCACACGGTTCACTCAAATCTCCCCGCTCGTGTTTCCTACACTCACCAAGCCATTATAATTTAGTGGAGTAGAGAGAGTGGATCTACGATTTTATTTGTGAAAACTCTGCGTCTTTCCTCTGCACGGTGCAATGACTTCCAGAGCCATTTTTCTTCCCGTGTAGAAGCTTAGCGCTGAATGACAAGGGGGAGGCACTCAATGTGCTCAGGGGGGAGGAGGGAGATGTGATCCAGACCTGCCCCCCGCCCTGCACACTGCAGTTGAACATACTTGGAGTGGGGAGCGAGGGAAGCGGGGGGAGAAGGAGCGGGGAGGGAGGCGAGCAAGGAGGGAAGAGAGTGGCAGGCAGATACAGGGATTCAAACAGGGACAGGAAGACAGGCAACGAGGAGTGCACATGCGTGTGTGTGTGTGTGTGTGTGTGTGTGTGTGTGTGTGTGTGTGTGTGTGTGTGTGTGTGTGTGTGTGTGTGTGTGTGTGTGTCTGTGTCTGTGTGTGTGTGTGTGTGTGTGTGTGTGTGTGTGTGTGTGTGTGTGTGTGTGTGTGTGTCCGTAATGTTCTGTTATCCACTTTTATTTTATCTGTAAGCTTTGGCAACACTGCTACCAATAGTCATGCCAATAAAGCATTTGAATTGAATTGAATTGAATTGAGAGAGAGGGAGAGAGAGAGAGAGAGAGAGAGAGAGAGAGAGAGAGAGAGAGAGAGAGAGAGAGAGAGAGAGAGAGAGAGAGAGAGAGAGAGAGAGAGATAGAGAGAGAGAGAGAGAGAATATGTGTGTAAGCCAAAGGAAGTGCTCATTCTAATTGTGTGTGTGTGTGTGTGTGTGTGTGTGTGTGTGTGTGTGTGTGTGTGTGTGTGTGTGTGTGTGTGTGTGTGTGTGTGTGTGTGTGTGTGTGTGTGTGTGTGTGTGTGTGTGTGTGTGTGTGTGTGTGTGTGTTTGCATGTGTGCAAGCACTACACTTGCCTTGAAGCTAAAAACACAAAATCAAAAGAAGTGTGTTTGTGTCTGTGTACGTGTATGTGTTAGTTGTGCGTAGTGTATGTTTATGTGTGTGTGTGTTAGTTGTGCGAAGTGTATGTGTATGTGTGTGTATGTGTTAGTTGTGCGTAGTGTATGTGTATGTGTGTGTATGTGTTAGTTGTGCGTAGTGTATGTGTATGTGTGTGTATGTGTTAGTTGTGCGTAGTGTATGTGTATGTGTGTGTATGTGTTAGTTGTGCGTAGTGTATGTGTATGTGTGTGTATGTGTTAGTTGTGCGTAGTGTATGTGTATGTGTGTGTATGTGTTAGTTGTGCGTAGTGTATGTGTGCTCTGTTATACTGTGGTGGGTGGACAAAACCGGAGCAGAGTGGAGAGGGGGCGGTGGAAAGGCAACATTCTTACACACACACACACACACACACACACACACACACACACACACACACACACACACACACACACACACACACACACACACACACATCTGCTGCCCTCTGCTCAGCACGGATGCATCCCACGGCCTGTTGTCCCCAGGGCCACACCGCCAGAGCCGGGCCCCGAGCCCATATGTGCCCCTGCTTCACAGCCATATGGCGGCCCGCGAGAGGCCAGCATTGCCAGTTTGGTGGGGATAGAATTATGGGTGACAACATGTGTTTTAATAACAAGTTGGATTTTTGTTTATTTTCTTCTATTTTATTTTATTTATTTATTTATTTATTTATTTGTTTGTTTGTTTGTTTGTTTGCTTGTTTGTTTGTTTGTTTGTTTTTATTTATTTATTTTTGGGGGGGGTGTCCTGTTCCTTTCTCCTTAGGCACATTCAAACTGACAAAGAACCATGCCAGAGCCTGTTCCCGCACCTAATTCCCAAACTGGCAGACGTGTTCACACTGGTGGTTTTCAGGCCAACCAGAACGGAGCCGGTGCCCAGGGGCACTAACAGCTTTGGCCGGGCCCGGGACAAAGTCATCTGAAAGGGCCCCCCAGCCCCATAGATACACTGTCATGA
>NC_085860.1:13008222-13013222 GCF_034702125.1 Engraulis encrasicolus
ATAACTTTCAGCCTCGCAAAACGACCGGGGTCCGCTAGACTGCCCCCGGGAGCAAATTCAATTTGCGGTCGCTAGGGGCGTCTAGATTTCTAGGCTACAGAGTGAGTGTACATGCTTATACGTGTGCGCACGTGTGTGTGCCTGCCTGCGCTTCTCAACGGACAATTTGCCTGTGTGCGAGCGTGCGAGCGTGCGTTTGTGTGCACACGTGCGTGCCTGTCTGTGCATGCCAATGGACAATGCGTGTGTGCGTGTCAGTGATAGTCTCCGTGATAGTGGTGTGTGTATGTGTGTGTCAGTGATGTGGTGTGGTGTGTGTATGTGTGTGAGTGTGTGTGCATGCTAAATGGCTGGAGGTTGAGGTGCTAGTGGTGCTCTGTGGTATAGTGTCTGTCTGTCTGGCTGGCTGCAGGGTGGAGAGAGGGGATGGCGGGAGAGTTAGGGGTGGAGGGTGGGGTTGAGAGAGTGGGAGGTGGATGGTGGGGTTGAGAGAGTGGGGGGGAGGGGGTTGCAGGGCTGGTCTGGGATGAAAAAACAGACCGGGCATTTTCAGTCAAGACTGGTCCACCAGGCATTGAGAGAGACAATGAAGCCCCCGACAACAGTTTTAGTCATCTATTCCAACCACAACAGCCAAAATGATTGATTAAATCTGACTCGTAGAAGTCAGCTGTAGCGGCATGAGGACTGATGAGCCTGCATTGAGGGGAGGATCAGGCCAAAATCATCAACAGTCCACCGGGAAAATGCCCTGTATGCCTTATGGCCTATCCAGCCGGCCAGTGTGTGTGTGTGTGTGTGTATGTTTGCGTGCGTGCGTGCGTGCGTGCGTGCGTGCGTGCGTGTGTGTGTGTGTGTGTGTGTGTGTGTGTATGTGTGTGTGTGTGTGTGTGTGTGTGTGTGTGTGTGTGTGTGTGTGTGTGTGTGTGTGTGTGTGTGTGTGTGTGTGTGTGTGGCTGTGTGTGTGGCTGTTGTTGTTGTTGTGTGCTGCAGTGCTGTGCTGTGACAGCTGGTCAGGCCCCCCTGGGCCGCCTTACTGGGGGCGAATCCAGCTCACAGACCCCCGTGGAGAACAGGGGAGCCAGCCTGACACTGCAATGACTCTCTATCTCTATCTCTATCTCTATCTCTTTCTCTGTCTCTCTCTCTCTCTTTCTCTGTCGCTCTCTCTCTCTCTCTCTCTATCTCTCTATCTTGGTCTCTTTCCTTTAATCTCAACAATGCCAGCCTGATAGACAGGGTAGGGATTGGAGAGAGATGGGGGGAGAGAGAGAGAGAGGGAGAGAGAGAGAGATGAAGAGAGCACAACAGACAGACAGACAGAGACAAGGAGAGGAAGAGACAGAAAGAAGAGAAGCGAACAGAAAGCCTGGGGAGACAGCAGAAAGAAAGTAAGAAAAAGAGAGGGAAAGAAAGAGATAGACATAGAAAGAGAGAAAAAGTGACAGGAAAAGAAAAAGAAAGCAAAGCAAGAAGGCAAGAGAGTGGATAGAAGATAGAAGATAGAAGATAGAAGAGAGGAAGAATATGGGTGAAGATATGGTGAAGGGGCAGCAGCAGGAAACCGGAAAGGGCATCTGCCAGCTTCATAGCAAACGCCTGCCTGCCAAGTAAAGCACCCACTCTCCTCTCCTCTCCTCTCCCACTCTCCTTCCCCCGGCCTGCCAACCACCCATTCTCCACTCTCACCCACTCTCCTCCCCTCTGCCTGCTAACCACCCACTCCCCCACTCTCCGGCCCCCAATCTCCCTCTCTCCCTCTCTCCCACTCTCCTCTCCCTCTCTCCCAATCTCCTCTCCCCGGCCCCAAGTCTCCCACTCTCCTCTCCCCAGCCCCCTTGGACAGCGGAAGAGTGAGGAGCGGCCAGGAGGCAGCTGCCTCTGACATAGAGGAGGAGGCGGTGTGTGTGTGTGTGTGTGTGTGTGTGTGTGTGTGTGTGTGTGTGTGTGTGTGTGTGTGTGTGTGTGTGTGTGTGTGTGTGTGTGTGTGTGAGAGAGAGAGAGAGAGAGAGAGAGAGAGAGAGAGAGAGAGAGAGAGAGAGAGAGAGAGAGAGAGAGAGAGAGAGTGTGTACGTGTTCTCACCAGGGGATCCAGCTTGTCCACCTGCTGGCCCAGGGATGGCCTCTGTTTCTGGGCTGCACTGTCACTCCCACCCCCCCGCCGTAGTCCTTACCCCCCACAACCACCACCACCCCTTTTCCTCACCCCAGAGGGTTCATCTGGAGATTAATTAGTGGGGTTAATCTGGGTATTCATGGACGAGTTTGTTGCCAGGTCATAGTCTGGGTTTTTTTGGTGGAGTTTTGTTTATACCTTAATGAGCCACATACTTGGACATGGAAATGACAATTGTTTAATGGGAGAAAAGTGAAAAGGATCTAGGCCTAATGTATAACTCAAAACAATAATAATTTCAGATGTGTTGCTAATGTTAACCGAACAAATGTTGTCCCAATTATACATTCACGTGTATAAACAACAAAATCCAACATCTGTGAAGAATGAAATAACCACCATATATATATATATATATATGTATATGTATATATATATAAAAAGCGTGTCTGTTCTGGAACTTTAAAAATAACGACGTTTCTGGTTTCGTTTCAGTTCCATGTAAAATAGAAAATATTCCTGGTTTCCATTTTCATGAACAGGTATTTTTATATTCCATATTTATAGGCGATTCCATTTTTCTTGAACAGGTATTGATGATATTTGTTAAGGTGTTGAGTGATTACAATTCAAAGAGATGTGAATGAGCTGTGCATCAAGAGGAAGATGGTGGACAGCAGTGTGCTAATTAAAGCATTAAAGGCTGCAGTGGGATAGACACATGTGAATTAGCCACATGACTTTGCATGGCATACCTGCCCCTAAGCCACGGCCTCTCCGTATGGATGTTAGATCTGTTAATTTAGTTAGAGACACTTCATTAGGGCTGCTTTGCCTGTTTCTCTCATGGCTATTTGCCAAGATGACCTGTATTGCTCTATGAACTCTCTGTGAAGTGATACTCAGTCTTGTGAAGAAGGTTGCATGCTGGTGTGGTGAAGTATGTACAGAGCAGAGATGTCAAAAGTAAAAGTTGAAGCAAAAAAACATGCCAGTCTCCTTAGCACAGCTAACGTCACTGAGTAATTAATTTTTTGTTACTATAGATGGTCAGTTGATTATGTGCTGGTTGGATCGGATTTGTGGTAGATTTTCTCCTCTAGATTTTTGAAATGTGCCTATCAAAAATCTGGCTTTAAAAATATCCCATTTAGAGGGCTAAAACGTCCTGTTACAGAAGAGTTTTTATTTTTATTCACATGCCACATTTACAAGTAAAACAGATTAAAAAAAACATCCACATTTACAAATATCAACATTTACAAATATCTGCATTCATTTAACCAGCACCTTAGATGGGGTTTTTCTCCTGAAACGGTTCAACGGCTTCAATCACTTTATATGACCTTTATCTCAGCCAACTGCTTTATAGATTGATGCTCGATAGAAGAGTATTTGCTCTGAGAACTAAATTCAAATGTGTTTGATTTGTATTCAAAGCCAGACCACAAGGGAGAGATTGTTAATATTTAATATTTTCTTCATTATGATTGAATGCTGCTGTAGTGGATTTGGCAACAGAGCTAGTAAATAGATTTTGTTTTTTTTCTGTACACAATTCTTTTCAACAACAAAAATAGGATTAAGGTTTTATCAGATAAGACCCTTAAAATGTATTTTCTGGTCTGTGTGTATTATTGGACGCCAGGAGCAGAGACTGTTAATCTTTTATTATTTTCTTCATTATAATTTAATGTTCCAGTTGTGAATGTGACTAAAACTTTGATAGACACACTACATGTTACACTATCAGAGAGAAAAAAAAACATCCTTGAAACATTCAGTATGCTTGTTTTTGAAGATGCAGTATATAAACATATAAACAACCCGGTACTAGTCACTGAAGAGACTTGACTACCATATGTTATGGCCCAGCTCGTTGGAGGCAACGCAACATAACAATGGAGACAACACCAAGAGTTCCGGATTAAATATTTTAAGTTCAAAGTTGTCTTGGGTATGGTTGTGTGGTGCAGCATGTCATGGACTGAGTAAACGGATGAAGTGTGTGTCAGTGAGAGGAGAATGGAGGCACAGAAAGACCAAAGAGGGAGGCAGACCAAACGGAAAGGTGAGAGAAGGCAAGGAGAGAGACTGGGTGTGCGTCTGCACACACGGCCTAGGCGTGCCTACCAAAGAATATAGAATGGATAAGAACGCTCTCTTACTTGAAAAATGCATTGGCCACGGTGTAGTGCGGGGGCGTAGCCTGAGGACACAGTGTGCATGGGCAGTGGGTGCGACGCCACGATGGATAAAAATTGTGACACCAGAAACTCCGGCTGTAAAAATTGTGACATCCGGAAACCGGATGTCCGGTTGTCAATGTTCAGTTTGTGGCCAAAATAACTACTGCTGTGGGTCAGCACTAATTGCCGGGAATAATTAATGACAGCTGACAAATATTCACGGTGTCCTATGACCTGTTTCACACTCTAGCCCTGGCGGTAATGGCATTGCACTTTACCATGCCGCCAGTACTGACCGTAGAAGAAGAAAGTGACTCTCCTCACGGCCATGCCTCTGATGACGCAAGTATGCCGTCTTCTCTATATCGACTAGCAGAACTCTCTCTTGCTGCTGAAACTGGCAAGTAAACCACGCAATAATACACTACACTGTGCACTACACACACTAATCAAAGAGTCCTATGTAGCAGCAGGATCGACCTGCAGCTATGTGACAGGCAGTTACCAGTGGCTTAACACTGCATCGCTTTGTTACCGCTGTCAAATGAAGGCCTGATTACAACATATTGACACTGCGAGCTGCAGGCTATGGGCCCTGTACTGAAGCTCAAGGGTGGGCAATTATTTTGGCCTGTGGGCCACATTGGGTTTAGAATATTGACCAAAGGGCTAGATTTTGCAGGCAATGTGCCTGT
>NC_085860.1:13040722-13118222 GCF_034702125.1 Engraulis encrasicolus
GGCTGCTGCCTTGGAGCTGTGTGATGTGGTGTGTGGAGTTAGCGTAGCGTTAGCTTCTTGTGTTTCCCATCCCGGGGTGTCTTTGATGCGTTCTGGGTGTGGGCCAGAATAAAGCACTGTAACAGGAGATAAACCTCATCCTCACCCCCGCCACCACCCGTCTCTAGGATGGGAGAAATGGAGCTTGGCTCATGGCGTGGTTATGGAGACAGGGGAAGAGAGTGTGTGAGTGGGTGGGTGAGTGGGTGGTTCGGTGGTAGTGAGTGTGTTCATGTGTGTGTGTGTGTGTGTGTGTGTGTGTGTGTGTGTGTGTGTGTGTGTGTGTGTGTGTGTGTGTGTGTGTGTGTGTGTGTGTGTGTGTGTGTGTGTGCGCATGTGTGTGGTGTGTGTGTGTGTGTGTGTGTGTGTGTGTGTGTGTGTGTGTGTGTGTGTGTGTGTGTGTGTGTGTGTGTGTGTGTGTGTGTGTCTGTAAGGGGGTGGTTCGTAGTGATGGCAGTGTAAAAGAAAGTGTGTGCGTGTGTGTGTGTGTGTGTGTTAGGGGGGAGGTAAAGACATCCAACTGTTGCTACTGTGCTTTGAGTAGAAAGCCCCTTGGCTGGCATAAAGACGCTGCAATCACGGCTAAACGGCTGGGCCCCCTGCGCGCCTCCGGGTGGTTGACTTTTAAGTGCATCCTAAACAGAATCACTCTGAGGGGGGTTCGGCTAATGCTTTCCCCTTGTGAGAATGTGTAATGGTGTCTGTGATATATCCCTTGACCTCTAATTAAATAAATGTACAGCTGGCAGGCTGCTCCATGGCCATTGACGCGGGCCAGGCTCCATTTATACTGTGCCCAGCCCAACCAAGCCCAGACAGGCCCGGCCTGGCCCGGCTCAACCCAACCCAACACAACACAACACAACCCAACACAACACAACACAACACAACACAACACAACACAACACAACTATAGCACAACACAGAGGATCAGCCCTGTACAACACAGCAACAGAGCAACAACTCAGCCCACGAGTCATTAACATTTTTTAGTAGTCAGGTGGTATAACCACAGCTGTGCCACAGCTCGTATTGATTAAATGAAATAATTAATAATTGTAAATCTTAGATAAAGTATTTAAAAAATGTGTTTTTAGCTGTGGGTGCACTACCCTGACATCTGCTTGCAACAATGTCAACCCAGGCTACAACACAGCAAAGAACAGCACAACACACAGCACAACACAACACAGCACAGCACAGCACAACACAGCACAACACAGCACAGCACAGCACAGCACAGTGCTGCGCAGCGCAGCATAGCGCAGCGCAGCACAGCTCTGTAGTGCAACAACACAGCACAACTCTACAACACATCACAGCACAACTCTGTACAGCACAGCACCCCTTACAAAAACCTACCATGTTTTTATGTAGTAACCATGGTTCTACCATGTTATGTCATGGTTACTCTAAGTACTCTGAACCAACTATAGTATTACTATGGCTTATCCATTGTTTTTTGGGTATGAAAACCGTGGTTCCTGGCTGATTTAACATCTTTTTACCATGAAAACTAAACATGGATCATGGTTTTGATGGGTTTTTTAGAATGGTTTGTGATGGTTTAACCATGAAAACGTGAAACCATTAATAACTACCTATGGGCAGCCAAGGTGTAATGGTTAGGGAATTGGCCTGAAGATCACAGAGTTGCAGGTTCAGATCCCACCCTCACCTCTCCCTACACCTCCATCCATGGCGGAAGCGCCCTTGAGCAAGGCTCCCAACCCAAAATTGCTTCAAGGACTTTCACCAGTACCTGCTTTGGATAAAAAAAAGGCTCAGCTAACTGTCATTTAACGAATAACTATAAACCCTAGTTAAAAAAAACATGGTTAATTTTCGGAATGGTTAAACTATAGTCAAACAATGATTGAACCATAGTCACAAACCATGCTAAAAAAAAACATGAAAACCATGATTTACCGTGGATAATTTCCGTAAAGGACAACACAACACTCCACCATCACTACAGAGTAGCAGCAGGTATACACATGCCTGACTGCGTGAGGTAAAAGACAAATGGAGAGCAAAGGAGAGAGAGAGAGAGAGAGAGAGAGAGAGAGAGAGAGAGAGAGAGAGAGAGAGAGAGAGAGAGAGAGAGAGAGAGAGAGAGAGAGAGAGAGAGAGAGCCTCAGACTGGGCTCTTGGCACATGACAGTTCAGCCCACTTGTCAGAGGAGCCTCCATGGTTCATACACACCATCACACCATCCTATTAGCCTGGCTGCTGTGCTGGAGGAAAACGATGAGTCACCCTACACAATCTTTCTCTCTCTCTCTCTCTCTCTCTCTCTCTCTCTCTCTCTCTCTCTCTCTCTCTCTCTCTCTCTCTCTCTCTCCATTCAACATCTTCCACTCTTCCATTCTAACTCTCTTACTCTCTTTCTAGTCATACACCATCTTTCTCTCTCTCTCTCTTCCACTCTTACTGCCCCCCCCCTCTCTCAGCCTCTCTCCCCTTGTTCTATCTGTCTCCATCCAGCTATCTCTGACAGTCTCTCTCTCTCTCTCTCTCTCTCTCTCTCTCTCTCTCTCTCTCTCTCTCTCTCTCTTTCTCTCTCTCTCTCTCTCTCCCTCTCTGCCCGCTCTCTCCCTCCCTGGCAAGAGCACTCTGTGTCGGGGTGGTGTGATGGCAGTGGATCAGGCGGGGACCACGAGGGAGGAAGGCAGACATCATATATGTATTAGCTCCGGCTTTTCCCAGCAGTCAGAGAGCAGAGTGCAAGCGGCCGCACTGATGGCTAGTGACAGCTGCCCACTCCAGCTCCTCAGGAGAAGGCCCCCACCACCACCACCCCCCATCAGCACCACAACCACCACCCCCTCCTCCCATCAGCACCGGTGGCACGCTCTCAACCCCAACCACCACCTTCACCTCCCATCCACACCCATCAGCACCGGCACGCTCTCAACACCCCCCCCCCCACACACACACACACACATCAGTACCAAACCCCCCCCCCCGCCCCCATGAAGAACCATCAACACAGGCTCTCTGTCCCCTCCTCCTCGCCACCACCACCACCACCATCAGTACCGGCTCTCTGGCTGCTCTCTGGCTCCTTAACCCCCCCCCATCACCACAGGCTCTCTGCCACCCATAACACCCACCACCTCAACACTTCCTTAATCTCACCTCACCCCACCCCAACACTTCTGTAACCTCACCTCTCCTCTCCCCTCCCCCCCAACACTTCCATAACCCCACCTCGGCCCCCGCCGCCCAACACTTACGTAACTCCCCACCTCTTTATCTCTGCCATGCCATGTGAACACACGCCCCCCCTCGTCCTCTTCGGGATGTACATCAGATTGAAGTCAAGAGATGTGCCCACACGCCCCCCTCGCCCCCTTCACCCCCTTCGCCATGCACATCAGATGGATGTCAGGGGACGCGCCGCAGCCTTTTTCCAGGAAAAGGCCACAAGTCACGCTAACACAACACATCACAACACAACACATCACAACATAGCGGTTTACACTGTGAGATAGCCTAACACAACACAAGATAGCCTACCGATAGCTGTGGGTGTTCTTCACCTCAGGACACCTTGGGTTTCTGTTGAGGTAGCTTCAAAGCAACTCTTGAGATAAGATGACTCATATGATCCCTGAATACACAACACAGAGGAATTGGGAAGACCAGCCATACTATACTATACTACATACAGTAGCCTATAGGCTATATACATTCTGGACAGCATGCATTTGTACTGTGCTGTCAACAGCTGTTTGGTATGCCTTCCGTGTTCATGCGCAAACAACCAGTACAGCCGGCAACAGCAAAACAATATTAAAAGCACAACCTACACACACACACACACACACATACATTAGACACACACACGATGCACGCACGCACACACACACACACACTTACATTACACACACACACACACACACACACACACTTACATTACACACACACACACACACACACACACGCACGAGGGAGGTCGTTAACAAGGCAGGTTGTTCCGCCTCACTGTTCCGTCTTTGGTGCATGTAGTGCTGTATGTAAGCTATAGAACTACCAGGGATATATCACTCCTGCCTCTCTGTACACTGTATGTACGGCATGACGGCTGTCCTGATTAACAAGCACCCTGTGAAGGCTTGTGCCTGTGGAAAGACAAAGGTGATCTGGCACACTAAGGAGGTCCTATAGATTAAATATATAATTTATTTAATTATATATTTATATACTAATAACTAATATATAATAATTTATTTATTTCCTTCCACAAGGGCTTGAAATGTCACTGGAATAAAAACATATATAGGTAATATAATTAAATATTATATAAATTGTGTATACATTATATAAATATAATAAATATTAATGGGAGCTTCTCAAGATCTTTCTACGGTCTAAACCTGTTTATGATTCTGCACCCAGTTTTCACACTTGGATGTGCATGGTTGAACTGTATGTCGCGTGACTTTTTGAGGATTAGGAGAGGATTAGTCCAGTGACATGCTGCCCTTCTCGTGCCATCCGTGCCAGGCCTGACAAAAAGGGGAGCGTGAGTGGAGGACAGCCAGGGCCGCCCAGATTGCAGAGCTGCCTGTGGAGAGTAGAGAGTGGAGAGTGGAGAGAGGAGAGAGGGCTGGACTGGCCATCTGGCATAGCGGGCATTTCCCGGTGGGCCCCGCACCCTCATGGGCCCCTATTTTCTTTTTTTCTTTTTTTTACATTTCTGAAAATAGGGTGCGGGGCCCACCGGGTAATGCCCACTATGCCAGATGGCCAGTAGCGGGCATCTGGCATTTTTTTTACTTTTTATTTTTTTACATTTCTGAAAATAGGGGCCCATGAGGGTGCAGGGCCCACCAGTGAGACAGTTCTGCGCCGCTAATTACAATGAGGGGGCCCTTTGCCGAAAGTGCACGGCCCCTATTTCTCCCCCAGTCCAGGCCTGAGTAGAGCCAGGGAGGCTTCCGATCCTATTCATCACCCCGCGTGTTAGAGCCCATTCACTTCACTTAAGCGCCCTGCCCTTCCCTCTCTCTCTCTCTCTCTCTCTCTCTCTCTCTCTCTCTCTCTCTCTCTCTCTCTCTCTCTTTCTCTCTCTCCCTTTGCCGGCAAAATGAAGTCATCCCTTTCCTCCTCCTCCTCCTCCTCCTCTCCTCCACCTCTCCTCGGCGGACTACCACTACTACTTCTCTTCCAATTAAACCTGTCAGAGTGTAGCAGCCATGTTCATCTGTAGAGCACATGCTCAGTGTAGGAGTACAGGGCTGCAGCTGCACATGCTCACTGTAGGAGAACAGGGCTGCTGTTGCTGCATTTTCGTTCCGTTTCGTGTGATGTGTCCTTCAGGAGAGAAGAGGGCTTGGGAGGAAAGGGGAGGAGAGGGGTGGAGATAGGAGGCGAAGGGTGGCGAGGAGTGAAGAGGGGAGGAGATGGGAGAGGAGAGGAGGGCTTGGGCAGGGGTGCAGAATGGTTGAAGGTGGAGAAGGAGATGGAGTGCTTGGGAGGAAAGAGGAGGAGAGGGGAGGAGAAGGGAGGAGTGGGGAGGAGAGAGAAGGGCTTGGGCAGGGGTGCACAATGGTTGAAGGTGAAGAAGGAGATGGAGGGCTTGGAAGGAGATGGGAGGAGAGGGGAGGAGAGGAGAGGAGAGGGGAGGAGAGGGGTGGAGAGGGGAGGAGAGGAGAGGGGAGGAGAGGGGAGGAGAGGAGAGGGGAGGAGAGGGGAGGTGAGGGGAGGGGAGGGGAGGCGAGGGATGGAGAGGAGATAGAAGGAGAGGAGAGGAGATGGAAGGACATGCAGAATGGTTGAAGGTGGAGGTGGGGGGTATGCGTTCAGTGGTGGTGTGGTGGAAGGGTGCTGCCAGAGAGAATAGAGAGAGATTCCATTGGCCCATTGTTTCCGGGTTCTACAATTGCAAGGGGGAGGGGGTGGGGGGAATCCCCCTTTAGGCAGACGGAGACGGAAACAAGTTTTTTTTATTATTAGGTTATGTTGGCCTTACCTGATTCTTACCATCTGATATGCTCTCGTTGGCCACCTACAAAAATAATTATTTGGTTAATCCACAAACTACTTATATACCTCTTTTGCAATAACAGGACCGACTCAAGGCAACTGCAAGCAAACCTAGAACTACTACCGGTAATAGGCCTATGCCTCATTTGCACGAGACTTTCTGGACTCAACTGCAACCTTCTTGTAAAGATCTTGTCCAGATAAAGTTGCATCGGTTGCAGGGTAGGCATATTATGCAATATGCTGATAGATAGTACATTGCATTTGACCAAATATGGACACGTTGGCCACCTACAAAAATAGGCTACTGTAATAATTTTGCTTAATTCACAAACTGCTTCTAATAGGCCTACGCCTCGTTTGCAATAACGGGACCTTGACTCAAAGCAACCATGAGACAATTTCCAAACTTAGAGCGCTGATGCGTCTAATATGCCAGCAATAAAGGACCTTCTGGACACAAAGCAACTGCGAGCTTCTTGTAAAGATCTTAGAAGTTGCATCGGTCTAGGCGGGTATGCAATTTTTTATTATTAGGTTACATGTTACAAAAATAATCATTAAGGTTAATTCACGATTCAAGGCAACTGAATCTTACTTGAATGTGTTGTTAAAATAACTTAAAGGTCAATTAGTTAATTTGATGTGTAGCCTACTACATCAACTGAAAACACGGCTGAATCTCAAATGGTGCACTTGTGCACTTCAGTGTTCATGTTTCAGTGCGTCTGCCCGTAGGTAGGTAGTTAGGTCGGTAGGTAGGTAGCATTGAAACATAGTGCATGAAGTGCACAAGTGCGCCATTTGTTTTTCTGCACCGTGGGGCAGCTGTCACTCTGAATGACGTAAGGCGCAAGTGCAGCCCTCTCTGGGCGACACGGCGTCAAACTAGTGAGTCCCCCCAGGCAGACCTAGGCAGACCTGGGACCGTTCCATTGAAATGAATGGGACATTTTCGTTTGCCCATGAAATCGGTCATTGTAGGCCAGGGGTGTCAAACTCTAGCCTGGTTCACACCAGACGGTGTGTGTGTAGCTTTGGCGCCCCCTGGCGGAGCAGAGCTACACACACACTACCGTCTGGTACACAGCCATAGAGCACGCTCCGTCTCCAACCAGAAAATAGGCTGAGAATTTATTTCTTAAATATAAACGGTAACTCACATTGAGGAGTCATAAAACAGATTAGAGACTATATTGACAGGAAGGTTTAACAGGAAGGTTTTTGAAGGAGTTGGTTGGTGAGGAGGCCATGCAGAAGCAATAAATTCTCAGCCTATTTTCTGGTTGGAGACGGAGCGTGCTCTATGGCTGTGTACCAGACGGTAGTGTGTGTAGCTCTGCTCCGCCAGGGGGCGTCAAAGCTACACACACACACCGTCTGGTGTGAACCAGGCTAGTCAAACTCAGGCCCGGGGGGCAAATTTGGCCCGCGGAGCCCTTTTATTCGGCCCGCGAGATCATTTCAAAGTTGTCACACATACACCATTAATGTATAGAGTAACAAAATTTGAACATGAAATTTGCTGTGTCACAGTATGTGCAGACACATTTGAACTGACAAATATGATGGGAAAGAATGTGAAATTTAACTATGAGTATGAGGTGCATCCATGCACAATTTTAGTCCATTTTTTAAAATTAACTGTTGAGTTTGGCCCGCGACTTCGTTCCAGATTTTGATTTTGGCCCTCAGTCAATTTGAGTTTGACACCCCTGTTGTAGGCTAACTTTCTGAGGTTGTTGAGGGTCTGGACAAAGTTAAATCTATGACCAAGAGCCCAATGTTATAACTTATGGGCTAGCCTAGGCCTACTGTTTGAAATTTGAAGGCAAAAAAATAAATAAATAAATAAATAAATAAATAAATAAATAAATAAATAAATAAAAATTCAGGTCAAGGAGCACTCATCTAGGCCTACAGCGCTTAATATTGAAACAGAGTTATGCGCTCCCGTTCAGTGCGACAGTGCTGCGTGGTAGCCTAAATCACAACTGCCAATAGCATACAAGCTGTTGTTAATGTTACATTTCGCTTGTGACAAAAGATGTGAAATAAAAACAATGTTTCTGAATCAGAGATTCTATTGTTTTCTTTTTTGTATCAACTGTGATTTTATGCTTTTTATTTTTCTTTACTAATTCTCTAACATTTATTGTTCTAACCTACTTTGCTATTGTTAATATTATTATTATTATTATTACTTCTGTAATTTTTTATTTGCAAGGACTATCTTTATGACCTGTGAAGCACATTGAGTTGCCTTGTTGTATGAAATGGGCTATACAAATAAACTGCCTTGCCTTGCCTTAAGTAGGCCTATATAGATATGCCAACATAATAGCAGGGGGTGTTCACTCACGGAACTAGCTAGCCACAACTGGCTAACCCTAATCCTACCTAAGTGCAAAATGAATAGGTGTCAATGGAGTTTTCTACCATTATATGTGATTTTTTTTTATCATTTTTTGTCCTGAAATATTAATATTGAGTTCGAAGCTAGAAATAATAAGACCCCATTTGAGTAGCGTTTCGATTATTTTGCGCCATTAGATTATTATATACTGGGTCACAAAGCTCAATTTTTATGGGGCCAAACCCATAAACATTAGCGGGATGCTAGCGAGTAGGCCAACAGGTTGAAATCTTCTAACCTGCTGTAAAACTACACACCTGAACGATTTATCAATACAGCCTATTGTGAAACAACAGTCATAGTGCTTACCAGGAATGTTTTGTTGATGATATTTTTGACTGGAAATCGCAGTAGCAGTGTATTTAGCATATGGGTTCCCCTTTCCATTCCATACATTTTCCCACATGACGGACTTACCAATGCTCGCCAACTAGTGGACACTCCATAGTTACTGCAGTAGGCCTATGCATGCAAAGCTAACTGGCTACAATGGGAACCAATCAGTGTGAACGTTCTCCCTGTTAGAGATTCTCTGATAATATGTTGCTACAGTGGGTGTTCACTCACGGAACTAGCTACTAGACACAACTGGCTAACCCTAATCCTACCTAAGTGCAAAATGAATGGGTGTCAATGGAGTTTTCTACCATGATCATTTTTGTGATTTTTTATTTGTTTTTGTCCTGAAATATTAATAGGTAGGGTGGGGTAAAACGCCCCCACGGGGCAATATGCCCCCCACCTGTTTTCCCTAAATAACCACTAGAGGGCTTAAATATACATTTTCACTGTTTCTATGCATTACGTTGACAACGGGGATATACAAATTATCCAGAGAAAACGGCTGAAACAAAGTATGTTTTGAAGGGAAACGATTTACATGGTATTGATATAATTTTCAGATGTGAGTAAACACGTGTTTATAAAAATGTAGTTAAGCATTATATTGCAGTATTATATGATAGAAGAAGAGTGAAGTCTGTAGTTTCAGAGCATATAGGCTGTTTATAATGAATACAATTATATTTTAATATTTGACCTTTTTTTGAAAAAACAGCTTGTGGGGTAAAACGCCCCCTATGCAGAGGGGCAAAACGCCCCCAGGGGACTATCACAATATTAGGCTATAATAACATTATTATAAACATTACTTTGTAAAAAAACATGTTTTATATTTCATGGTTTAAACAGATGTTAAAGTCTGAATATTTGAACAAAACCTAAAATATTTAGGCTAAGTTACCTAAGCTATTTAAATATGCTAGCAGAGTTAGCACAGTTAGCTAAGGGGGGCATTTTACCCCATCTCAGGGGGCGTTTTGCCCCACTGGTGGGGTAAAACGCCCCCCTCACACCCAGTTTTGTTTTTGTTAAAATATGAATAAACTATTAATTTGTAACAATTTCCGTGATGGATTATTAATCATTGCCACCAAAAACTGTGACAAAAACTAAATCATCTGGCTTACTTCTGCTTAGAGAAAAGTTACACTTTCCTTAAGGGGGGCGTTTTACCCCACCCTACCCCCTAGTAAGTTCGAAGCTAGAAATAATAAGACCCCATTTGAGTAGCGTTTCGATTATTTTGTGTCATTAGATTATTATATACTGGGTCACAAAGCTCAATTTTTATGGGGCCAAACCCATAAACATTAGTGGGATGCTAGCGAGTACATGTTGAAATCTTCTAACCTGCTGTAAAAAAAAAAACTACACACCTGAACGATTTGTCAATACAGCCTATTGTTAAACAACAGTGATAGTGCTTGCCAGGAATGTTTTGTTGATAATATTTGTGACTGGAAATCGCAGTAGCAATGTATTTAGCATATGGGTTCCCTTTCCATTCCATACATTTTCCCACATGAAGGACTGACCTACGCTCGCCAACTAGTGGACACTCCATAGTTACTGCAGTATGCATGCAAAGCTAACTGGCTACAATGGGAACCAATCAGACTGAACGTTCTCCCTGTTAGAGATTCTCTGGTTGCTATGGGCACCTAACATGACCAGGTTCCGGTCTGCCTAAAGGGGCGTGCCATAATACTCCTAGCATTGTCCTTAGGTCTGCCTAAAGGGGGATTCCCCCTCTCCCCCTTGCAATAATAGAACCCGGAAACAATGGGCCAACTGAACCTCTCTCTCTACTGCTGTGTGTGCATGCTGTGGAATGTTAAAAGAATTCAAAGTTGTTCTACTCCAACTGACAAATTAGCGATCTATGACTATTTCGCCGTAGCGTTATTTTTGTTGCACCTAGGTACACAATAATGCCAAAACTTTGTTCTGCATTTGGATGCAACAACAGGCAAACGCCTTCGAAGTCCATTTTCAAATTCCCAAAAGACCCTGATAGGTAAGTGTAAACGTGTCCGGTTTACTAAAGAGAAAATACCGAGTGGATCATCGATCCATGTTAAATGAATGACCAACGCAACGTCCGATAGGCTATGTTATCGGCTTCATTGTAACATGACACCCCATAGCTTGATAGTCTGTATGCTGTTGCCCTACTGTCGTCTTTTGAGCCGCTCCGGTGTGCACATTGAGAGTAAATAGAACTAGTTCTATTTACTCTCAATGGGTGTGCAGCTATTCTGGACTTTACGGTCCCATTCACTTCAATTCATTTTTTTGGAGTTTTACAGATTTCGGACCGTGCCGACGCCGCTGTTGTCGTGCGAGGAAAACAAACATAGTCTCGGGTGCTAAACATGGTCATGGAACGGCTTGCTTAACAAGAATGATATGTGTTGTGTCATTTCGAGGATAATTAAAGAAAGTCTTATTCAATGGGATTTCTCATAGGCATGGTTTTGCATGTCTCTTATCTCTTTTCATGTTGACTGTGCATCACCGTTACAAGTTTACAAGGTGCACAGCGCACAGATGTAGGGCTATGCATACAAAAAGGAAGAATATTCACTGTGTAATTTTGAAAATAATTCACTTCACAGTTAAGTGTTATTACATAGGCACCATGGTCATCAATATGTGTGTAAGAACAAGTGAAACAACAAATCGGTCAGTTTGTCAAAGAGGAGACGGTAGATAGGCCTATGCACCATAATACACAGTATTCATCGAAATATGCTCCTGAATGATGCTGAAGAAATACTGTAGGCACAAATATCTACCGTGTTTACTGAATTAGCCTAACCATGGCCTATCAGAAGTGAGGTAACATAAAAAGTTGTAAAAGTTGTCCATTGAGAGGCTTTGATTCCACAACCTGTGGAATGGCAGGCATGACTCCATCCACTAAGCTACCACAGTTTCAGTCAAATTTGTTTGACTAGAAAACTTGTTGTGCACATTATCACAGCATTATAAATCATATAGGCCTACAATCATTGCTTTATCATACTTCAGACAATGAGGTAATGGTGCAGGGGTAATATATTTTATATGATTTATTGTGTTACAATGCACAACGACCACATATTTGTCTGGTCGTAACAATTCTTATGAAACTGTGGTAGCTTAGTGGATGAAGTCATGCCGTCCATACCATAGGTTGTGGGTTCAAGGCCACTCAGCATTCAACTTTTACTCACGTGTATGTTACCTCACTCCTGATATAGGCCTACATTATAAGGCTTATTGGGTAAATAAATATTTGTGCCTTCAGTATGTCTTCAGCATATCATTCAGGAGCATATTGCGACACATACTGTGTATTATGCTACATATCATCCACAGTGTCTGCTTTGAGAAATTAATCATTTTCCATTTGCTCTACTTATTACATGTGTGGTATGATCTGTTAACTTCAGAGTTACTTATTTTCAGAATTACAGAAAGTTCTGATCATTCTGCACATTGTAAAGATGAAATGGTGATGACGCAGTGAACATGCAAAGAGATTGGAGACCTGTCCAATTATGCAAATGACATCCCACTGTAATAAGATATTATTCAATTTTCTTCAAAACAACACAACACATTGCAGAAATTCTTGTAGCCATCATGTAGGCCTATAGGATGTAATGAAAGCATTTTCACATCGTCAGCAGCGCAAGCACCCTTTTCTCACAGACCCTTGTTGTGCTCTACAGACAGACTTGAAGCATATGGGCACCTGTAAAACATGCAGTACAATGTTAAGATTTTGTTTGTCAATTCTTAACCTACAAACATGAAAAAGACAGATGAGATGGAAGACATTGGAAACTTCTTGAATGTAGCAATCCCATTACAATAGCCAATTAATGACTATATGTGGTAACCTAGCCTATAATGCAATTTGTTATCAAGACAAGTTGTCAAGTCAAGTTGGTTTTATTGTCAATTTCTTTACATGCACTGGTCATACAAAGAATTTGAAATTACGTTTCTTGCTTTCCCATGCAGACATAGACTAATCTAGGTAAGGACATAGACAGTATAGACATAGACAGTACTCATACATGGACATAAGACGGTATGGACATAGACAGTGCTCATACAGACATTTAAAGTGCAAGACTGGACAACAGAAGACTTGTAGAGAACATACATTAAGAGGAGGTATTTGTTGTGCTTTTTCTAAAAGTCCTTTATAGCGTTCTGACATAGTAATAGTAGCATTTTGAAGAAAAATAAATATTAAAATAGGTCTATCAAGTACACCAGCAGCTCTGTGTGTGTGTGTGTGTGTGTGTGTGTGTGTGTGTGTGTGTGTGTGTGTGTGTGTGTGTGTGTGTGTGTGTGTGTGTGTGTGTGTGTGTGTGTGTGTGTGTTTAGTGCAGGTAGAAAGTGCGGTGTGTGTGTGTGTGTTGTGTGTTGTGTGTCAGTGTGTGTATGTTTGGGTTTAGTGCAGAAAGTGCAGTGTGTGTGTGTGTGTGTGTGTGTGTGTGTGTGTGTGTGTGTGTGTGTGTGTGTGTGTGTGTGTGTGTGTGTGTGTGTGTGTGTGTGTGCATGTTTTGAGTTAGTGCAGGTTGAAAGTTCAGTCACAAATATAGTAGTGCAGGTGGAATGTTCAGTCGCAGATATGGTGGTGGGGATGGGGGGGGGGGTTGTCAGTGGCCTAGCTGGCTAGAGGCTGACAGTGGAGGGAGAGACTCAGTATCTCAACAGTGGGTTGAGTGTTCAGTATTTTGATTGCTTGGTGCATGGAGCTGCTTGCAAGCCTGGTGGTACGGGAACGGAGGCGCCTGTACCTCTTTCCAGAGGGCAGGAGGCTGAACAGTTTGTGTGCAGGGTGGCTTGTGTCTTTGATGATCATCAGTGCTTTCCGGGTGAGGCGTGTGGTGTAAATGTCCTGCAGGGAGGGGAGTGGTACTCCAATGATCTTCTTCGCTGTGTTCACAACACGCTGGAGTGTCTTCCTGTTTTTCTCCGTGCAGCTTCCTCCCCACACTGTGATGCAGCTGGACACGACGCTCTCTATGGTTCCTCTGTAGAATGTTGTCATGATGGAGGGTGTAGCACTTGCCTTCTTTAGTTTGCGCAAGAAGTAGAGACGATGATGGGCCTTCTTCGCCAGTGATGTAGTGTTGGATGTAGTGTCCAAGGAACTTGGTGCTGCTCACTCTCTCCACAGCATCACCGTCGATGGTCAGTGGTGGCAGTTGTTTTTGGACCCTCTGAAAGTTGACAACAATCTCCTTGGTCTTGTTGACATAAAGCAGGAGGCTGTTGTCTTTGCACCATCTGACCAGCAGGTCTACTTCTTCTCTGTAGCCCACCAGTGTTGCATCATCCGCAAACTTCACTAGATGGTTAGTGCTGTGGGTCGTTGTGCAGTCATGTGTCAGCAGCGTGAACAGCAGGGGGCTGAGAACACAACCTTGCGGAGCCCCCGTGCTCAGGGTCAGGGTGCTTGAGGTGCTATTCCCTACCCGTACTGCTTGTGGTCTCTGCATCAGGAAGTCCAGCAGCGAGTTGCAGAGGGAGGTGGTGAAACCTAGTTTGTCCAGTTTGCTGATGAGTTGTTGTGGTATTATGGTATTGAATGCTGAACTGAAGTCAATGAACAGCATTCTCACATATGTATCTCACATATCTCACATATTCTCACTTTATTGTCCAAGTGGGTTAGGGGTGGATGGAGGGCAGAGCAAATTGCATCCTCCGTGGATCGCTTGGCTCAGTATGCGAACTGGTAGGGGTCCAGGGTGGGGGGTAGGGTGGCTTTGATGTGTGACAGGACTAGCCGTTCGAAGCACTTCATGATTATGATTATGGGTGGGAGACGTGACGCCTTGTTTTTTCGTAACATTGGTTAAAAACCTACAAAACTGTTACTTTTCCTTTAAAAAACAAATGTCAATGAAAGAAGATGTGGTACATTATGTTTCATATTAGTCTTAGATGAGAAGAAACATTTTTGTTAAGATTTATGTAAAGGTTTATATGTCAAATATCCTGCGGTGTGACTGTAACATTAATGAAACCTGGAATATAATATATATATAAATTAACCAACAACATTTTGAATAATGTATGAAGCATTTGGCATGATTGCATAAATATTAACTTTATATTAAGATATGTGAATGTGAAAAAAACTCAAGACAGTAATATTAAATACAAGTTCAATTTCATAACACAAATTGCGTCCTGTGGGGTGACATGTATGTCAATGTTTGTGAATGAGCAGCTGCAAGGCCAACTACAAGGGTCTTAAAGACTGGCTCCTAACCAGTCAGTGCCTCAGTTATTGGAGAGTGCTGTGGAAGTTTAAGGTGACTCTTAACCTCTTAATATGTCTTCATATTGCAATCTTTCTGTCACGCAATGCTTAGGTTCATTTTATGGTGTCCTGTGGTGTGACTGCTGCTCTTATAGGAGGAAAAAAAGTTTTTTTATGAATGAAGACACATATTAAGATTAAACACAATATCATTATCAATTTAGCATGAGCTCAGATGTCAGTCATGTATACAAAAGTATTAAAATGGCCATAATGCAGTGAATTCCCTGTGGTGTGACTCCATTTTCCCGCGGTGTGACATGCCTATGCAATGTGTTGATGCAGGACACATTTTCCCAAAAATGCCAACAATAAGGTGAAATTCCATAGACCACTAAGTGCTTTATTTTTTTCTATTATTTTCCAATTTTTATCCATCATTTTTTTCAGGAATTTGAAAAACTTTTTTTTTTTTGCGTTACACCCTTAAACGTCAACCACCCTTATATAGCCTAATAGTGGGTTAAATTGAATCAGAATGTCCCAGCGTGCCCTACAATGTCACCCCCTGTGGCCACATTAGCTAATAAAGATAATGTTGCTTGAGTGATATGTGGCATGCGCATTATTGAGGAAAGAGACGAAGGCTATGTGCCGTCCGTATTTTCCCTTCATATCATTCAGAAGCATGGTGTGATGCATACTTTGCACTATGGTGCGCATATCTACCATCTCCTCTTTCACACACTGACCGATTTGTTGTTTCACTTGTTCTTACACACATATTGATGACCATGGTGCCGATGTAATAACACTTCACTTTGAAGTGAATAATTTTCAGAATTACACCGTGAAATGTATTCTTCCTTTTTGTATGCATACATCTGTGCGCTGTGCACCTTGTAAACTTGTAACGGTGATAGCACAGTCAACATGAAAAGAGATAAGAGACATGCAAAACCATGCCTATGAGAAATCCCATTGTAATAAGATTTTCTTTAATTATCTTCGAAATGACACAACATATCATTCTTGTTTAGCAAGCCGTTCCATGACCATGTTTAGCACCCGAGACAATTGTTGTTTTCCTCGCACGACGACAGCGGCGTCGGCACGGTCCGAAATCTGTAAAACTCAAAAAAAAATGAATTGAAGTGAATGGGACCGTAAAGTCCAGAATAACTGCACACCGGAGCGACTCAAAAGACGGCAGTTGTTGCCCTTGAATACTACCTTGTCTTGTTTTAATATGGCTCACTGTACACTTACAGAAGGAAGACATGGCTAAGCAACATCAACAGGGATGATCTGAACTCTAAGATGCCAGATCAATTGCTGTCTGGGGGATATGGAGTTTGTGAGGACCATTTTGCTGCCCACATGATTATTCAAATGGTAGGCTATGTCAACATTCCCTAACGACGTGTAGTGACTTGATTAGGTGTGCAATTTGGGTTTGGAGATGACTCACTTCAGCCATGCTAAAAACACAGAACCATCCTCACTGGTGCAGGATGTGAACCTGACCCCAAATAACATCAACCACTTGAAATCAGAGAAGCCAAAACCTTCCTTTCGGCTGAAAACAATATTTAAATATTTCAGACATTTCAATGCTGTTTAAGTACCGGTATTGATTCTTCTAACACCACAAACCCAAAGTACAATGACTACAAATAATCTTGTGCCATCTCTGAACAGAATAAGAGAAAACGGCCTACCGCTGAAGCAGTGCCATATCACTACAATGACACAAACATGTGTGCAACACCTGTGGGTGGGTTTCATGTTTTATTACAATAGTATTTTTTAATAATAGCAGTAACAACACAGGCAATTAAGTGAAGTACGAAAATGATGACTGAAGCTGTGTTGTATTTCAAGGAGGAGGACCATCTGTGGCTCCGCCAGTGGTGACAAGAGCAGGAGTAGATGGAGAGGACACCAAGGTAGGCCTACTCCCACTGAAGGGTCTGCAAAAAACCCAAACAAACAAGCAAACAAGCAAACACAACAACACCAGTTAAAAACATGAATATAAACTGTGTACATGAACTTTCACATTTATTAAACACTGACCATAACAAAAAAAAAAAAAAAAAACATGCAGTCTGGCTGAGGTGCAGTGGTCAGGGTGTGATCATACAAGCCTAGTTCTGTAGTAGGCCTACATGGAATTAATTAAGACCAGTTAACTGACCTTGACTGCATGTGCTGTTCAATGTTTTCAGAGGTTGCAAATGCTAGAAGAACAACTCCAGCTGAAAGAAAATCAAAAGAATGTCTCGCTTTGCAACTCAGGAATATGGTGCTTGAGAATAGGCGCCTCAGTAAGAGGATCAAAAGCCTATGTCAAGCACGGACCCGTGTACGGCAAAGACATCTGAAAAATATAAGGGTCCTTAAAACAAAGTAAGCAATGAGTCATAGGGGAGAGTGGGGTAAAACACACACACACACACACACACACACACACACACACACAATATTATTAGCCCCTCATCCTGAACTCAAACAAGTCTCGCATGTCACTGTTGTGTGGCTCAGTGACATTCCTACCCTGAAACACCTGTGAATAAGTCTCAAATATAAATATTATATAAATTTATAATTTATATTTATTCAAATATAAATAATTTCTTATAGTGTTCAAACGTGATCATTATAAGCAGATTCCACTGTATAAGAGAAACAAATGAGAGAAAACGCATTTTCATCTATTTCAATCTGCCCAAGGTACATTATGCTTACATGTAATTGCATGTGGTTTGTCGCCACCTGCTGACCCAAAATTGACCTGAATTGACCTATATACTTAGAGAATCTCTGGTGCTGCTCTGGAGATGGAGGTATGAGTTTGATGGTGGTGGGGGGTGAGGGGTGAGGGGCGCGATGCTCTAGAGATGGAGGTATCAGTTTGATGGTGGTGGTGGTGTTGAGGGGTGCTGCTCTGCTCTACTGTTTCTCTTCACTGCTGGGTATTCTCTAAGACACTGAAATACGCAAGTCTGTTTGCTACTCACATCATGCACATTTATCCGACCATTTACAATACCCTTAAGTCCAACTGTTTTTTTTTCCCAATAAAGCGCTTTTGCGAGGAGAGGAGTGTAGGAGAGAGACAGTGAGAGAGTGAGAGTGAGAGTGAGAGAGAGAGAGAGAGAGAGAGAGAGAGAGAGAGAGAGAGAGAGAGAGTCAGAGTGAAAGAGAGAGAGAGATGGGGCGTGCGTGCGGGAATGAAGGTTGTGGGTTGCTTGGAGAGGTGTGATTGGCTTGGTAGGAGGATGTTTGTTTCTGAAGACATCATTAAAATGTTCCCTCAGACCACATGCATTAATTACAGACTTTCCCATGCCCTCGCAGACAGCCGTCCGCGCTCTGACATAATGAAGTAGAAAAGCAATTATGGCAGGTTGCACGGCACTGAACCTGAGCACTATTCCTCCCTCCCCGCTCTGTCTGTCTCTGACTTGTGCAGGGCTGGCCTGGCCCTCTGGCATACCGAGCATTTCCCGGTGGGCCGTGCACCCTTGTAGGCCCCTATTTTCAGAAATGTTTTTTTTTTTTAATCTAAAAATAGAGGCCCACGAGGGTGCAGGGCCCATCGGTGGGCCAGTTCTGCACCGTTAATTATAAGGGGGCCCTTTAAGACAAAAGTGCCCGGGCCCCATTTCTCGTCCAGTCCGGCCCTGGTGAGCAGTATTCCTCCATCTCTGTCTGTCTCTGAGCTGTGCGTGCCTCAGCAGCCGCGAGTATCTCTCCACCAATATGCATTTGTTTTGCATGAAATTATACAACCATAGAGTGTCTCTTTTCTCAATTCATTGCGCACAAATGTAAAACAGTCACAAAAATAATAAAAAATTGTCTTGTTTGCAATTCCACTGAATTTGTCAGGGGCGTAAGTGAAATTAGAGCCAGTAGCAATAACTTGCAGATTATCGGAGTGGAAACTCTTCTCCCTGCATGCATGAGGTAGCTCATGGAGTAGTTGGATGGCAGGTCAATCTTTCCTAATGTGATGAGAGTTTTTTTTCCTTCCCTGAAGTGCTAGTCTTGTCAACTAACCAGGGCTATCTGTTATTGTACAGGCTGCGTTTTGTGATAAATCCACAAACTGCTCATGCTCAAAATAGAGTATACTGGAGGTATCTTGGGAAGTAAGATTAATACACAGTGGCAGAACAACTGCACACAGAGCCCCATGGTAAAACACAGGGATAGGGACCCCCATGGCCTCCTGAGGTCATAAGAGGTCCCCGGGGCAAATAATTGCGTTCAGACTGGTTGACTGCAGGACAATGCAGCTGTGATGTCACCATGCTAAGCAACCACTCACAGATTCAATTTTCAATTCAATTTTGCTACACAGATAGAGCATTGTAATTGGAGGGCAGCTTTCATGATCTATCACTAATTTTCCCTAAAGTCAGGCATAGATTTGCTGTGCTGTTAGGTGGTATTGGGCTCTCTTTTCCACTGCACGTTTTCTACCGGGTGCAGCAGGACTCGGCCGCCACTTTTTGCTTTTCGATTGAGCACGACACAGCTCAACTCGCGAAAACCTTCCGGCTGGCTAAAGTAAGCTGCAGTTCGTCCTCACCGGTGAGTCAAAAAATCATCATGGTGGCCAACAGATCAACTGTCTTGGAATGCTCTTTAGTTAGCCACTATATTACTGTGATATGAAAATCAAAGGTAAAAATCAACATTGTAGTATCCAAATATGCTGCTGAAACTATTTATAGCCTACTTTAATAGCGGAGATATCAGCCTTACGTTTAGTAAACTAAAGTAATGCTACCTGACAACACCAAAAACGTCCAAAAAAAGTCCAAAAAAAGTCCAACCATACTCCGGGTAACACGGTTTGTAATGGAAACACAAACCGGACTGGTTTGACAGCACCACTCAGCTCGACACGACACGGCACTGCACAGCCGGGTTGCATGTGGAAAACGCCTTTTGTTTCCTGCAGTGGTTTTCAAAGTGGGGGCGGGAAGGACACGCTAGGGGGCCGCGGCAGGTTAAGTACAGCACTACAAAAATACATAATATAAATATAAATAAACTAAATAACAGTTAAAAAAGTAAACCAAAAAAAATGTTAAACAATATTCCCAATAGCATTATAATAACCTATTGTATCAGTGAACATTATACTATTATCATTTTTATTTCCTATACAGTGGGATACAGAAAAAAATAGTGTGGCTCGGTCCTTGTAAGGAGGGCTATAGTATAGGTGTTTATCTATCTGGACCCAATTAATGTGCCAATTAACCAATGAAGCCCCACTGAAAGTGGCTCCTTTTTACTTCCATCATGATTTTCTGGTTAACCAGCATTGATGAAGTTCTCAAAGATCATCTTCAAATGAACACTTCTGTTTAAGTCTCCTGCTTCTTTTTGATGGGCGTGTGTGCAGGGGCGCCGCCAGAAATTTTGGGCCTCATGAAAGATTCGAATTTTGGGGCCCTTTATGGGCCCCTGTCAGTGCTGTCAGTGCTTGGGCCCTTAGAATCTGTAACACCTTTCCCTGCCTAGCGGCACCCATGGGTGTGGAATCAAAGCATACATTAATCAAGCCAAAATCCCCTGGGAGAATTAGAGAACGTTTAACTTACCACATTTTTGGTGAAATACAATGGGGTTTCATTTATATGGGGTCTGTGTCATCCCTGACTCCGTTAGAAAAAAATATATGATTCAGTGGATGATCACGGAATATAATTGAAACAGGAAGAGCTATTATATCTGAGCTGCAATAAAATTATTCTTTGGGAATTGGGACTGTATGACTAAAAGAAACGGAGCGATAGAGAATGTCAAATCTCAAGTGAAGTACCTCATTCGCTCCCCTTAAAAACGAAAAAGCACACATCTTAAGGACTCCCAAAAATACTTCCCTTTCAGCTGCAGAGGGCCAGCACTAATGTGAACTTAAACATTGATATGAAAGTTTTGGATTATTTTTACATGTCCAGTGTGACTAATAACCCACATTAACATTAGCTTTTTACATAGTGAAGAGAACCATCTTGCAGGCTAAATTAGGGCTTCTCTTGCACAATGTCGAACAAGGTCAGCACACCATATCCTGTCCATTTGACAATATTATAATATTTTTTCTTCTCCTTTTCCTTCTCTTCCCTATTTTGTTTCTTCTATGTGTTGTTCTCCACTGGTAAGAGTCACTGTTGAAAGTTGGGCTGACTGCCTTTCATATGTGCATGATGGGTGATGCCTGCGGACTCACATAGTTCTGGAAGAAATGACCTGAGGACAGGGCCGCTGACAGCTTTGGCCGGGCCCAGGACAAAGTCATCTGAAAGGGCCCCGCAACCTAAGACATAGGCCTACAATGTGATGAGAAACCAATTATGGGGCCCCTCTCCCTGGGCCCGGGACAACTGTCCCCTTTATCCTCCCCCTGTTGGCACCCCTGCCTGAGGAAGAGACTCAGACGGGCTTCCTGCCCCAGCATCCATCCAGTGTTATCATACCCACATCGATAGCAACAGTGGCAGCCGTAGCATTGGCAGAGGATGGGTGGTGTTGTGATGGGGTCATGGGGATGGGAAGAGGAAGGGGAGGCGGGGAGGGGGTTGGGGGAGAGGAAGAGGCAGGCTGCGGGGGAGGGGGGGAACAAGATGACAGGGCAGAAGGGAGGATTAGAGAGGGAGGTTGGGAACGAGAGAATTATCAGGAGAGAGAGAGGAGACAGCGAATGAGGAGAAGTAAGGAAGAATGGAAGGAAGCAAGAAGAGGCGGAGGAGGAGGGGGAAGAGGAGGAGGAGGGGAAAGAAATCAGTTTAATGTGATGAAGATAACATCTTGGGTGTCAGGCCAGACACGCAGACAAAATTGTTTTTTGAAGGGCACGGCACAGCGCCACTCATGTTGTGCAGAAAAACTGTGCTGTCGTTCGGGAGGAGAAGCAAAGGGAACAGGGGATGAGGGGAGATATACGACGTGTCTTCTTGCCCGCGAGGAAGAAGGTGCTAAATCATTTGTAGGCCTCGCCTCGCCGCCAAACTCTCCCACAAGCAGGCTGGCTATGTGGAAGAAACAGCTCAGCCTTGACATACACAGCACCAAAATAAGGAAGGGAGAGAGAGAGAGAGACAGACAGAGAGAGAGAGAGAGAGAGATGCTGAAGTATTTATTTCTTTGGGTTGTGTGTTGTGGTGGTTTATGTTCTGTACAAATAACCTGTTAAAGAGGAACAGCGGCGAGCCAGAGGCAAATGTGACAGACAAACCTTCATCAACATCCAAACTGCCGCAAGTGCATTATTTCATAAAGCTGAGACGTTACGGCCAACCTGAAGCGATTCTGCTCAGTGCTCAGCACACCATTCAATTACGGCTTTGCCTTTTTTTCCTGATTTAAAGTCCTTCCGTGTGATGCGATTCCGCTGCTCGCCGCCAGCTGTTCTCGGAAAACACACCGCTCATTTGGCGGCACACAAACTCATTCACTTCCTGTTTCTCACTTCATTCATGTACTGTACAGGGAAGCCGACAAGGGGGTGGGGCAAAGAGGTCAGTTGTCCCGGGCTCAGGGAAAGAGAGGGCCCAAAATTTAGTCCACGTTACATTGTATGTATTGGTTAGGGGGCCCTTTCAAATGACTTTGTCCTAGGCCTGGTAAAAGCTGTCAGCGGCCCTGTTCATGTATGCGCTGTAGGTGTTCTGTTTTTTTTTTGTAATATGGACCTGACCTTCAAACAATGGATCCTGATGGCGTGATTCCCTTTCTCTCGCTATAGTCACACCGTGTGTGCGTGTTTTTTTTTCTGCAAAAGAGAGAGAGAGAGAGGTCTCGCCATTAAAAGATCCGTGTCAACCACCAGGGAAACAAACAGGCTTGGCTTCCAGGTACACACGCCAAGCACACGACGGGTCAAGGCAGCTCTATTCCACGATCCTGACCTTCTTAACCTACTGCACACATACAAATAACACACACAAACACAGGAGCAAAAAGTGGAACATTGCATGCACACACACACACACATTATTCATTCTCTCAGTCAGACACACACACACACACACACACACACACACACACACACACACACACACACACACACACACACACACACACACACACACATATACACGCAAGGACAAATGGAAAATGGAAAATAAAATATGACATGCACATACACGAACACGTACAGTCTATGACTTCCGCATGTACTCACATACACATTTTGTGCTGAAAAGGACAGGAAATGGGGTCAGGGACAGACAACAAAAGTGTGTGTGTGTGTGTGTGTGTGTGTGTGTGTGTGTGTGTGTGTGTGTGTGTGTGTGTGTGTGTGTGTGTGTGTGTGTGTGTGTGTGTGTGTGTGTGTGTGTGTGTGTGTGTGCAGCACACTAAGGCGAAGAAAAAAAAGCCTTCCATACTGTTAACCATTCCGGACAGGGCCAGGCCAGTGCTACTCAGTAGCTCCTAGTTTTAAATTCCCACAGACACGCGTAGGTGTACCAAATAAAGACAAAGGCCTGCTTCACACAAATGTCTTGTGTCAGTTCCACAGTGGACAGGACACCACCACCTGCCCACCCCCACCTCTCTCCTCTCTCCTCCTAATGAAAGGCCCTCCTGCAGGGCGGGACTGGAGGAGAGATAGGGCCCGGGCACTTTTGGCTTAAAGGGGCCCCTCATAATTAGCCGCGCAGAACTGACTCACCGGTGGGCCCCGCACCCTCGTGGACCCCTATTTTCAGAAATGTAAAATATATATTGTATATATATAATATATATACTGTATTTTACATTTCTGAAAATAGGGGCCCACGAGGGTGCAGGGCCCACCTGGAAATGCCCGTTTTGCCAGATGGCCAGTCCAGCCCTGTCCATAAGGGTCCATGTGGGTGCAGGTCCCACCTGGAAATGCCCGTTATGCCAGATGGCCAGTCCAGCCCTGTGCCTCCTGAAGCATCAAGCAGCTCAATCTTCAAAGCCATAGCCGGGCCAGTGCACCTCGCTCTCGCTACGGGAGACATGATGTCACACACACACAACGCCCACCACCATGCTTGACCTATGTGTGTGACCTGTGTAAAACATTAACTTGGTGTGATGTAACACCACCCTGACAGACCATCAGTAGCCTTGATCTCATTAGCCGCGCTTCAGCTGCCGGCCCCGGGCCATTTTTTGCCTGATCGGACTCATAGCCGACCCCAGGCACATTCAGGTACACGCCTTGTTTGTGAAACGTCAGTCGGGCACAGCCCACTTTCGCCCCAAATCACAGAAGGACAACAACAGAACAACGACAAAGAAGGAGAAGAAAATGGAGCAAACTCTGCTGGAGCAGGTCGCCGTTTGGCTCGTAGCCTACGGACAAAGACGACAAGAACTGCAAAGAAAATGGCTTGCCTTTCAAGAACAGTTTTATTACATGGCAAAGTTGTCGATTCAGAAGCTGTATGGGACGCAGCGCATGTTAAGAAGACAAAGACGCATGAAAATACGAGCAGCTCGACAACTGAGAGAGTGAACAGAAGGAGACGTGCGAACATGCCCAGTTAATCCCCCCAATAGCGCACAGAAGCATGAGCCCCGGACATAGCGAGACATGAATGTGCAGGTAATTGAATAAGTTACCATGTGAAAGGAGACCAAATCCCAGAGACATAGCACCTTCATCAGTTGCTATAGAAAATTATGAGCCCCGGACATAGCGACACACCCCCTCGTTGCGGCGTGCCACCTGTCTATTCATGGTGAATGTGCAGGTAATTGAATAAGTTACCATGTGAAAAGAGACCAAATCCCGGAGACATAGCATCTTCATCAGCTGCTATAGAAAATGATGAGCCAGGGGAATAGCGACTATTTATTAAAGTAGCCACGGAAGTAGCGTAGCCTACAAGTCGTTCAATCTGCATAACATCGGTGTGTGTCCTGCAGGGAATTCTAAGTGTGCGCACTATGGCACATGTCTGCAAAACGTATGCCTATGGTTTAGTATGTCTGCAAAACATGAGACACTAGGGCAGCAGAGTGAGGATGATTTTAAATAGGCCTAAGTCAATAACAGCTGTGCTTTACTGTGTAATAATGTGGCTGCATGGGGGACTTATCGCTAAATTCTGGGCAAATTATTAGTTTGGGGTGTTTGGCTTTCTTATGGCATAATTTCATAAGATGCAACTTTGGCACTTCTGTTTGTGTTTTTAAAGTTATTTAGCCAACATAACTTTTTTGTTGTTATCAGGGCATCATGGGCACCACTACACTTAAACTTGGGATGTCATAGCTAAGTCATGTCGGCTTTTTTCTGCTTTTAGCCGCCAACTCTTGTGCCATTATCGTGATTTGGCATGCTTTCCACTGGACACCAATAAAAAGTGTCTCACAAATACTCACACATGACATTTATGTTGGCTTATTTAGCTTTTGCGCTATTATCGCCGAAGGTCTGGTAGGCTATATCGCACGTGGGCTATATCGCCCGAGGTTGACCCCGCCTCCGAGCCTCGGCGGTGCTTGCTGGCTCATCGAATTCGACGGGCCAGGGAAAGCGGCCCTTAGCCCCACAACCTGGCCCGGCGGCCATCTTTAGCACCTAGCCCCCTTTTGATGAGATCACCGTCAGCCCCCTTTTGTCCGGGCCAGCCCGGGGCTGGCCCTGCAGTGAGACTAAGGCTAGTGTGTGTGTGTGTGTGTGTTTGTGTTTTGTGAAAAGGGGGAGGGCTTGATGCTCACCCGTATTTTTCCAACAGCTTTAAAACAATGTGCAGGGAGAAAATCAGCCTAGCAAGTGCAGAAAAACAACCCAGAAACCACTTTCCACAGTGAATCTGCAGTGTCCACATACAGGTACATCTGCCATTCAGGAGTGAAGTCTGGAGCGAGCGATTTAAGTATGCGTGCATGTTGCCCCCTGAGAAGTGCCAAGAGAGCCATAAGAGGCGATTTGAGCGATTTGAGAATTACCACGTCACTCTGTAACATGACTACTCCTCTACTCTTCTTCAAATGCTCTTAGCGTGAGTGTCCGTTCCTATACACCCATTACCTTGCCACCAGCCTCTGATGCCTTGAAGCAGTGGTTCCCAACCAGGGGTACGTGTACCACTAGGGGTACGTGAGCACACTGCAAGGGGTGCATGGAAAAACGCAATAATAACAAATGTATGACCATAGTAACATTAGGATAGAGGAAAAGTTCAAGAGCATGAGTGACTGGGGTTCTTGCGGTATGACAAAAAGGCTTTGGGGGGTACGCAATACAAAAAAGTTGGGAAACACTGCCTTAAACTACTGTTTCTAAACGGGGGTGCTACAGCCCCCCAAGGGGCATTGGGGATCCCTAAGGGGGCGTTGTGAAGGATACAGCTGAGAGAGGGGGCTGTGCTTAGTTGTCATTGGGGGGCATTAGTATATTTTATTTTTTAATACTATGGGGGGTGTCGGAAGATGAGGTCCAGAGGACATTGGGAAGCTTATGATAAGGCCCAGGGGGCGTTTAATCAAAAAAGGTTGAGAACCACTGCCTTAAATGCATCAAGAAGCGGTAGGAGCACAAACTTCTCGCTCTCGTGGACAAAAGGTACTGCACATGGCTGCCATTGCTCAGACATCTAAAGCCCTCACAGCAAACCGGTAATTTGAGTATTTTGCTTGTGGCTTTTTCTTGAAGGGTTTTAAGTGGCACACTGGATAATGTGTTGCTGCTGCTGCTGATGCTGATGATGCTGCTGCTGTTGCTGATGCTGCTGCTGTGGCATTTCATTTAAATTTTCCTCCCCATTTCAGCAGAGCAGCCTCCACAGCTTTTAGTCCCAATGCTTTAAGAAGACGCCCACTATACTATACATACTGTAGTATATGGGCCACTCAGTAAAACGCAATATGTTGCGGCTCAATCTCCTGTCATACATCACTGAAAGCACAGCTGGGCCAATCTGGCATGAGCCTGCTAAAGTCTCGCATGAAACTGGCGCATGATTGATTAAGGCACTCAAACCGTTTTTTCCCCCCACCCCCAACTCTCGCTGTCATACAGTTCACATCATCAGGGTTAGGAAAGGCCTGTATCAAAACATTGCCATCATTCACCTGTCGACTAGAATATTACACCACATATTAGTTTTTCAATTAGATGACATGTTCAGTGAGGGATTGCCTACTGAGATATTGATTGGAAGCCGTGCAGGCATGTGTCTTGTTTGTCATTTTTTCCAGAGATATAAATGGCTAGCCATTCAACATAAAGCATGAGTGATAGAAAGGGTTAATTTCCTGGTGGTGGTGTGTATGTGGGTGGTGGTGGTGGGAAGGGGCATACTTGAAGCAGCATCAGTATCCAGCTGTGTGGCACGTATGAGATGCTCCGCATGGCTTCATCACAGCTCCCTCTCAATCACTGCTTCTCTGGCTCCACCTAACCACAAGAGGGCACCAAAGTGCAAATTAGAACAAACAACAAAATAAGCAGCACACACATTATTAACAACGCATTACAAAAACTAGGAATTTTAACGAACAAATAAATGAAGAAAGAAAGAAAACAATGCATAAAATATACGTATTCTGCTATAAGTAAACCACTGCTGCTAAATTAGTGTAGTACCATGGTGCTCCAAATCACCATTTTTGTATAGGCCTACAGGAAATTATAACTACTAATGATTATTAATACAATTTTAATGATGAATTATAAAAAAGCCTATATATACATATATATGCTAATACACATTGGAGATTAAAGGCAATGGACCTCTATTTTAGGTGAACAGAGCCAAATAGAGCAGATGAAATGTGTTAGATGTGGTTATGACATCAGCTGCAATTGATCATGATAGAATCTAGTAGTGACTCATGTGTGGAGAAGGGATGCAGAGACGGGGTTAGTGTGCATTTGACTGACTGCTAAATTATAGTGTGGCTTTAATCCAACAGTTCCCATATGCAATATACCTCAGTTCAGTTCAGTTCAGTTTACTTTATTGGTACTCGTAGGCAAACTGGTTTTGCAGTTTAAAAGAAAGATGGGTGTCTTACATATAAGGACAAGGACAAGCAACATACTTTATATCAAGAAACAGAACCGCAGTGGAGTGACCATGATGCTTCGTGCAGTTATTGTAGAGCTATGGCAGAAGTGACATTACATTCTTGATGCAATGAAAGTGCAAGAACATTCTTAGTCTTACAAATAAATAAGTTCATTAATTAATGAATAACCCTCAAACACCTATAAGGTAAGATCTGCCACGTTTCTCTAGCAGAGGCCTTGTGGGTCGCTCTCCATAGAGGCATCCGTGGGTCATGGCTTTACATTGCAGTTTGTTTTGCTCTCATTACGTGTTTGTTTCCCTCGGTTGCCACTTAAGGAAGTGGTGTAGCAGTTGCAACTTCTACCTATGGTGTCTGTAGGTAGCCAACACAACACAACACAGCACAACATCCCACAGAGACAGGGGGAGGATGCTGCTTAAGTCAGTGTATACAAGCTATTCTCAGTCCAGGTAATCACCACCAAAGACCAACCCCCTGCTGTTACTCACGCTGTGTGTAAGAAAAAGGTAAAAGCAGTGTCTGTGGATCCTTGGTGTGGAAATAATGGGTTCATTAAACCAACTCAGCACTGTATTCTGCACTGAGACAAAGGATGGTTGGGTATACTGAAAACTTCTGCATCACGTGTGATTCCACAAATACCTGTCACAGGCTGGAACACAGCTTTCAATTATACACATGCTGTTAAACATATTTAGGCCTACTGACTTTCTTTAACTTATGAATGTTCTGTAGTAATAGTAGTTGTGCAGTGAGAAAAACTACGGAATACATTGTGCCTTATATGATAACCTATTTTTTACAGTGTGATGTGAATGGATTTCTTTATAATTGGTGACCTCTAGGGGACAAGAGATTCTAGCCATAAATTCCTCGCCCCTGTAGAATCTTAGCCTGAGGCCGTATTTATTAACATTCTAGAACTCTGGCTGTGAAAACCAATGGCAACCAATCTCAAATAAATACAATGATAACAACACCCAGATAACAGACAGTATGTCCATACAGCAGAAAGCATTCTGCTTTATAAAAAGTCTGTTTGTTTTGAACAGTATGGACAAGGTGGGTGCCAAGATGCTTAAATGCCAAAATGCTTAAGATGGATTTTTTTTCTTTCTTTATACCTGACATCATTCTGTTAATATGTGTTTTTTACATGATTGTGTGGCCAAATATAGGCTATATATGCCAATATGGTTAAGATGGGATTTTTTTCTTCATACCTAACCTGACATAATTCTGTTAATATGTGTTTTTTACAGGATTGTGTGGCGCCTGATGGTCACAACAGAAATGGACAACCTGAAAGTGTCACTGGCAGCTGGGAGGATGGAAAACAGTGCTCCGGCAATGAGTATCTTGAGACTGAGAGGAATACAGACCAGCTGCTCAAAGTAATGGCTGCTGTTATGGCCTTTTCTAGACACATCTTTTAAATTGCTCATCAAGCTTGACTGCCTATCAGCGTCTACTCTGTGATATAAAACCATTTCCATTCAATCTTGACAATCACTAAAACAACTGAAAGGTACCTCAGGTGTTTTTGCTTACTTGAGCGCATCATTTTAATTTTTTTTTATTTTTTTTTAAGGAAACAGTGAGCAGATGGGTCAATGTTTTAAAATATCCTGCACATTTAGCCAAAAGTGTGTCAAAGCGTTGACATCAATACTACTTTTAAACACAGCATATCACACTGATCATGATTCCTTCAAGATGAATAGCCATAGACTTTTAATTTTGAATCTTACAGACTGTAAAGAGTAAAGAGGCAAGAACTCCCAACTTAATTGCCATAACTCCTGCCATTCCCCAGGTTTCCCCAGCTCTCCAACCGCCTCCAACAAATGCTGCAGTGAATACTTCAGAGCTCCCTGTCCCGGCTGAACAAGCATGCCAGCAGCTCGAGAGGAAAAGGCGGAGGAAGATGACAACCCCTCGCAAGGTGTGCACTCAGGAGGAACTTGATGAGGGTGACCTGAACATTTTTCAAAGACCCCTGTTCCCATGTTTGAAGCCTCCAGCTTCACACAAGCGCACCGCACCCTCCAGGAGGATCAAGAAGGCCAGGCTCTCCGCTGTGTGCCATGGGCAAACCACCTCTTCCAAAAGAAAGGATAAAATATTAGGTTGTTTGGAGACCAAACAAGTGACACCCAGCTCTGTGCAGGCAACGCCAAAGAATCATACTCCCATCATCCCTCAGCCACAATCCTCCAAGAAACATCATCCTACGGTACAGTTATTTTACATTTATAATGTTTCAATTAGCAAATTCAATAAATGCTTAACAAATCATGAATTCTGCCAGCACATTAATACACGGGGTAGCCCCTTAATGCACGGCATATCTCCAGTGGCATGCTGTAATAATCACTGAACAGTTAAGTACCATAGTACTACACTACTATGGAATAACACAGGGCCTTTAGTAATGCACTATGACTTGGCCATTGCCATTCTGGTAACAGCAAATTCATAACGCTATGTCTCAACGGGTTAAAAGAATATGAGTTGAAGTGTGAAACAAACAGGTAGGGCAATAATTTTGCACTTGTTTCCCCTTTTGTCCAGATTTTATGGAGAAAGAAGAGTGGAAGTACACCACTGCTGAGAGATGATAGATCCAGCAAGATCACAGCCGCCGCTCACCTCCCATCAGGACCAGCTCACTTCCAAGCCTCCTCTCCTCAGAGTACCCGAGGCCCCAGCACAGCAGAGCGGCCAGCGGACACCTCCGAGTCCCCCCTCAGGATGCACGGCCTCAGTGTGGAGGACTACAGGAGAGTTTATCACTCTGTGGTGGACCCCATGCTCTGCACGGCGTCCGGCAACCCGCAGAGGCCCAACCTGGAGCTGGGTCGGGTCATCAAGCAGCGCCTGTGGGAGCGGCTCTTCTGCCCCCAGCTGCACGAGGAAGTGGGGCCTGACGGCAGGGTCACGATAACGGAGACCTTCAACCACCCGCCGTACTACACGCACGCGCCTCATGTGGAGCTGGATATGTCTACATACCCGAATACACAGACAGGAGGCGAAAAGGAAAAGCACACAAAACAAGAGACTAGTGATTGAATGGATACCATGTCTGATGAGGATTCATTTTGTTAATACATATGAAAAATACATTTTACATGATTATGAACAAGCTTTTTTGATATAAATAAATAAACTGTGTGAAATCAAATACAGAAATTACATTTTATCCATTCTCCTTTTTTTTTATTATTTAAATGCTAAATTGGAACACACACACACACACACACACACACACACACACACACACACCTTTACATGGGTTTGCTTTAGCTGGAGCTGAACCAAGGAGCATAGAGATTTTTTTGAAGCATGTGGAAATTGATAGGCCTACAGCGGCGATTTCACAGTAATATACCACCTTACCAGATATTTGGTTACACTTTTTTGTTCTTGAAAATTCACTGGGATTTCGTCTAAAGCTAAATTATTCGGATTTTGACCGTTCTTCCTTTACATTTCACACGTAACACAGTGCCCAAAATGTATTTTTATCAGAGAAAGTGATTGGCTACGCATTTTGATTTCATCCAATGCCATGCTGAAACGACATAGTTGCGACGGAAGTTTATCTTTTGAGCTCCGCCCACAGCGTGGAAGGAACCGAACAGACTTCCCCACGTGAATGCCAGCATGGTTATGTGTCTTTAGTAAGGTAATCAACAATGTTCACAAGTTATCTACTGTATCAAACAGACCCTAACAGCAATACGGAAGCTTTTACACTGTGCAGTAATGTATTAGTCTACCAACAACAATGATTGCTACTGATAGCGACTGAATTTATGTTGCTCAACACAAGTGGCTGGGTTATGTTGATGTCCTGTCTGTGAATGAATGAACTAGCTGATACTCGGAAACGTTTGCTCATACAATTTTCTGAAAACGTTTTACAGATACTGGTACAGAGTAAGATCGAATGCAGTAAGAGTTAAGTCATCATGGCCACGTTTCGGAAAAAGGTGGATAATCGCATCCGAGTCCAGATTGAAAATGGAGTTCTCGAAAAGCATCGTACCATGTTTGTCATTGTTGGCGATCATGGCAGAGACCAGGTAAATACAAGTTATTGTTGATATATAGCCACAATGCGCATTCTATGTCGTCCAGTACTACCCCAGTGCAAGATGAGTGCAATGTAACATCCCCATGTCATCTGCATCTAGGTTGTCATTCTGCATCACATGTTGTCAAAAGCCACTGTGCGAGCAAGACCTTCGGTGTTGTGGTGTTACAAGAAAGAACTTGGATTCAGCAGGTGAGTTGTTGAATTTTAATGTTGTCACTCTTGACATTGGCATTTCAGATCACATTTATGGCAATGGGACTGACTTGTGGCGTTGTGTGGCATGTGCATTACTTGGTCAGACATTCTTGTGTGCAAAGGAGTAAGGTTAGCTTTGCCTTGGAAAGTGGTGGGGACATCACCATGGTAAATTGTCTGGGTGTGTTATTTTTGCATTATATTTGTGAAAAAGATGTCGGGACATAGTAGGTTAATCTCAAAAGTGGTATAGACATGTCCCCACCATCCACACCTAATTACACCTATGCTTGTGTGTGATGATTTCAGTAACCGGAAGAAGCGTATGAGACAGTTGCAGAAGAAGATCAAAACAGGGACACTGAACCTGAACCAGGACGACCCATTTGAGCTTTTTGTTGCGGCAACCAACATCCGGTATTGCTACTACAACGAGACGCACAAGATTTTGGGAAACACCTACGGCATGTGTGTCCTGCAGGTGACTATTTGTTTCTATAAAGGCTATTCAGTATGCCACCATGTGACAGTTCACCATGGTGTCATGTGTGTGGTTTGTGCATCGTCTCCACACACATTTGTTATTGTTTGGGAAAATCAGAATCAGAAAAGTGTCTCTATTATACAACTTTGTACCACTACTCCTTTCCTCACAGGACTTTGAGGCCCTTACACCTAATCTGTTGGCACGGACCATTGAGACAGTGGAGGGTGGTGGCATCGTGGTCATTCTACTCAGGACGATGAACTCTCTGAAGCAGCTGTACACCATGACGATGGATGTCCACTCTCGCTACAGGACGGAGGCCCATCAGGATGTGGTCGGGAGATTCAATGAGAGGTAGGTGCCATGCTGTTGCACTCTGAGCTTTATCCGAGGTGTTGTCATAGCCTAGACTACATTTGATATTTTTTTGGTAACACTTAACTTGACACTTGGCATCATAGGTATGACATGAGTGTCATAAGAGTGTCGTAATGCAGTCATGGATGTGTGTGTGTGTCCATGGCATGAACATTTTATAACTGTTGCCATTAAGTTACATTCGGTTGTGGTAAACTCAACCCCTAACAATGTCATCTTTTCATGTCCATAAACATTTCTGACATTGATATAAAGTGTATGACTCGTCCATGACTGTGTTTTGACGCTATTATGACACTGTTATGTCATGCCTATGACCCCGACGTCCAGTAAAATATCGTTATAACTTTGTCTATCTAATTATTCAACATCCTCATTAGTTTGCATTTGGAAAAACAGTGTTATTGAGCAGGCAAAGGAAAAGGGAAAATGCTTGTGTCTGACAGTGCTGTAGGCCTAAAAGAAAAACAACTTGTTGACTCAAGCTGACTTCAGTGTTTCAAAAATATTTGTATGTGGTGATGTCTCATTCATATTCTCCATGCAGGTTTATATTGTCACTGTCATCGTGTAAGACGTGTGTGGCCATTGATGACCAACTCAACATCTTGCCCATCTCCAGCCACATTGCCAACATTAAAGCAGTCCCTCCAAAGACACAGGTGAGCTCACACTAGACTTAAGCAATATGTGCGGTCCAAACAGCATTTTGTAAATCTGTACTACGTATACCCTGAGCTTAACTCACTGGATGCAGACATTGTGATAGGAGGTCTTTGATGTGTTGGGCAGTAATGCATTGCAAAATAAATGAATTACTGCGTTGCATTACTTTTTGCTGTAATGCAGTAATGCAAGTGTAATTCAGTGTGGTGGGTCAGAAAGAAGCTAATCCCAAACATGGTAGTTTTTAGTCTGCATGCTGCCAAAAACACCTCCTGGATGGAGGTGAAAAAGTCATGACTCATGAGCTTGATTTACACTGTAATACATTGCCAGGTCCATATTTAGGCTTACAGTTCTTTTGGCGAAAGTAACTAAAGTAATGCAACAGTAGTGTAATGCCTTACATTTTAAATATAGTAATATTGTAGTGTAAGGGATTATTTTGAAAAGGCAGTAACATGTAATCAGTAATGCATTACAGTTTTTGAGTAACTTGCCCAACACTGTTAATGACATGGGCCTATTCTACATGTTGTGCTTGACTACACGGTTGCCGTGATTAAGTGCCATCTCAGAGATTGTTTGCGCTCTAATTGTGATTACAATGAGCATGTCTCATTGCCATGGCAGTCACTATGCGCATCATATCCCTCAGAGATCCAAGTTTGAAGCTTATCTCATCTACATTAAGCCCCAAGTCATTAGTTTTCTTTTTGTATAAGTATGCACATCCCACCTCTTTGAGGCCAGGTGCAGGACAAAGACGTAGAAAGAGTAGAAGTCCACACACTGCAGCTCCGCTTTGAAGGTTTATTCAAGTCATACGCAACCGTTGTCCTATCAGCGGTCATTCTCAGCATTGACAAGGTATGAATCCGGACATTTAGGGCGAAAGAATCATCCTCGCAGATCAATTGTGGACGCTTCAAAACTATTGAATGGTATATAATAGAAGCACGCTGTCCATGTACATACGTCAGTGCTTCAGCCAAGGAGGTAATGTTTTCAGTTGCGTTGGTTTGTCTGTCTGTCTGTCTGTCTGTTTGTCTGTCTGTCTGTTTGTCAGCAGGATAACTCAAAAACTTGTGAACGGATTTGGCTGAAACTTTGTGGAGTTGTTGGTAATGACCCAAGGAACAAGTGATTAAAATTCTTTATGTTCTGTCTCTGCACAGGATGATCCACCGTCACCAAGGGAACAGGAGCTGAAAGACCTGAAGGAGTCTCTCCAGGACACCCAGCCCGTGGGAGTTCTGGTGGACTGCTGTAAGACCATGGACCAGGTCAGCCGTCACACGCACCATCACAAACGCATGCTTTGTTTTCACCACCCCGACCTCCCTTTTTATCCTGTAGTCTTTTTTGCGACCCGATGCTGAAAAGGGCATTAATTATAATTGCCATTCATTTTCACTTCAGACAGGAACTTCTTATAGCTTCCTCATTATATGGACAATACAAATAATAGTTGTCCTAGATTTGAAGATAAAAAAATGTGAAGACTCCCTTAACTGATATGAAACAGTGAGGTCATAGGTCATGTCATGAAGATGTGTGTTCTTTGTAGGCCAAGGCTGTGCTGAAGTTCATCGAGGCCATCTCTGAGAAGACCCTGCGCAGCACTGTGGCTCTGACGGCGGCTCGTGGGCGAGGAAAGTCGGCCGCTTTAGGACTGGCTGTGGCAGGAGCCGTAGCTTTTGGGTAAGATTCAACGCCAAAGGCCATCTCTGTTCATAATCAGATGTAGTACAAATTTTTTATAATTATAGCATTGCAGAATTAGACTTTTCTCTATATTTGTTACACAATCTAGAGTATTAGTGTATGAAATATAAGCCAAAAGTCACAGGAAGACCCAAAGTGTAGAGGGGTTCGTTAATACCTGCAACAAAACATTCCCAAAACCGTGTGTGTTGACCAGATCCTTCATTGTCAGACCCACTCAATGACCCATGCTGGTAAACAAATACTAAGGAAGCAGTCACCTCGCCCCTCTGGATGGGGGTAGGAACGCAATGTAAAAAAGCAACTATGACCTGTGAGACGGCAGAAATTGTTGAAAAGAGAAAAAAATGGTTGAATGGAATGGCCGTTATTAAAATTTGCAGTGCTGCTCACACCTGAGTTGTCTGTTTCTAAAATTACATTTTTTTACTTCGCACATTTTACACGCTCTGCCTAATGATAAGTAGAGCAGACAAGAGTAGTATTAATTTGTCACACACACAGTGCTGGAGGCTACAGCCTGCAGTAGAATGAGTCTGGCCAATTTTATAACGTGCAGAAAGAATTGCGATAAATACTGCTAATATAAAACACAGTCTAGACAATTATTATTCGAACAGTATAAAAGCAAAGACCACTCAAAATGAATGTTAATGGTCTATAGCATAGCAGAGAGACGTAGAGGTAGAGACAGACAGCTGTTGCCGTGGTCTCCAGGGAAAGGTAGTCGAGACCGATGCGGCGCCATGGTAACCATGGACCCTATGCTCCACTTGGGGGAGTTCTGTGTCTGCCTAGCACTGCTATTTAAGTTTCCCTGTATACTGAAAAGACCTCATTAAAGTTATATTAACATGCACAGTATACACACACCATCCAACGCACCTTAACAGCTTGAACTGGCACATTCACCGAAAAGGTGGTTTTACACTCTGTATACAGTGCCCTCCATAATTATTGGCACCCCTGGTTGAGATGTGTTTTTTAGCTTCCAATTATTTTATTTTTTTTCTAAATAATATGGGACCCTAATGGAAAAAAAGAGAAAAATCTAACCTTCAATACAAGTGCATGTATTCAGTGGGGAAAAAATCCCACATAAAGAAATAATTATTTGACATCAAATAATGTGTGTCACAATTATTAGCACCCCTGGTGTTAATATTTTGTACAACCCCCTTTTGCCAACAAAACAGCACCTAATCTTCTCCTATAATGTTTCACAAGATGGGAAAAGACAGAAAGAGGGATCTTCAGCCATTCCTCTTTGCAGAATCTCTCTAAATCATCCAGAGACCTGGGTCCTCTCCTCTGTACTCTCCTCTTCAGCTCACCCCACAGGTTCTCAATGGGGTTGAGGTCAGGGGACTGAGATGGTCATGGGAGGAGCTTGATTTTGTGTCTGGTGAACCATTTCTGTGTAGATTTGGCCATATGTTTAGGGTCATTGTCTTGCTGAAAGACCCAGTGACGACCCAGCTTCAGCTTTCGGGCAGAGGGCAACAGATTTTGATTTAAAATGTCCTGGTATTTGAAAGCATTCATGATGCCATGCACCCTAACAAGGTTCCCAGGGCCTTTGGAAGCGAAACGAAACAGCCCCACAGCATCACTGACCCACCCCCATACTTCACAGTGGGTATGAGGTGCTTTTCAGCATGCGCATCTTTCGTGGTACGCCAGACCCACTTAGAGTGTTTGTTGCCAAAAAGCTCAATCTTGGTCTCATCTGACCAAAGCACACGGTCCCAGTTGAAGCCCCAATACCGCTTGGCGAACTCCAGACGCTTGCGTTTATGATTGTGAGTGAGGAAAGGTTTTCTCCGTGCATGCCTCCCAAACAGCTTGTTGGCGTGTAGACAGCGCCTGATGGTTGATTTGGAGACTTTGTGACCCCAGGATGCTAACATTTGGTGTAATTCTGTAACAGTGCGCTTTGGAGATCTTTTGATTTCTCTTACCATCCTCCTCACTGTGCGTGGTGGCAAAATAAACTTGGGTCCTCGTCCAGGCTTGTTTACCACTGTTCCAGTTGTTTTGAACTTCTTAATTATTCCTCTCACAGTGGATATGGGCAGCTGCAGTTGAGTGGCAATCTTCTTGTAGCCTCTGCCTGACCTGTGAAGGTTGACGCACATCTGCCTCACTTGTATGCTGTGTTCCTTTGTCTTTCCCATGTTTAAGAGTGGATAAGAGAAATGGCCTCGGTGTCACGTCATATTTATACCCCAGGGAAACAGGAAGTGATGAATTACTAATTAAATGTTCCTACATACTCTGGTAAACTTTGTAAACTACTGTAGAAATGACAGAAATGCTTCAATTATATTTATTTCCTGGGAATTGTTAAGGGTGCCAATAATTGTGGAACAGGTGATTTAATGAAAAATAATAATTTTTTAGTCAGGGATTTTTTTATTTTCTTACAATTCATTTGAGTTGAAGGCTACATTTTCCTACAATTTTCAGTGTGACAGTATTCTTCTGCAATAAACACTGAATTTATTTTAAGGCTTTTAACACATCTCAACCAGGGGTGCCAATAATTATGGAGGGCACTGTATATTATAAGCGGTTGAAAATAACCTTTTCTGTTTTCCCCAGATACTCCAATCTTTTTGTGACCTCTCCCAGTCCTGACAACCTGCACACCCTCTTTGAGTTTATCTTCAAGGGCTTTGATGCTCTTCAGTATCAGGTAACCTTTGAGGATGTCTTTTTTTCAGAATTGAAAAAAACAAAAATATTTTTTAACCTCATGGCTAAGCACTGTGTTGCACAACATGACCTTCCACATGTTCTCCTTCACTTCACAGGAACACTTGGATTATGAAATCATTCAGTCCCTCAACCCAGAGTTTAACAAAGCTGTGGTCCGAGTCAACATTTTCAAGGAGCACAGGCAAACAATTCAGGTAAAGTTGGCCATTGTTGTTGTTGTCTAGTTTACTCTGCTGTAAGAGAATGACCTCTTCTGCTTCAGTATGTGATCTGGTTTTGAACACCTTTTCTTGACTTGTCATATCACTCACTATATTCAGATGAAACCAGTTGTTGCTTGTAGCTATGACACTAGGCAAGAATTAACTTATAAAGCAGGTTCTTTCTCATCTTAAACAAACGCTTAGCCAAAAAAAGAGAGAGAGAAAAAGGACGGGTTAAATTTTATCAAATACTTTATGGTTGCACACCTTGTTGGACATATTCAACTGAAGTAAGTTTTGCAGAATAGTATTCAATCCTCATGTGTTGGCAAGTCAGAAAGGGTGACTTCCCCTTTTCTCTATTCTCCTTTTAGAAAGTCAGCCATTTCCCAGAGTGCCGGATCAGCTTTCTTCTGTGCATGTCTGATTTGCTTCCTACAATTAGTCCGCACACACAGCGTTCCCAAATTATCTGGCAGGAGAGAGTGTGGCGCTGATACACCACTATGGTCTGTGGTGGTACAAAAGAAGAAGATTCTTGGTTAAAAATTAGTGAAGATGATGGAAGGCCCGAAAGCACTCTGCTGAAAAATAACATTATCCCAGTTAGAAAATTAGTAGAGAAATTCAGATGTACAATGTGGTTGATTCATGAAGAACAATTACAAAGATGGCTTGAGCTTGAAAGCCTGGTTTTCCATCATTTGAAAGTGTGCTCAAACTAATTGCCACCCACAAACACTGTTGTCGATTGGCTTTTCTACAGTCACCACCATGTCTGTGTTTTCAGCTCTGTTCCCTAGAGCAGTGGTTTTCAAAGTGGTGGCCGGGGACCCCTGTGGGGCGCGAGGGGATGCCAGGGGGCCGCGGCAAGTTGGCAGGAAAGATATAGTGATACAAAATGAATAATTTAATATATTGAATAACTTAAGTAGCCAAAATAGACCAAAATAAGCTAAACGATCCCAGTGGAATCATTTTCTTCTCTACAATGTTTAGATATTGTATTGTGCTTTCTGTAGTAGCCTACTTGAATGGGTTTGGGAATGCACCAAATTCATTGAGTTGTGAAGACAGGTGCACAGAAAGCTCATGTCAGGGGGGCCTTGGTTGGAATCTACTGGTGTATGGGGGGCCTTGTCATGGTTACGTTTGGGAACCCCTGCCCTGGAGTGATGAGTCGTGTTAGGAGTAGTGTATTCACACCGCTGAGCACCATCTTCATTTGTCAAGAGAGGAAGAATCCTTCCCAGAGGGCAGCTTGCGAAAATGGAAAATGGAAATGGAAGAGGCCATTCAGTCAGCAATGGTGAGGGGAACATAGGGATTAATTCATTAATCGTTAGTTGATTGCCTTATTGATCGACTTTCGATTAATCCATAAGCTGCGATTTTGCCCAGAAATCTAAATTTGTCTTGAAAAAAACCTACTAAATCCAAAAAAATCTAATTGAAAATTGAGATAAAATGCTATGTTTAAATGAGTTCTATTTCAATTCTTCAATCCAAAGGTGATTTAAATATTGCCACTATTCACACCCCTCTTCACACACACTCTTCACATGCCCATTTCACCTGGGTCTCTTGTCAATTGAATTGGCGATTAATTGCAATTAATGTTTTTTTAATCAATTTACGCATTAATCAATTAAAGTCGATTAATCGTTTGCATCCCTAGAGGAAAAAACATTCTTATGGAAGCATAAATCAACAAAGTCATGGTGGAAATAGTGTTGGTTGATTCTGAGGTTTTAGTTTGGCAATCTCCAGATCTTAACTCAATAGAAAACTGTTGCATTGTGTTGTTTTGGTGTTCCCTTTACTTTTAAGCAGTCAGTGTATTATGCATGCATAGCAATACTGAAACTTGCTAGCAGAAAACAGAGACACACTAACCAGCTGTGAGCAGCAGTCTGACTTAAATGGAAAACTATGCAGCAGAGAGATTTCTCTAAACACCGTGGTAAACCCCTCCCAGAGCACCATGAATACATTTGATGAGTGTGTTCAATATGTATGGCAGTTCCTTAAATGAAAAGGTGATTTTAGAAATGGTAATAGATTCTACCTTGTTTACCCCATATTCACACATATTCCCATTGGTATGGTGCACAACACTAGCACTTCTGGAAACGATTCCAGCGCACAGCTCTCCCACACCTGTGATTGGAGCTGTCATTTGCGGAACTGCGCAGGTGTGGCAAGAGTCAGGCGAACTAATTATGGCTTGCATGATCTAAAATCCGGTCCTCTTCAGAGGGAAGATACTGCAAACTCTTGTCCAATGCTGAATGTATTTAGCCTCGCGAGCCATCCTACGTACTTCCGCCAAAGGATTGGCTCCACTACTGTAGTCTGGCCGTGCTTCTCTGTGGAGTGCTTGCAGCAGTAGAATTTTGATTGCAACGCCCCCCCAGAAAACAGCCAATAATCGAATACGCCCCCCACGTGGGGAAGAAAGGGGGAGAACGCTCGTGACAATGACGTACACATCTGCGCCAGAGCCATTGGTCTGCACTATGTTGTTGTTGAGTAACTGCCAGCAATTGGATGAGAGGTGTCCAATAATTTCAAACTATAACTGAGTGCAAACTTCCTGCTTTCTACAATCGCTTCAGAGCAAACAAATGCCAGACCATAAATACGAAATTAAATGGTAGTATTATGGGATGGTCAGGACCAGGCTAGAATGTATTTAAACAAACAACGTTTCGGCCAGTGTGGCCTTCTAGAAACATTGATTGTTTCAATACATTCAGCAATGGATGGACAAGAGCGTGCGGTATCTTCCCTCTAAAGTGAACAAGCACCCGCTACCTGCACCTCAAAACCTCTGGTGTGCGTTGGCTTGCTCCTCCTAAAATCGGTCCCGTCACCCCACCCCCCAGTACATCCACCCGGCGGACGTCATGTAATAATGTAATGTAGCGATCTAAAATCCAGTCCTTGTCACCCCACAGTACATCCACCCGGCGGATGTAATATAATATATAATGTAATAATCTTAAACCTGTCCTGTCACCCACCCCCACCCCCACAGTACATCCACCCGGCAGACGTAATGTAATAATGTAATGTAATAATGTAATGTAATAGTCTAAAATGGGTCCTTGTCACCCCACCCCCACCCCCACAGTACATCCACCCGGCAGACGTAATGTAATAATGTAATGTAATAATGTAATGTAATAGTCTAAAATGGGTCCTTGTCACCCCACCCCCACCCCCACAGTACATCCACCCGGCGGACGCGGTGAAGCTGGGCCAGGCGGAGCTGCTGGTGATTGACGAGGCGGCCGCCATCCCCCTGCCACTGGTCAAGAAGCTACTGGGCCCGTACCTGGTCTTCATGGCCTCCACCATCAACGGGTCAGTAGTACAAATAATGATACTTTAAAAAAAAAAAAACATTTGTAATACAAGGGAAACGAGAAGAATCACTTGTGGATTTACTTGGGCACAATCCCTGGTGCTCAACAAAGAAAGTTACTTCTTTTAAGTTTTTTTTTCTTTTTATTCATTCACTGGCATGATTTTGTTTTCAAAACAAAACAAACTGAGGACTGCACTTCACCAGCACCTGGAAACCGGCTGTGCACAGGAGTTTCTGATCTTTGAAAAAAGACATTTATTTATCTTATCTCTTTTGTAATGCCCATGTTACCTCCACCATGTTTGTGTGTTAGTTGGTTGGTTTGCAAATTAGCTTGCCAGTGCATGAACATCTTTCAGAAATATTGCTGATGAAGTAGTGAAGGGTCACCGCTCCGCTGTTGACAAGCTACAGGATTTAGTGGAGACTTTGAAGCAAGAAAAATCTGCCTGATGAAGGTCTCACAGACCGAAAGCTTCAGTAAGGCTATTTTGAACAGCCCTAAAGTGTGTGGATTTTTTGTTTTTGAGATATTGATGGTACCTGGTCTTCATGGCCTCCACCATCAACAGGTCAGTAGACACCAGGGGTGGACGTACATCCCGCTTTCCAAAAGTAAAAACCAAAAAGCCACATTTGCTTCTGCCAAATCAATGAACCATCTGTGGCAGGCCTTAACTTTCTCAACTTTCTCAACTTTCTCAATCTCAATCCTGAGTAGACACACTGCTAAAAAAAAAGCAGTTATTTATCTGTTTTTAATGAATGGAAGAATTCAAGGGCACTGTGAAATTCTACATTTTTTATTTATTATACTTACAAAGAGTGCCGTCCTTGAGTTATTCCATTCATCTGTGATTTTTGTGGAATTCAGCACCCAGCTAAAAAGTTTGACAAAAAATCATGAATGAAACACACTATTTTGGAAAAAGCTCTAGTCACTAGTAAGTTTGTGCGTTGGTTTGCAAAATAGCTTGCCAATGTATGAACATTGCTCTGAAAATGTGACAGTATGTTGGCACAGTGTGTACCATGGCTTTTTTTTTTTTTTTTCTTTTCTTTTTTTGGATCTGCGCTAGCTTGGCGATGCTGTAAAAAAAATCCTTTTATTTATCTCTCTTGTGGTGAATGGAAGAAGTCAAGGGCAGCACAGATTTGTGTTGGATAAAGAGTGCCGTCCTTCACTTCTTTCATTCATCTGTGGTTTATGTGGGACTCCGCAGCCAATTAAATAGTTTGAAGAAAAATCCTCAGGTGATAGTGTGAGTGGGTCTCTTGGTTGGTTGGCTGGTTGGTTGTTTTTGCAAGATAGCTTGCCAATGCATGGAAGTTGTTCTGAAATGTTGACAGTATGTTGACTGTTTGCACTGTGGTCCTTTTTTGGGGGATGATTTGAGCTTGGCGGAGGCCTGCACGGCCTGATGTTTCTGTAAAGCATCTTTGTATACCATGAAAAGCTATACAAGATAATAATTATTATATTATTATTATTATTATCATTATTATTACTGTTATTATTCTTATTAATCAGTCATGTCCTGTGCTCCGTAGATATGAAGGCACGGGTCGTTCTCTCTCCCTGAAGCTCATCCAGCAGTTGAGACAGCAGAGTGCCGACAGTCAGCTGAACCTCTCAGCAGAGAACAGGACCACCAACACGGCCAGACTGGCAGCAGGTAACTTAACCCAGTGGTAGTGGTAGACCGCCGCTTCAATCATCCTCAGCAGGTATCTTAACCCAGGTACTTGGTAAAGCGAGGTTGACAAAACCTGGCTACTTTGACTAGTGGTAATCCCAGGGTTGAAAGTAGGCCGGTGCGCACCAATGCGAATTTGAAAAATATTAAGATGTGGTATTTGAGTAGAAAACGCATACAACCACAATATGCCATTTTAGACAAACTTTTGTCTTATGAAGAGAATAGCTCAAAGTTACCCTAAATAGTAATGCAGTGATCTAGAATCTGTGGTGCACATGTCTTTTTTTGTGCTCTTTCTGATGTTTGGCATTGGAAGGTCTTTGAAAAAGGGAATTTGAAAAACTATCCCATAATGACTTCAGTGAATTCAATACCCTTGGTGTATGTCAAGGAAAACAGTGAGAAGGGAGAGCATAATAGAACAGGTTGTATTATGAAGTAATTGACCAAGCAACTGTATTCTTTGCCCTTTTTTTGTGATTGATTGATTGATTGATTGATTGATTGATTGATTGATTGATTGATTGGGGGGATGCGGATTAGCACCAGTAAGACATGAACACTACTTTCACCCCTGGGCAACCGGTACTACAACACTGATTAAGTTCATTTATCTAACCCGAGGAGTTCCTGCACCTTCCCGTGGCAGGTTAACTGCAGCCAATCCAAGAGAGGTTATGAGATGAATCATTTGTGCAGCACATTAATCCGGGAATGCTGGGAAATTAAATGAAATAAAAAATCAGTGCATGATAGGCTATTTGTTAAACGTTCACTTGTGGAAAAAACTGCTCAACGTCCCAACAGTTTATGATCATAACTTTAAAAAACATTACAAAAAAGACTTCAGATACCAAGTATAATTTTAGCAGACACATGCTCTCAAACTGTTTTGGAAAGCCTAATGAGTGGTTGTTGTTGTTGTTGTTGTTGTTGTTGTTGTTGTTGTTGTTGTTGTTGTTGTTGTTGTTGTTGTTGTTGTTGTTGACGTTGGCTTGGAATGGCTTTTTGTTTTTGTTGACATGACTCAAAAGCATTGCATTGCACTCAGGCTCTCAAAATATCAGCTAGCAGAATGAGTGGTTGTTGTTTTTGGCATGGGTTTTGTGTTGTGATTTTAGGGAAAAAATGAGAAACACACATTTCTATATTTTGTATCATCTATCTTTGTGGTTGACTGAACAGTTGGATCCAGAGATGGATATTTTATTCTGTATTCAGAGCATGCATTAAGCTATCCTACTTGTATAAAGTGTTTGCCAATAAATGGTCGCCTTCTTAAGCATTGCAATTTCTGCTATTACTGAGTGTGGTTAACAAGTATGTAGTCTGAATCCACTTCATGTCCATTTAAAGGCTTACAATTTGCACACAATCCATTTAAGATTGCAAACAGGCAGATTGCATAGAGCTGATCTATATATTCTTACATTTCAAAGCATCTTGAGAAGCGTATAGCTGATTTGCTCTCTGTGTGGGGGCGTTTCTTTTTTTTCTTTACCCTGATTTTGGTACTTATGAGTCGTTTCCCGCAGCGCGCTCGCTGCATGAGGTCTCGTTGCAGGAGTCCATTCGTTACGCGCCGGGAGACGCCGTAGAGAAGTGGCTGAACGACCTGCTGTGCCTGGACTGCCTGGCCATCCCGCGCATCATCTCTGGCTGCCCGCTCCCTCAGACCTGCGATCTGTATCCTTCACGAATCACGCAAGACCCTGCCCTGAATAGCCTTTGGAGCCAATCAATACTCTCTATAAATACCCTGCCTTGCCTATGTGCATTAATACGAAGCCTGGCAGCCTGGCCTCTATGCTGCATCAGCAGCACTTCTAGCTTTATGGGGGCTGTAGCCAAGAGATGTAGATATAGGGCCCTCCTCAGCTATGTATTGCTTGTATTTACCATGGGATGGTTGACTGTTGGGGGTGCTGCAAAGGGCATATTGTAGTAGTTTTTGGGCTATAACATTCAAGACCTCAAAAAGCACCCACATTTTCTTCTGTACATTCTTCCCATTATTCTATGAATGAGATCTAAAGCATCCACTTACTGTATTTCCTAGCTGTTTTGGGCAGATAGAGGTCCATTGTGCAGTCACATCTAAGGCCTCAAATCTGCAGTGAAAGTTAAAGTATCTTCTGTTCTATGCTATTGTTTCCTTTGACTGGTGTTGTCTGCAGCTACTATGTGAACAGAGACACGTTATTCTGCTACCATAAAGCATCAGAGGCCTTCCTGCAGAGGCTCATGGCCCTCTATGTGGCATCCCACTATAAGGTGAGTGGAGAATTATGCTGTTTTAATTCATTATTCAATATTGGTTTTCTTTGTTTTTTGTTTTGCTTTTCTTTCTTTCTTTATTTTCCATCTAAAATGTTATCCATTATTTTGCTCTGAGGAGAGGAGGAAGGAATTAGGAATTTAGGTGGAAGTGCAGCTAAATTACTAACCACCAGGAAGTGTGTCATGTGATGACTGTATATGGGTCATACATGGGGGAACATAGTTCATGTGTGTGGTCCAATGGTTAGGGAATTGGAGCCGTAGAGGTCGCAGGTTCAAACCCCAGGCCACCAGAGGAATAAGGGCTGGGGAATAAAGCAGTAAGTGCTCTGCTCCTCCTCCACCTCCTACTCCTTCATACGTGCTGTATAGGGATGAAGTGCACTTGGACAAGGTGTTTAACCCCACGATGCCCCCAAGGGGAACTGGTGTGCTTGTATTGAAAACTACTCGCCTTGTTCTGGACTCGAGCATCAGCCGTAATGTGATGTCATGTTAAAGGGAAGGGATAACGCAGTCAATACAGCAGAAGGCACCGCAGGGCTATCATACAGGGCCCTGACACAAAGCCAATATTACACCACTATCCACCTGAGAAATCGATGCTTTGACAACAAGTGATCGATCAAAATTATGAAGAAAGAATATTATGGTGTCTGCGAAAAACATGTCACATGTCCATCCTCAGGTGTTGTGTAATGGTCTTTTAAGACATTAAAGCAACAATGTTACACAGAAATGTATTCGACAATCTATTTAGTTAGTAAACCAGTTCTTGATGACCAAGTGTCTGTAATGCTACACCGTTTCTGTTAAAGCACTCCATAGATATGAACAATTAGATGACACATTGACCACTCCATAGACATGAACACTAGATACTGTGTTGACCACTCCATAGATATGAACACTTAGATTTTCACCGGCATTGGTGACGAGACGATACGCACGTTATCCTGTAGGTGGCAGTAGGACTGCAAAATTAATCAAAAATAATCGAAAATCGTGATGAAATCATGAAATCGAAGTCGTGATTTAATCGTGGCAATAGTGACCTACCTTTTGAGAGCGTCATTGAAGCTAGAACATACTGACAGGCTGGTGTTTCTGGACAGAAATCTGTCCACCTAAGTTTCATGCTATTGCCTTAACATAACTATTACAATTCATTTTATTTTGCTCATCCTGTATAGAATTCATTCTTGGTTGTATTTCATCTGCAAAAAAATCTATAATCGTGATTAATAATCGTGATTGACTTTTTCCATAATCGTTTAGCCCTAGGTGGCAGAGACATCTATGAAAAGCACTGTGTGTGTGGCCCAAGACTGTTTTATCTTGATTTGATGTTGTTTTTACTGCTATGCCTTTTAACTTTATTGTTGACCTTTGTTTCTTTCTACTGTTTTACCACTTATTTATTTCTATGGTTTTACTACTTATCTTACTACTGTTTTAACATGTTGCATATTTTAACATTTTGTATTGTGAATAACAGCAGTGCTACAAATAAAATGTATTGTTATTCTTAAGACAGCGGTGCCCAGGGTTTGGCCTCACCAAATAGCTAAACACCACATCAAGTCTTCACATCTGCAGCTCCTATGAAGGCACACATTAACTCTGCTTTAATCCTTCCAACTCTTCCAAACGCTCTAGAATTCCCCCAACGATCTCCAGATGCTGTCTGATGCGCCGGCCCACCACCTCTTCTGCCTGCTGCCCCCCGTGCCCCCTACCCAGAATTCCCTGCCAGAGGTGCTGGCCGTGGTGCAGGTGAGTGCCCTCATCCTGGCTCCCCAGCCATTAAAAAAGTCAATACTTAGAGATTTGATTCAACATCTTCCAGAGTGCATTTGGTCCCAGACTACTCTCTAATTGTTGAATTAACACTAGCGTTTTCAACTGTGCCCCTTGTGTTCTGGCCCCCCATTAGCCGAGCCACTGGAGCTCCACTGACTAAACCCCCCAATCTGCCCTGTCCTGCCATGTCCTGTTCCCCATTGGCTGCAGGTGTGTCTGGAGGGGGAGATATCCAAGCAGTCCATCCTCAACAGCCTCTCCCGCGGCAAGAAGGCCTCTGGGGACCTCATCCCCTGGACCGTGTCAGAGCAGGTAATTCAACTCAGCTCCTCTCCTCTCCTCTCCACTCTGCAGACTCGCTCTGCACCATGCTGCACACTGCAAGGCAGGGAACATCTCTCAGCTTAGAAAAGTCTGTGCTGAAGACAAGGCACATTAATTATATAATGGAAAAAGGAGTGCAATATTGGAAATGTATGTGCTATTTAAGTTTTTTTTTTTTTTTTAAAGCATTTTTGTTTGTATTATAATGCTTAATTACGGTAAATAATTGGCCTTCTTGCAGGATGTAACTGACACTATTGTGATAAGGGCAGTATATATGACCAAAAAATGAAGGCAAACATTTGTTAAAATGTATTGTGTTTTCTCTTTTTTTAAGTTCCAAGACCCCGAGTTTGGCAGTCTATCAGGAGGGCGAGTGGTGCGGATAGCTGTGAATCCAGACTACCAGGGGGTAGGTATCTTCTCATGGGCAGCCGCATCGCACAGGGGGCCAGCCCCCACCACTGCTTCCGTTAACACACTGTGTCTGTGCCTAGACTACTGAGCAGGGTCCACTCTCCTGATCAGCTGTGTGTGTGTGTGTGTGTGTACGTGTGCGTGTGTGTTTAGATGGGCTACGGGTCGCGAGCTCTGCAGCTGCTGCAGCAGTATTATGAGGGACAGTTCCCTCTGCTGGACGAAAAGGAGAACACCAACAGTGGAATCACCTCAGTCAGCAGCGAGGTAAGAAGTGGAACTCTCTCTCTCTCTCTCTCTCTCTCTCTCTCTCTCTCTCTCTCTCTCTCTCTCTCTCTCTCTCTCTCTCTCTCTCTCTCTCTCTCTCTCTCTCTCTCTCTCTCTCTGAGACTGGTTTTGTGAATGAAAGCTGATGCAATGTGCATCTCCCCTCTCCTCCCAGGCTGTCAGTCTCCTGGAGGAGGTGGTGTCTCCGCGTAAGAACTTGCCGCCGCTGCTACTGAAGCTGAGTGAGAGGAGAGCAGAGCGGCTGGACTACCTGGGGGTCTCCTACGGCCTCACCTCACAGCTCCTCAAGTGAGTCACTGACCCACCGCTCTGTGTCGACACCAAATGGAAATAATTAGCAATTTTGCTATTATCTGGCACATTTACATGTATATGTTCATCAATGTGCAATATCCTGAAAAATAAAGTTCAGTAAAGTGTCATTGGGATGCATGCCATGGATCAAGGCCCATATAAACTCTACTTAGGAGTGTATTATACTCAAAAGTTTGCTCATTTATGTTTTTTTTTATTGTAGCCTTGTTCCATGACAGCTTTTTTCAAAGATCTCTCCTTTTCCTCTCAGATTCTGGAAGAAGGCAGGATTTGTGCCAGTTTATTTGAGGCAAACTCCGGTAAGCTTTCAAATACAATAATACAGCAGTTGATGCTTAACCTGCGCATAGTGGAAAACTAGCTTTTGAGTCATTGAGATGTACAGTGACAAAAAAAAAATCTTTCTTTCTTTCTTTCTTTCTTTGTTGTCATTCCCAGAATGACCTGACGGGGGAGCACTCGTGCGTGATGCTGAAGGAGCTGAACTCTGAGGAGTCTCCGGAGCAGGGCCAGTGGCTCTCAGCCTTCTGGAAAGGTGCGTTTACCACCATGACTACTGTTGCCACCACTTTATGCCACCATGACTACTGTTGCTAATGCCACCATGACTACTGTTGCTAATGCCAACATGACTACTGTTACTACCACTTAATGCCACCATGACTACTGTTGCTAACACTTAATGCCACCATGACTACTAGGGTGGCCATCGGTCCGTTTTTACGATCTGTTTACGACGTCCGTGTGTCTAGGGCTGAGTACCGATCAGAATTTTTCGGTTTCGGTTCCGGTTCCAGAACCTACGTTTCAATGCCGGTTCCTGACGGTGCCATTTTCGGTTCCTAATTTATAAACACTGAACGAAATGTTTAAAAATCTCAAACGACCACCGAGCCTACCTCATTATCCAGTTGAAGTTCCCGGGAATTTATTTTAAATTGAGAACTACAATCTAAATCCAACCCTATCCATTTCGTGGGTGTGCATCTTTGCATCGGAGCATCAGGTCATAGTCATACAGTCGATGTTCATGGCAATCGCACAGACAATCGTGCGAATTTACCTGATTACAAACTGAACCAGCATGAAGTTTTGCATCAGCCCCAGACAACTTCAGCGGCAAAACAACAAGGAGAAACTCATATTTCATTTTTTACGCTGCACACGCTCCTTTTAAAACATGCCCTGTGTGAGGGACGCGCGCAGGGACTGTTAAATGGAAAAGCATGGTGTACTGTCTGACCTGTCACTGCCGTCCCGTTGACTGTCAGGATTTGGCCTGTTGAAACTTTTCCAACTTTTGTCTTAAAATCAGGCAATTTTGCAGTTTTTTGTAGCTAACAGGTATGCTGTTCTTGCAAACACTTTTAAAACAAGTAAGGTCGCCAAATTCCGCCCACTTCACTGATCACTTCACTGTGAACGTGATAATGTCACTATTTCAAATACTATTTGATTATGCTATCGTATATTTTTGGATAGCGGCAACTGTGTAGATGAGGTAATGAGCAATATTAGCTTACATTGGTGGCCCTTTCTATCGTAATTTGAAGATAACGTCCAGCATGTCCAAAATCTAGTTTCAGCACAATTCGCCGGCGAAAGGCTCCCAATTCCGCCCGCTTGATTTCAGGTCACGTCGGTATTTCCGTTAGCCTACTGTTATTCCTTCATGCTGTTTTGCTTATTTCGTTCACACTTGTAGTCCTAAAGCGAAACAGGGAAGCAGCCAGGGCGAGTTTTTAGCCAGAATGTCGTCGTGAAATTAAAGTTCCACCTTCATGCTGCCGTTACGACACCCTTCATTACAATGCTGTTTATGGCCGTTGACTCAGTTTTAAATGTCATCACCGTTTCAAATTGTATGCATACAACCTCCGTATCATGTCGATATCCATTCCTGACTTAAACAGTGGATAATTAACTATCATCACTTATATAGGCGGGCGGATTTGGGGAACGGGCGGAGGCGACTTGGCTATAGCTTGTTACGCACGCAGACGCAGTGAAGCACTGGGCGCGCTCTGTTTCGAGTTCTTTGCATGGTCCGTAATTATAGGCTACCAAACGGAAAAAAAATATCCACATAGAAGAAATCAATTCTTCAGTTTCAATAATCCACGTTACTGCGTTCCCTGGCACAAAGAAAGTCTCTCGCGGCCAAAAGTGACTGAGCTCACCTGATGCTTCTGATATGAGTTTACATTTTATTGACATGAAATTTAAACTTTGCAATGATTCACGGTGTAATCCAAAAAGTCAGAGAATGCGCGCACCCACCACTAAAGGGAAAAGGTCCCCAACACTGTTTGATGATTCATGGTGGAGTGAACAGTGTTGCCGACTTTTACTTTCCTCATACGCCGATGTAACCATCTGCTTGAGAATGATGGAATGCTTCGTTTGCACACCTCTTGCTGTTTCTTGGCTCGCAGTGGCTGTGTCGAAGACAAAGTTTGAATTCTTTGCCGTCTACAAACGCTAGAAATAGGCTACTCTTCTCGGTAAACCTACACAAATTAAAGATGGGCTGATGGTAGTTTCTCTCGTAACAGCGTTAGTATCCATAGATGATTTGACGACCTGTTTAAAAGGGGGCTGTAGCCTGCCAGCAGTCTCTGCAAGCCCGAATGATCACAATTAATGTTGCCAGATATTTTGCCAGAAGCGACTGCCGTTCTGACTGCGTTAACGTTCTGGGGTTATAAATGCGAAATGATAACTGACGTGATGGACATCTAGGAACCGAAATGTGGAACCGACAGCCAAGGCACGTTTCGATGCCAAGTAGAACCTTAGCCTTTCATTCAATTCCATTAAGGAACCGAATTTCGGTACCCAGTCCTACGTGTGTCCCTCTCTTTGTCTTCCCTCTCCTCCTCTCCTTGTGCTTATGGCCTCGAGATGGGAGGCAACGTCATTGACACAAACTAGACGTACAGTCGCTCGTGTTTCCGATATCTGTGGCCGCGATGTTACTCCAGATTTGACTCCAGACTTCGCACAGTAAATGAACTGTATTGCTGTACTGGCAACGCATAGTGCTAGCAAGTTTGTCCGCTAAATGCAGTTACAACGAGGGCTCTCACAACTTTGCAACCAGGAAAGAAAGCGCCTTTCTGCACTGGCAGTCTGTCTGTATTTTGAGCTCGTGTTGTTGCTATGGTTATCCAAGCGTCTGTAGGGGAAAAAATGCTGACAGAAGCTGAGATTCACTAGTTTGACGCCCTCTCGTGATTTCACATGGTAATCAAACATTTCAAACAAGCGATTTAAGGTTAGGGTTAGGTTTAGGGTTAAGGTTAGGGTTAGGGTTAAGGTTAGGGTTAGGTTTAGGGTTAGGTTTAGGGTTAAGGTTAGGGTTAGGGTTAGGTTTAGGGTCGTATGACGTAAGCGGTAAGTACCGAAAGGGCGTCGAACTAGTGAGTCCCGACAGAAGCGGCCGCCTCTCGTTTGAAAACACCTCTGATAAACACACTCCTGACCTTACTTTGAGTAAAGTACATCAAATAAATTGTAGGCTATTATACGCATGCATGCATGACTTCCCAATTATAGCCTACATGTAAAAAAAATATTGATGAAATAAATACAGACTACAACGGCAGGATTGTCTGACGGTAACCTCTACCGTCTCTGATAGTACTGATGACTCCTTTATCGGAGTGAGGAGGTAGGTGTAATGACGTGCGAAAATCCTTCCCAAAACATCTTGTTATACAACTAAAACTGTTTTTGGCAGCTGAGTTAGTCGAGGTAAGATGGCAGCGCAGCTTCCTGATTTCCGCCTACTATTTAGAATGACACGAAGTCGGGGAGTGACACAAAGGCGGAGAGTCCGCGAGTTGAAGCCACGGGTACTGCGTGAGGATGGTAGGTTAGATAGTTAAGGGGCGGGGTTGTCCAGCCGAAGTCCGGACAGCTGGTCACCCTAATGACTGCTGTTGCTAATGCCACCATGACTACTGTTGCTAACACTTAATGCCACCATAACTGCTGTTGCTAATGCCACCATGACTGCTGTTGCTAACACTTAATGTCACCATAACTACTGTTGCTAATGCCACCATGACTACTGTTGCTAACACTTAATGCCACCATGACTACTGTTGCTAATGCCACCATGACTACTGTTGCTAATTCCACCATGACTACTGCTGCCACCACTTTATGCCACCATGACTACTGTTGCTACCACTTAGTGCCACCTTGGCTACTGTTGCTAACACTTCATGCGCACGCAATGACACACACTGCTGACTCCCTAATAAGATCATGACATCTCATCTCCTCTTATCTTATCTTTTGTTTTTCCCAGACTTCCGAAAGCGTTTTTTGTCCCTAATGTCTTACCAGTTCCGGACCTTCCCACCCAGCCTGGCCCTCAACATCCTGCAAAATAAGAACGCCATAGAGAGTGGCCAGTCAGGTCTGTGTCTGTGTCTGTGTCTGTGTCTGTGTCTGTGTCTGTGTCTCTGTGCGTGCGTGCGTGTATGTGTGTGCACACGAGCGCACTTTACTTAAGGGGTGTAACACAGAAATCTGTTTTAATCAATTACCCGAGTATGTCCTCTTCAAAGAAAGTGGAAAATTTGGATAAAACAGAATATCCCTGTGGCTTTTTTTAATTGGTTAATGAACATGTACAACGTTTCAAAGAGTCCTCCTTGCCTCGGTTTCTCATTTTCTCGCTGCCTGGTTGGAAATACCCTCCCTGATCACTCAGAGACTTCGTTCTGACTAGGAAGGAGAGTCACCAGAGCATCTCAAATGTGGAAGATTATTTTGTGCTTTTATTTAGAGCAGTGCCAAATGAACGTTTCAACGTTACCACGTCTTCATCAGTCAAAAAGATGTTAAAAAGACTTCCCAATAGTGAAGATTAGAAGCACAGAGAGGATACCTTACTTTTCGTGCAGTTGGTTACCAGTGACACATTCTGAAGATTGGACGGGTGTAAGATCCAGGCTCAAAAAAACATTGGATGTCCTAAGTGCTAACCCACTGCCCCTGTTCCATTAAGAGCACTTGACTATTCTCTATAACTATTCTCTCTCTGGGGACTAGCTTAAGTCCACTTGACTAACTCTTCTCCCTCCACTAGGCCTCACGGGTGCTGAGCTGAGCGCCCTGTTCAGCCCGTACGACCTGAAGCGTTTGGAGATGTACTCCCAGAGCATGGTGGACTACCACCTCATCATGGACCTCATCCCCACCATCGCACGCATCTTCTTCCTCAAACAGCTGGGGGACGTCTCCCTCTCGGCCGCCCAGTGTGTAAGTCTCGACAGCTTAGAAAGAAGTACAGCTGTTATGGGTCAAATTAATTTAAAGAGAGAGTTGTTTGTGGTTGAGATTGTGTGTAAGTCAAGGATGGAAATATGTATCTATTTCAGTTAGAATATGAAGTTTTAATTGGTGTGTGTGTGCGTGTGCGTGTGCGTGTGCGTGTGCGTGTGCGTGTGCGTGTGTGTGTGTGTGTGTGTGTGTGTGTGTGTGTGTGTGTGTGTTCAGGCCCTCCTGCTGGGTCTGGGCCTGCAGCACAAGACTGTGGATGACCTGGAGAAGGAGATCGAGCTGCCAGGTTCTCAGCTCTTGGGTCTCTTCAATCGTCTCATTCGTAAAGTGGTGCAGGTGAGCGCAGGAGCACCAATTCATCTTTCTTTGCAGTCGTTACATTGAAAGAGTGTCACATCCTCCACCCTGGAGGGTCTACCTCAGTTACTTCCTTGCTTGACTCAAGAAGACCCAGCTGGGTTGAATTGTTCCTGTCTATCTATCTATCTATTATCTATTATCTATTAAAAGAGCGTCATATCTTCATTTCACCGAGGAAGACAAAACGGGGTCGAAATGTTTTTGCTTTTTATTATTGGAATACTGTATGTGAAACACTGTGCCTTTTCTGAAGCCTACGGCCCTTAAACCTCCCCTCTTCTTTCCCCAATTCTTTAGCCCCATCTCCTTCTTGTAAAGATACTTTGGGTTCCATTAAAGACAATATATAAAATATGTTATTATTATTATTATTATTATTATTATTATTATTATTATTATCATATACTGAGCCAGTGTTTGAATGTGTTCCCCATAACAGTTCTGCAGAGGCCTCCAGGAGAAGGCTGTTGAAGCAGATATGGTCGCCACAAAGGACATTGAGATGGAACCAACCACCCGGTCATTGAACGAAGACTTGGTAAGACGTCCTGACAAGATTGGGGTGCATTTCTCGAAACCATAGTTGCCAACTATGTTAGCTACTTTGTTTTGTTTTTTTGCAATGCATTTCCCCATTGGCAACTACCCAATTTGCTACCTGGCTAACAACTACATTTTCGAGAAGCGCCCCCCTGTTTAAATATGAATAACGAATATGGTACAAATGTATGGATTTAATTAAAATATAACTAACTTGTGGCTTCATGTGGTGAATACAGCTTGGTGTAGTGATTCCACCTCATTTTAAAGGTCTTTAACTCTGGGTTTCCCATTAGGATGAGGCAGCAAAAGAGTTTCAGGAGAGGCGTCAACAAGATCTGGAGAAAATAAAGGACATGGATCTCTCACAGTAAGTGAAGGAAATGGGACAAAAAATGTAATTTCAGACCCCAACGATTATCACCAGTGCCACTAGTGCTTGTGTTATTTTCCTCTGCCTTCCGCCCCCCAAAAAAATACAACTTTCAAAGCAACAATGTTCAAACTCATTCCCTAGGTATATGATCCGTGGGGAAGACGAAGAATGGGACCAGGTGCTGAAGAAGGCTGGCAAAACGGCTATCGTCAGCATCAAAAGGTATGAAGCCGACAGCACAGCTCATAGCCTCGCTAGTAATGTGAGAAATTGACAACGGCAGCAGCTCATGTCTGTTTCTCTGAGGACGAGGATGTAGGCTCAGCGGAGATGTGTGTTTATTCTGTCAGCTTTAAAGTCTACATCGTGTCTTGATGTTTGTTTGTTTGTTTCTCCCCCATCCAGTGACAAGAAAAGGAAGTTTGAAGGTGGATATCAGAAAGAGGACTCGCAAGGAAAGAAGATAAAGAAGAACTTCAACAAATCAAAGTTTGAGAAAAAGGGTAAATTCGGGAAGAAAGTCTAGCCCCCAGCTGACAGGTCATTAGCGGACTTCATGACTGTCAGTCGAAAAACAAATTCCTCCTACACATTGTTTTGCGTGTGAGGATTCCAAGTCATCAAGACATGTACTTTTTTGGCCTGGTCCTCACTCTGCCTTCAGCAGACATTTTCCTGTGATGACCGAACTGATATTTTTTTCAATGCTGTATTGTAATTATTGTGCCGCTTTTTTATTTAGTTTTGAGTTGATTTCTGCTGACAATACAATTTAAGTATACAACACAAACATTGTTCAAATGTTGGAGAAGAAATCTATGAAATAACTACAAACAATGTAGTGTGTTAAAATTCAGTGTTCTGCTGAATGGGTATACATACATTTTAAAGCACTGACATATTGGGCTATTATGTAACATAACACACAGGCAGGACTTCTATTTATCAAGACAAGCAGGTTAAAAAAATCCATGTTCAAAGCAGGTAAAGGTATGTTTGCCATTTCTATTTTATACATTGCCAAAATTGTGGTATTGTTAAATAAAAATCAACCAATGTAATTGTTCATGGGTGGGTCTATTCTGGATGGAGTTGTCATGCTCACTGTGTTGTAGCATGGCTAACCCAATGGATAAGAAGGGGGAAAGCGCATGTATGCTTGGATTTTTCAAGAGCTCCCGTTAAGACCTTAGCCTGATTAATGGCAATAGAAAAGCTCCACTATGCTGGGCATGTATACTTCTCATTCAATGCATTTTGTTATTTTCGTGGCTATTTACAGTACGTTGTACATTTTCATTGAGGGCATCAAAACTGTGCCTAAACACATGTAGAATTATATACCCTTAAAACTTTGCTACGACCCAATTTGGCACACTGTCCACTCTCCATGCGCAAAAGACACAACGTCGGAAGGGATTCGGTTACTGACAGACAAGAGGTAGGCCTACGAAGTGGATATGCTATGTAGGCCTGGAGAAAGAGGTTCACTCAGTTAAAAACCACCGTCAGGTTGTGCTTCGGAAGCATATCGGGTTTTTTTTTTTTCGACAAAAACGAAGCGCCATAAAGTCACAGTCAAGTTTCTAGGCTATAGGCCAGCACAGCAGCGTTAATAAACTCCAAAAAAGTAATGTGACATACCCTAATAATGACAATCTTACTGTGCAAACGAAGTGTGGGGGATTGGGGCAATAAAAACAGTCGGTGGTGGTGGTAGTGCGCGATAGCTCTGTGATGGGGACGGGGATTCTTTTGGCTACATCTACCCAACTCAGGACTCTGGATCCAACCGATAATCTCCACAATGAGGGAAACACATCGAAAATATAAAATTAAATATGATATATGCACAAATAGAGTGTATATCAATCAGACTATTAGGTTAACAATGTTATTTGTGCCACATAGCCTAATAACGGTCTGACACACCCTCATGGCGCTGCTGCAGCGCATTGACATGGAGGAAACCTACAAAAAAAATATTATTATTTTAAATAATAAAATGGTTCAGACGGTATCTGGTGGATACTGCCACTGTTTAAGGCCATTTAAACTTGTTGAAATTTAGCCTATAGGTCTGGAAAGGTGTTACAATATTATAATCTGGCCTATTCTCTGCGGTGCTTAGTATGTCTGTAGAACGCGGCGACTCCCTCTATCTACGTCGGATTCTAAATGTTTGTTTAAAAGAAGCCGCCGTTATTTTTGCCAACATTTTCTGAAAATGTTGTTTATGCAATAATTCGGTATTTTGACATATATCACATCTAAATTTATGTATTGAGGTTCTTAAAATGAGATTTAGTGGTGTTTAACCTGCAAGTTACACTTTAACAATAAATACATTCTGGGAGTCGTCCAAAAGCGATGTCAGCTGTCTATCCATCTGATGTCAACACAGAACTGATGGCCCCACACATTTCAACTGTTTTTTTTTCTATTTTCAATAAAAACATGCAGTCAGTCAAGTCAATCTTAACGGAACACAAAAGTCATCCAATAACTTGTTAGAATTGTAGAACTAGAACTTTAAGGCGTGTAAACCTTGTTTTAGGTATTTGCCAATATAAGCAAGATTTTCTTGATTTGATAAGGGGTCACTTGGTTATCTAGGTGAAACAGTGGTTTAAAAAGTAAAAGCGGAAGTAAAAAAAAAAAAAACCTGCCACAGATTTCCTCCAACATAGGTGACTTCTCCAAGTAACTGACTAAAGATCAAGAAAATGCTTGTATTCAGGGCCGCTGGCAGCTCTGGCCAGGCCCAGGACAAAGTCGCCTGAAAGGCCTCCCAGCCCAATACATGGAATGTAATGAGGAATTCATTCTGGGGCCCCTCTCTCCCTGGGCCCGGGACAACTATCCCCTTTCTCCCTCTGTCGGCACCCCTAATTGTATTAGAAAGTGCCTAAAACTAGGTTCAAAACAATTTTAGAGTGTTCAATTAATTGTGTTCAATTAAGATTGACTTGACTGACTTGGTGTTTTTATTTGAAGATGGGGAAAAAAATAAACTGGTTGAAACCTGTGGGACCACCAGTTGTCCCGTGTTGATGTCAGGTGGATAGACAGCTGACATCACTGCTAGAAAACTGCTACAATTGATATTCTTGTTAATAAAGGGAGTGTTACAGACTTAATTGGTTCTCACTAGAATCGATAAGAGAATCGTTAGATTTACTGCCAAAGGATTCCATGGAATCGAAACACACCTAACCGGTTCTCAACAAGAGACGATTTCTGATTCTCATCTCTAATCCCTGATCGAATAGTTTCTTTCAGTTCCACAAGCAATTGTCTTGGGCAAGTTTGACCAATATTATCCTCATGCTGCATCCAGGGAAGGGGTCATTTGTCCTGGGCCCAGGTAGAGAGGGGGCCCAAAATTGGGTTTCCATTACATATGTATTGGACTGAGGACCCTTTCTGGTGACTTTGTCCTGGGCCCAGCAAAAGCTGTCAGCTGCCCTGGCTGCATCAGGCAATTGGAATAAAAATAGAAAAAGAAATGAGTCGTGGAGATTGCACTAGGATATAATTATTAACATCAATACAAGTCATAGGCCTTAAAGGGTGTTCAACAGGCTGTATCAGCCAATCCCTGTGCTGTAATGCTGAGGCATCTCACAGTGTGACGGCATTTTCTATCAATGTGCAGCTCTGGCGAAGGATAAAAAAGAATTTGTTTGGGAAACTTTTCTCACTGCAAGCCTGGAGGACTGCTTGTGCTTGGCTGTTGCTGGTCTGTTGAAGTCTGGATATTGTGGCTGGTCTACTGAAAAGCATTGCATTGCCATGTTTTAATGTTATTCACCAGCACAAGAATAAGGGGGGTTGGGGTGAGGGAGGGGGGGGGTTGGGATTAGGCCTGGGCCCCTAATTATTTTGGCTTTAGTTCTGGATTAACCCTCTGTACTGTCGACTTCAATTCACACTAGCCATTTGATGAAATGTGAACTGACATAAATTCCGTGGCTCACTTTCAATCCGATTATGCAGTTAATTCATCCCCATTCTAACCCCGGCATAGGACGCTGGCAGTTCCCCTTTCTGCCACTCCTCCCAACAACCCCGAGCCCCTCCCCAGAACACAGGCACCCACGCTACCTCTCCACAAACCCACGCTGCACCCTTCACCCGGCCTCAATGGGCCCTATTGAGGAAGGTGACGCTCACCCTGCACCGTCTCAACCTAAATATTGTTTTTATAACTAGCAAATAGGTGGCTGTTGCGGTGCTGAAAAGAAGCCGAGTTGAGTCCCGCAATCCCCCCTGTTCTGCTGGAATTCGCACAAGCGCTCCCAGGCTACGGAGAGAATGGAGCCCTGGCACAATGCTACAATGGCTAGTCTTGTGTTCCACTCATTTAAAATGATATAATTGGACGGCTAACAAGAGGGACTTTGAGAAGGGAGGGAAATGGTGAGAGAGAGCTTTGCAGACTTAAAATGCATTTAGCTGTAATGTGTGTCAGCTTCCAGCATACAATAGCTGTTCAGGGGAATAAAGTGTTCAACTGACACTTTAGTGTTGAAAAAGCTTTTTTTTTCTCTGCCATTCAACATGGGGTTTTTTTTGTCAGAGCTTCACAGTGCATATTGTGAAGACAAATATTTTGTCAACTTTGGGAGAAGAGGAAAAAAAGCTAAAATAGTGAATATGCATAATCTGAAATGCGGCAAACTGTGCACACGCGCACACACTTTTCATTTTTAAAGGTTTTATGTGCTTTTGTACCTCTGTTGTGGTTAGTACAGTGAAGATCACGACAGGAGTGACCGAGGCCCCCTACAGTAATATGTTCAGCACTTTTTTTTTGAATAGATATAGTATACTTATTGTCCTTTGTCACCATTTCCATTTGAAGATTTCCCAACTCAAACCTCTGATCGAAATGTCAAACCATTGCACCCCTGCATGCACAGACCTTGTGTACAGTACCCCATAAGTATATGTAGTTTTTTTGTTAATAAATGTTAAATATCTATGGATATACAGTATATACGGACATTTTCCTCAGGAATAATAATAAAAAATGTACTGCACTAGCCTTTTTCTAAAAGGAGACAGTGGGAAACAATTACCCAATGGGAGAATAGGTATGGGGAAAGAAAGGAAAGAGTGACCAGTAAATCCAAAAACAACTCAAAATTCAGCAAAGAGAAATGATGCTACTTTGCTTTGTGATTTTGTGACTACTACTTTGTTTTACAGTATAACACTCCCTTATTTTTCCTACTGGTCTCCACACATCTTGATTGAAAGTGTTATAGCGCATTTTGAAGTGTGTGTGAAATTATAATGTTTGAGATGTGGTATGGAGTAAATTTCTAATTTTGAAAAAGACCCCAGTTATAAGTTTATTTCCCAGAGTGGCAATGTCAAAGGCGTAATATGTTAGTAAGGACTAAAGGGGAATGTGGTAGTAGTGTAGTAGCCTAGTATTATGGTAGTAACGGGTTTTCAAGGAACAGTAAATCATTCCACTGGTGTAGTGTTTCTTAACGGGGGCGTTGGGGCGCCCTTGTGGGGCTTTGGGAAGGATATAGTTGAGAGGGGGCGGTGCTTAGTTGTAATCGGGGGCATTAGTCCATTTCTTTTTTTAATAGTAAGGGGGGCGTTGTCAGGCTTGTGATGATGTCAATGGGGCGTTGGGAGGCTTGGGATGAGGTTTAGGGTGCGTTTGTTCAAAAAAGGTTGACAACCACTGCACTGGTGGAATGTTGAGTAGACCTCACAAACTCTCATTCCATAACCTGACACTAGAGGGCAGCCTCAGGCCTGTACAAGCGCGAGATGACACTGTGAATCTGATGTGGAAGATGGTAATGCAAAACACTTTATGGATTTGTTCCCTCTTATTTTAGATAATTATTTCTCCATAGGTCCATGTCGATCTAACTGTGTGTGTACATTGTCTCAGTAGTGAACCGTCCTTATTACCTGAGGATTCCAAATACATTCCAAATACATCCACAGCATCTCACATTGCATTTCTGATTTTTTTTTCCTAGTGTATAACCGAAGAATATCATTTCTCTTCATACACACAAACCTCTGTTAACAAATTTGCACTTGTGTTTTGCACTCACAAATCTCTTGTGGTACCAGCGAGTGATGTGCTGACTTTCATGATGTTGGGACAAAAACACTTAATTTGAATATCTGTGCCAGACGTATGTGCATGCACTGCAGTTGTTGCAACAGCCAACATTGTTGTACATTCCATTCTGTCCTTCTACACTGTGTGCAGAATTGTTAGACAAACAAGTTTTTTGACCCTATCATCCATTTTTATGCATGTTGACATTCCAGGTCATGCACATTTGTGTGTAAAAAGAGAGGGTGTGATCTAAGGAGACCAATACCCAATAGCAGGTCTGCATAACCTGGAATACTTACAGTAAATCCAATAGGATTCCATGTTCATACAGTTTGATATGGGAAATTTTATATAAAATGGATAAGGTCAAAAAAACTTGTTTGCCTAATAATTCTGCACACCCTGTATTCCATCTGCTACTGTAGGGAAATGTCAATACATTTTTTGGTAACACTTTACTTAAAGCACATATCTGTAGCGCATTGTAAGCGCATTTATAACAAATTATAATGTACTTTATAATTAATTACACGTATTATGACTACACTCATAATGCTTCATGATGCTTTATATTAACAGTTATGAATAACCACGAATCTAGCTTATAATCCTTTATAAATCCAAGCGTGTCATGAGTGCTCATGACTGGCTATAAACTACAGGTTGCCTGATGGGGCTTATAGAACAAGATTACCTATACCCCTCTATGCACAGACGACCTGGATGATAAACTGTCATAAGGGCTCATAAGATGCTATAATGTTCCATGGCAGATCATAACTCGTCAATGTGTGCTCTAAAGTGAAGTTCATATGCATCTTTAATGTACTGTATTATGCACATCTATAATGCATCATAATGTACTAGCCCCATCAGGCAGCCTGTAGTTTATATCCAGTCATGAGCACTCATATACCCTTGGATTTATAAAGCATCATAAGCTAGATTCATTGCTATTCTTTACTGTAAACATAAAACAACATGAAACATCATGGGTGTAGTCATAATGCGTTGTAAGTAATAGTCTAGACACATTTTTCATATTTGTGAATGTTAGAAGCATTTTTTAGTAAAAGTTGGGAACCTATGTACTTAACATAATTTAAGTGTGCTGAATTCAACTAGACTGGTTCCCAAGCTGAATTTTGAGGTTTTGACAGTTAAATTTGAAAAACAAAATGGCTGCCAAAATACGCTATTTTTGACAGAGCATTTTTACCAAGTATTGCTTTACTTGGAAATAAATGCTCTTTTCTAACATTTTGTTTCCCATTAATGTTTGTTGATGAATGTATCTACTATAGAGAATTTTAAAAAGTACAAAATAGCTTCTAGAATGCTAATAATGCTAATATTGTAGGCTAGGTGTTAGCCTAAACGTTTTAAATATTTAGCTTTTCTAATAAGATATTTGTAGCCTATGTGTGTTTATATGGTTAAGAAAATTGATGTAAGTATTTTAGAAATACTTTGCATAATGTGAAGTATTTAGTGTTTCCAAAAAATCACTGAACGTTGCTATTGGCTCTCTGAAAACTGTCCAGAAATCGCTAGATGACACCATGATATTACATATAACGTAAATTTTGAAAAATGTTCAGACATATTTTACATATTCTATCAGATACTATTGCATACATTCCAGATAGTCTATACATGCTACTCAACCTGGTTGTTAGTGGCCAGACATTGAAGATGATGGAATTGGTGGCAAGGAAAAACTTCCTCAAAGAAGAGTTCTGAATGAGGCTAAAGTCCTTGTTTATTGTGTCAGTGATGGCAAAAAATGGACTCCGAAACATGTCAGTCTTGCTTGTACTCTTCATCAAGCTATTGGGTAAAAGACCTAATATGACTATTCAATCAGGCAGGTCATTGTCTGAGTTACGACCAGGTCCTCCAAGTCCAGATCCTCCTTAGCTGAGAGCACTCTAAAACACTGAACCAAGAGAGTGGTGCCATTATTCCAACAAACATTGTGGCAGATAAATTCATCCACTACACATGTGATAACATTGATATCCTGGATGAAACACTTGACGAGAAGAATACTTCCCATGCAACACAAATGGCAGCATGGCAGAGAGGCCAACCAATTGATGATTCTGTTAAAGATATAGAGGTGTCTACTAGGCATACATTAAATGTGCCAAATGCCCTGATGGTGCTACATCCTCTCTGAATTACTCATAGGACATTCAAGCCAACTTTTTCAGCACCCATTGCTTAATCATGCTTTGGAAAATCTGGAGAGGAGCACAAGTATGCTAGACAAGCAAAGGCTACGGATCTAGCTTTCTTCTTGTACTGTCAAAACTTAGACATGAAGACTTCTTGGTCAGTGTTCAATCAGTCACTGTCATCAAAGGAACAACAGACTGCTGCGGGGTATTTGCCAATAGTCCTCGCTACTGCACACGTTTTGATACTTTGAATACAAATGCATTGTCATATCTTAACATTTTGGACAGGAACAGTTATCACAGTTGACCAAGCATTGTACTGCAGACTTAAAGAGTTAAAGTGGGCAATTTCAGAATAGAACAACAGATGAATACCTCGCCTAGGAGGACTTAACTTGTCAATCAACTTCCTTAAGGCCATAGGAGAACATATGAATGGATCTGGGCTGACCAATGTATGGATGGTGGATTGCTTGGATAAGGCCCTGTTGAACTTGTTCTGGCAGGAAAGGCATCCAACAAAGCCATGGCACACAAGTTTACTCTGCAATCCCTTTAGGGTCTTCTCATGCCAAGTCTTCTCTACCTGTCTTGCTAGGATGGCTAATGGTGATGATCCTCAGACATTAGTGAACTGATTTCATTCCAGTATCAGGAAAGGGACAGAAATCTTCTGCATGATATTGCTGAGAGTCAATCTGATGATGTGAACTGGTGGCAGTATATGGATATGGTTACTGTTCTGCCGCAATACACAAGAGAACAATGTGAAGCTACCTGGGATCTGAATTTTCACTCTTTCAGCCTAATGTTGCCCTACTTTAAGCGGTATGGCCATCTTAATTATGCACAATGGGGCCCAGTGTATCTACTTGATGAGTCAGCTTCCAGAACCATTTTGTCTGGATTCCAAAAAGGCCACTTTGTGGTCAAGAGATTGTCTCACAAGTTTAGCCAGATTCTGATCAGGCTATGAAGTGGGTAAATGTCACAGGCAATAAAAGAGCATAATTGTGATCACAGAGACAGCCCCAGCTTTGTGTAGGTGGACACTCTCTTTTAACCTGAGATCACACATTGTAGATCAAACATATGAAATGTACAGTGTCCTCCCCATGGCAGCAAGAAACTTCACAATGACGGAATCTACTCACGGCAGATTAGAAACAATACAGAGTAAAAGTTCTTTACAAACATTTGTGCGTACCCGGTTCCTTGGACTCACGTCTCCTGACTGAGGTCACGAGTACCCTGAAGGACACGAGTTACGAGAGCTTGACTAGTTCTAGCCTGCTTTGTCCCTTTGTTCTCTTGACTACGGTCGACTGCTGGCAAAGAATTTCAGTGGAGCCAGACTCTGACTCCCCCCTGGCAAAGTGCTTCGATCTCCCGCCTAAGGTGGACGACTCTTTATCCCAACTCCCTGCCACCACAGAGAATCTCATACTGTACTGACCACCACCCTCGTGGCTGATGTGGCTTCTCCAGCTCGAGCAGCTGCCTTGGAGCCCCTTGGGCATCACCGCAGGCCACTGCGCTTGGCACAAAAGCGCACCCTGTCACCAGGCATGGCGCGCTCCAAAAGTCCTGCATAATGCACCACGAGCGCCTTCGCCTGACGCCTCTCTTTTTCCCCTCCTGCAAGGAAGCGAGATTTCTCAGGGTTTGTCCCCCCTTAGCCCACGGGGCTCAGGGGCCTCAGCTGAGAGCATAGGGGCTTCAGCCCCTCCTGCTACTTTCCCCTCTCCTGCAGGTTCAAGTCTGGCAACGGACCAGGAGGAGGACATACCCCAGCCCAGGGGCCACCTGCCCCTATGGGTCTGGCAAGGGAACATTTGAACCTAACCGCTTTTCTGGATAGGACAATTTAAGGGGCCAGGGCCCAATCTACTTTGACACTGTATAACCTGAAGTGGTCTGTCTTCCAACGCTAGTGTGACCAACGCGAAAGTGTTTAGTACCAATGGTGTTGTCCTTCCTACAAGACTTATTGGGGGAGACAAGGCTTTACCATTTAAGTCTATTTTGCAGCGATTTCATCGTGCCATGTAGGATTCGGTTCCAACACGCTGAGTGCCCATCCACTAGATACTTACGCCCCGTGCTACATCAGATGATACCCTCCTGGGATATCTCTCTAGTACTGGAGGCTGTGTGGGGCCCCTTTCGAGCCCCTCCAAGAGGGGCCTCTCCAAACTGCTTTTGCACACCACCTTTCAGATCCGTGGAAGAGAGGTGACACCACAACTTGTGCCCTGTGCACGTTTTACACATCTACATGAACAGGACTCACTCTTTTAGGAACACTGAGCAGCTGTTTGTGTGCTTCATCAAGCCCTCTACAAGGCTCACAGTTTTGAAATAGAGGTCTCCAAATGGTTGGTTCAAACCATTGCCCTGGCATATGAGTCCAAGGGTCGCCAACCCCCGGCTCAGATTAGGGCTCACTTTACCAGTGCAGGGGCCTCATGTACAAAGAAGTGCGTGGATTTCCCACCAAGAAAGTGCGGGCGCGAAAATCTTGAAAGTTACTTACGGACAAAAATATCCGGATGTATCAATAAGTGCGTAACCAGGTTTTGCCGTGAAATCTTGCGCACATGCACGAGCACAAGCGGGCCCAAGTCTCCGCCTTGCCTCCTCCCTTAAATATTCTATATGAATATTCTAATTAGTATGAACAGACCCATTCATGTGCATTCATTGGTTGAAAGAATTGGAAAGGGAACGCGGGAAGGGGAACGCGGGAAATCATGATGTGAGGTGAAGGCGCTGTTTCGGAGGTAGCCAATTTAAAAGGAAAAAGGCTGCGCGCAATAGCCTAACAAAATTACTTTGGCGTGTATAAAACCAGGCATTGGTAATACTTAATGTGAGGACTGCAGAAAAAAAACTGTCATGTTATACTGCAGTAGCCTACAATGCAGGTTTCCCAACAATTGATATTTAAAAGGCATTACATCAAAACAAATTGCGATGAGGCAGTCGCCAAGGCTTCCGAGAAATAAACATGTATGTCGGTTATAACTCTGAAAGATGACACATGTAGGCCTACACATAGGCTACTCCACATGTATGAATAACTTGCAGCCAACTCAGTTAGCCTATAAAAATCACCTGTCAATTGATGGACTAATTTTACAGTAGCCTTATTAAAAGAGAAAGACAAGCACTGCGGTGAGGACGTTCCCAACAAATGCGAGAAGACGCATCGTAGATCCAGAAAATAGGCTATTCAATGTTTAATAGTTGCCAAATAATGCTGTTGATGGGCATCCAATTTCGTTGTAATTCCAGGATAGTTGCATGAGTCCGCTTCATTTTAACCAGCTGCCTCAACAATAATATGGTTGAGGTGGTTTTCTTCATCTTCTTTTTTAAATCACGCGCCTCAACATTAAAATCCACGTTTAACTGTCTGCATCTCTGCAATATTTCCGACTGCGTACAGCACATGTAGTTGTGCTGCATGCCTCTGTGTGCCGCCAAAAAGACGCAATGCACCACTTACGGCAACTTCTACGCTTACGGAAACTTCCACAGCAGCCCTGAAATTCGCGTGGAGATCCGCAGTTCTCCACGTCTAGTCTGTTTTAGTACATCTGACCGTGGCCGTGGAAAACAACTTAAGTAACTTTTTTGTCCGTAAGTGAGCTTCGTACATGAGGCCCCAGGTCTCTACATCTTGACCTCTCTTCAAGGGTGCAGCAGTTTCAGAGGTGTGCAGAGCGGTTAGTTGGGCCAACCCCGCCACCTTTGTCCGGTTCTACCGGCTAGATGTGACCACGTTGCCACAGGAACATAGGGTTCTGGGCAGGACCACTGATTGTCTGTAAGGTGATAGGAACGCTATCCTTACAGGATGCTCTTGGAGTTCTGCCTAGTTTGGACCAGCAATCGGGAGTGATTGTAACTCTCCCATAGATATGCGAACGATTCGACTGAAAGAGACCATTAGGACATGAATATGTCCCCGTTCTCTGAAGGAGATGAGTGAGCCATCTCTCAAGACAACCTTATTGCCGACAGCCGAAGAGATGTTTGGCATCAAAGTGGCTCATTTGCGCGCAACCATTCGGTTTTGACAAAGTGAACCTTCTACCCACACTGTTGATTGGACCTTTGGCGTGATTGCAAAGATCTTCAGCTAATCGTACAGCTGAGAGTGCGCTCCCATAGAGATAGCTCACTTATCTCCTTCAAAGAACAGGGGACATATTCATGTCCCAATATTTAGTCTTTTAGATAATACTATCTTCTTTGCCTCTCTTTTTCTTTCCAAATCTTATTGAATGACAATTTTGTATGATAATGTGCTTCATGGAGGCTATTGCTATTGAATGCCAGTTTACGAGAATATCTTATTATTAGAATGGCATAATTATAGTATTTTTTTATCTTTTTGCCATGACAATTTGCCTTTGTGTAAGTGTAGGAATACATGATAAATGCAAATATGTGAGCATTGCACATTTATTTCCATGGAGAAGTGGTACTTTCTACGTATTCTGCCCAAAATCAAGAATTTCGGCGGCCATTTTGTTTTTTGCCCATTTCATGGTCAAAAACTCAAAATTCAGCTTGGGAACCAGGCTAGCTGAATTCAGGGTACTCTAATTGTCTTAGAAAACTAGGTTCCCAACTTTTACTAAAAAATGCTTCTAACACCCTTATAAAGGGCCTTTTTCTGGAAATGCTTCTAGTCTATAATTATTATATGGGCTTCATAGAAAGTGTTACCCATTTTTTGAATACATTTTAATACACCTCGAAGAACCTTTATGGAAAATGTTGGTTAGCAAAGTAATATAATCGCATTAGAGATCTATAGCCTAAAGAGGGCTCCACCATGCAACCCAAGTATAATATGATATGGTAGGATAGGACTTAATTGTCAGTTTTCACTGAAATTCATTTTGTATCCCTGAGCAAGCTCATTTGAAGACAGGACATACAAGCGGATTCCAAAAAAGTTGGGACACTTTGTATTTTGTGAATAAAATCAAAATGCTGGCATTTTAAAAACATCTAATATGTTAATAAGGTAGAGCATTATGTACAGACAACATATCAGCTGTTAAACTCGAGCAGAATTATTGTTTTGAGGTAATTATGTGATCATTTAAAATTTGACCCATGCAACAAATCTCAAAAAAGTTGGGACAGGGGAAAACATGTTGTAATAGTTGGATAATTCTAAAAATTACACAAGGAAGAATATTTGAAAAGGATTCGGAACTATTAGGCCTATTGACTGCCAACATGAATGCACAAATAAAATACCATCACATAGAGGCTGTGGCACTCAGCAGAGAAGATTTTGAGGGAAATCTTCTCTGCTGAGTGCCACAGCCTCTATGTGATGGTATTTTATTTGCACCCTCCAGGTTATATAGAAAATGAATACTTCAGCTTGATTTAGTGGTCAGTCTGAAAGACAGCATATATGATGGTAAGGGGGTGCAGGGGTGACTTGGTTAGGGTCTTCTTACTCACGTAGAGCATTAAAATGAATGTTGAATAATACATAGGGGCCTACAGTGTTTAAACAGCAAACATAGCTACCAAGGCATTATATTTTGGAGCACCGCCTTTAGATATTGCCCCATAATGGTGGCAAATTTCAATCTACTATGTTCCAACAGTGTGGTTCCGTCATAAGAGCAAACAGGTCACAAAATTGTTTTCTTGCAGTCAGGATATGCCACATATTCAGCATAACAAAAAGGTAAACAAGTTGAAGAACATACCTATCAGTTGAGCTGCTGAAATCATGTCTCGCACATCAAAATATAAAATTTTTGAATAAAATTATGCCATCAGTCAAAGTATTTAACTGTTCATTATCATCCCTTGTGTTGTGTTTAGTCTTATCCAATATAAAAAGCATTTTATTGGCCCAGTCCCAACTTTTTTGGGATTTGTTGCAAGGGTGAAATTTTAAACGATCTAATAATTACCTCAAAATAATAATTCTGCTTGACTTTAACAACTGATTTGTTGTCTGTACATAATGTTCTACCTTGTTAACATATTGAATGTTTTGAAAATGCCAGCGTTTTGATTTTATTCACAAAATACAAAGTGTCCCAACTTTTTTGGAATGCGCTTTTTGTACATTTAATTATCAAGAGACTACTGCACATGAGCCATGCATGCAAAGCATAAAGCATCATCAGACAAAAGCAAAACATTGAACATGGGACCATAGCACCCCACTCTCACAGATAAAGGCAGGGCAGAAGACACAGGCGTACTGGGATGTACAGACATAAAACTTGCATAACTTGAGATTACATTTCCCTCATGCAATACAATACAATAATACAACATGTTATAAAGCGGCCCAGTATCATAGCTATCAAAGCGCTTTCAAAATACACACACACACACACATACACATTCACACATTCACACATCAGCTCTGGAGACGGCCGTACAACGCCTATTGTCCGGGGTTCATGTGAGAAAGTGCACACACATACACACGCACAAACACAGAGTAATAATACTTCTTTAAAAAAGCTTAAGTTGGAAGTGATCATAACTAGGGCTGGGTAAAATAATCGTTGTAATCGATAATCGATATCGAATCCAAATTCACATAAACGATTCACAGGGCACAAAATCGATTTTTTGGTTCTTTTTCTTTTTGTTCTTTTTGTTTAATTTAGGTCTATGGAAAATACCCAGTAGGTATTAGTCAATTAGGCCTAGGCCTACTTATTACAAATTAGCAATCTGTTAACACTGTCAAGCCACAGCCCTTTGACATTTTTATATAAAAATAGGCTACAGCATCTTTTGGGGGAAATCCTGGCACCAAGAAGGGAATGGATTGAATCGATTAGGAATGAATCGAATCGAATTGTGATTAATCGATTCAAAGCCCTAAGAATCGAAATCGAATCGATACAGGAACATGGTTGCGATACCCAGCCCTAATCATAACATAGCCTAATTTCATAACATCAAGACTTAGCCTACTAGCACAGTAAGACTCGTTCTACTTATCTGACCATTATCATTATCATGATAATGGAGTAATTGCACTAGGCTATATACAGTCTTAAGAGTGTATGTATGTTTAAGTGTGTTGTGGTTGAAGAAGGGAATGGAGGAAGGGCATAATGTTGAGGAAAGGCCTCTCTTTCAATTCAAATCTTCCAATAGGACCTACGGTATATGCAGTCTACACAGTAGATAATCCAATGTTTGTATGTGTGCAGACCCGCCCAACTCCTTGGTAGAAAACAAAGCGTTTCTGATATGAATCCCCCCTCTCCGCATGACCAATGCAGCTGTGATGAGAGGAGCCATTGAATCCAAATCCTTGTCATCACTTGCTGGGCTTTGGGATGCAGGCTGACTAGAATCAATAATTCATTTTTTATTAGGATGGCATCCCCTGCAGTAGGGACAACAGGACAGGGTTTCTCTACAGTACAGATGGAGAACAGCACTGATCCTTGTCATTTTTGAGGGGCACATAAAGGAAGAGAATCAAGAAATTACTGTTGTCATGTACTGTACTGCCGTACCATTTCAGAACACAGTATCTTAATTTTTCAACAAAAAAAAGTCATGAGAATTTAGTTTTTTGTGTGCGTGTGTGTTTTTTCTTGTGTGCATAAATTTCCACCATAAAAAAGTATTATATGAAAGTGTCATCACCACTTTACCTCCAGCACAGTTGCCTGTCCAGAAAGGAAACTTTAAAGCCTTTTTTTCTCAGTTCACCAGTAAGGAGAGATAGGCCTACTGCGTTCTGAAATTGTAGGGCAGTGTAGTGGGCTATTTCATTTGAAAAACATACTGAGGTGAAAGAATCTCAGAGGAAATGTATGCCACATCTGCACTGTCATTATATTGCACTGCTTTATAGATGCTACCAAAGCAGTTTACGAACAAGGCCATACACAAACAGTGGCGGAACTAGACATTTATTCTTGGGGGGGGCAATGTGGTAGCCAAGTGTATTTCAGGGGGGCATGCGCTTACACAAAGAAAAAAAAACCCTCAAACACTATAGAATAGATATAGAGAATGATTTTTGGGTTCTTATGGCAAACCCGTCAGTGTTACCAGATTGAGCGGTTTCAGATAGTCATCTTCGGGTTAAAAAGGACTTTGGGCAGGTTATCTGTAGATTTGTGGTCATAGAAATCACAGGCTTTTGTTAAATTCTGGCGAGATTTAGTGCCTGAAGGCAGTTTTTGAGCATTTTTGGGTTGGTAATCATTGGTCACATACAAATATTGTATCAAGTCAAACAATGCAGGGGAGTTTTTGATTAAATGACCTTAGAGTTGTCTTCCACACATCGCGCTCCTCCGTCTTTGTTGCGTCTCTGAAGTAATCAAGTGTTAAGGAATAGATCACACTCATTTTTTTCTTCTTTCTTTTTCTTTTTATTCACACATTGCAGGGTCAGACAGACGTTTCGATTAAAGGACCTTACAAAAAGAACTCCCAAACCTACAGTCCATGATCACGAAGAATATAACCTGCAGGGGGTCGAATGAACTACAAGTGAATGAAGGGTACAATAGGACAAGACAGACTGTTAAGTTTTGTGGGAGAGTTTCAATTGACAGTTCACAATATGTACCTTTCACCACTACGAGCTCTGAAATGGAAGATCCTTTGAAATCACAGTGCTCTCTCTCCTCTCTAATCATTAGCATTGATGACCTTTATGATGTCGATGAAGACGTACGGAAACGTCAATTCAGTTTCCTGCGCTGAACAGGACTCCCTTGTTAGCTAATGTCAGAGAGAAGCCCAAATAAGCTCAGCAGTACATCTTAGAAACGCATAGGCCTACTATAGGTCTCCAATGGCCTTATACTGAAAGGAAAATGTCAGGGCAGTGGGGAGAGCCTGGGGTGACCAGCAGGGGCAAAAAAACCCAACAGTTCAGCTTCTGCCTTCTTTCATGCCACTGTAAAGCTTTTATTGATTTGAGTTCGCCAATAAGGACCAACACAACAGTGCTGGTGAGCTGTGGTGAGCATGTCTTCTCTGTCCCGTCTAATGGGGGGGTGGGGGGCATTGTCAATCGTTGGGTCACAGTTAGGAAGCAAAGAATGTTTTACAGTAAATATTTTGTACAGTTCCACATGATCATGAAATTGTACCCTGAGTCTATTCCAAATAGCTGCATCGGCAATTCAGCGTAGTGTTTAAAAAAACACAATGTTCTCTTGGCTTTTGATGACTTTCGTTGTGGTTGAGGATTCATTTCTCTGCCTCTCATCACAGGGGAAATGGATTTCTGTGGGACAGCTGTGCCACGGTCGGAGCCAGACAGCCAGCCAGAACCGACAGTAAAAGGGCATTAGGAAGCTTTCCTGCGATACAACAAGGATGGTCTTACATGGAAGTTTTAGTAGGTGACCTTGACTGAAGTGTCCTGAATGCTCCCGCTGGCAGTGGTGGATCAGCAGCTGCTGTGTGTTTCAATAGGGAGGACGTGCCACCATAAGAGAGTTCAACACTGTCTCCTCTTATTCTCAGGGACGCACAGACATAGAGGCACACACGGCACATAAAGTCCATTTTGGGTGTGACTGGATCTGTGATTGACGGGTTTATCATCTTACACAAAGCAAAAAATGAGACATAATTTCTCTGTGATGTTTTAACCAGTTATGGTTTCCAAATTGTACACGAGTACACACTAGAATTTGAAGTCAGTGTTTATGAAATATATTTGTGAAAGACACTAAGCAGCACTTTGTTAATTTGTCACCCAGTACATTTAGGCAGTGGTTACACGTATAAGATATTTTTAAAAGAAGATCATTTTTATCCGCTTACGTGTAAACACGACATGAGCTTCCATTGGGACAGGTGCGTTGACCCCCTAATTGGGATATTTTTGCATGCACATTCTGTGTAAACAAGAGGTCAAAACTAATGTGTTTTCAAAAATATCCACATATGTGTAAACAGCTTCTTAAAAGAAAGTGCTCATTTGTCTTATTGGACCACCTAATATATTTTAACTTGGCTACAAACTATTGAGGTATCAGTGAAACTGTTTGTAATTAGTAACGTATTCAGTAAATTATTACTAACACACATGAAGGATAAAGCTATTTAATTCTTTGAGAATTGATATTGGGATAAGTTTTCAAATGAAAGTTTTGATGTGCTTGAGATAATGGATTCCATTGTCTAAGTGGTACTGCTGAAACAAGACCCATTTGAGTTTTTTTCCTGTCCTCAGATGTTGTATATTTTCAATGGCTGTGGGAAAATGCACACATAAACATGCATGCATGTCTGAGAAGAATGTGGACTCACTCGTGAGATAACTGAGAGATGTGTTAGCTGCCTGACCCACCACAGCTCCAGCCGGCATCCCTGCTGCTGAGCAAACATGGTAACAAATTACTCTCTGGCCAGAACAATAGCCGTAGTGAATGTGCTTGCCTTGTTGTGTTGTTTGCTGAGGTCCTGACCTGGCTGCTGGCCAGTTGACAAACACCTGCATTAGTATGATGGCCGGAATGGTAGAGGAGAGGAGGCTACTAGTAGACATGCAATAATCCCATAAGCCCTCACTGCATCTCCATATTCTTCATTAGCAGGCTATGAGCAAGGCCGGATCAACGCAACGCACAGGCTAAGCTGCAGCCTAGGGGCCACCTGATTGGTCAAAGAGGGGGAAACAATTTTGCTGAATTGCAGTAGTGAAAAATGTATATCTTGTTTAATACTTCTCTCTACTGTGTCGTTGACAGTCTAAATTAATAGCTCAGAATTATGACACTTTTTATGTAATTTTGTCTTTTTTTTTTGTGCGGGAGGCCTATCACAACCTAGTATACACATAGGGACCCCAGGCCATCTTCATCCATCCCTGGCTATGAGAGGGTGGTAGGCAGCAGCGGGGCCATGACACACAACCAGAGGCCTGGGCTTCCTCCCTGATGGTGGGCCTGCAGTGCCTAGGTGGGTGGCCTGCCTGCCTGGCCATGTAATGTCATGAATTAATGTCCCTGCATGTGAGGCTTGCGTGTTTGCCAGGGATTTAGAGAATTTACATGGCTTTGAGCTGATGAGGCCATGTAGCCTTCTTCTCAACACACACAGGGATCAGGGTAATTGTTGGGGTGGAGAAGAAGATGGTGATGATGATGATGATGATGATGATGATGGCCGATCCATTAAAGCTTGGTGTGTTTGCTAAATGTTCAGACGGGTCTCCAATTCCGATTTTGCACCCCACACCATTTCATCATTTCATCACCATTCAACGTGTCCCTCCCCCCACTCTTTCACTAGCTTTTGCCACTTTTGTGAAAGTGACTGTGTGTGTTTGGGCGAGAGTGTTTTTTTTGTCCTGTGTTCCTCATATACTCACTAAACCAAGTAGACTCCACAAACTACAAAGAAAATGCCTATGGGTCTTAGTCGGCTGAACCTTCAGTGACGAGCAGAGAAGCACAAAACCCAGCGAGCACTTCAAGTATCACTTGAGGAGCCAGACCAATCAGACCACACAATCTGTGCTCCCAAAGAGAGTGATAATTGAAAGCTATAAATGCCTCAAAAGCCCCATTCTTATTTTTATTAATTCTTTGCTTTCAAATCCCCACCATCAAATGTGCCGCGGGCAATCTTCAAAGGGAGGGATGAAAATGTTACAAAGTCCCGCGTGGAGAGAATGGTGTGATCCGCAGGGTGTTTTTTCTCCCACGGGAGTAATTTTCTGGCAGCATTGTGCTCCTGTTTAGAAGGCCTGGCTGGTGAAATACTATTATATTTACAATATAATAGAAAGCAGCATTTCAGCTTTCCCATCACTTCTTCATCTGTGATGAATTCATGTCGTTCTTTTTCAGGATGCAGACTTCATTTCTGTGGCATTGGGTTACTGGGCAGTAGGCGCATGGCGGTTTTCTTATCATGCACAATTAGTGTGATGTGTTTGTATGGTAGAAATGTTTTTCATATGATCTGGTGATATTGGCATATAGTAGTGAGCATTAAAGTAATCGTTTTGCTCCCCCAAATTCATTTGATGTTGTTTGTAGCCGGTGGTGTAGTCTACTTTTTTGTGGTGGGTATACTGTATATTTGAGCATTTTTTGAAGTGGGTATACTGAATATATCTGTGCTATTCTAAATAATGGATCAATCAATTTTAACTTATACTGAAATCCCTAAAATTTTATACTGCGTATACCTGCGTTCTACGGAGACTACACCACTGTTTGTAGCAGGTCATGGAGGGTCAAATAAATTGACTTTAGACATGGACTTGACTCAACCACTAAAATGATTCAGACAAAAATGGAACTATTGTTTATAGGTTGCAAGGTGAAACATGAAAGGTGAAACAGCTTCAAGCTCTAAAAACGAATGTGACTATTGCTTGAAAAAAACTTGAATTGCATGACGAATGTGTGCTGTAAATATGGCTGCATTTTTATCATCCAGCAGGCTATTTCCAAAGATGGAAAAGCCAGGCAGTGTAAGGTGGAGCATCAATTACAGACATGTGAAGAGTTTCGTTGCAAAATGGCTTAAACACCATTTTTTTACTTTAGCATTTTATCATTGGGAATGACTGTTTGGGAGTCCTTTCATCTACTTGTGAATTATTGCCATTCAAATATTTTGAGAACATTCTTTTTAAACCTATTTAAAATGCATTTTGCAAAGCAATACCATGCCCAGTACAAAAAAGTACATGGCATTTTGCATTGAAGCTCTTTGTGTACGACTACAGTTGTTAAAAAAAATGTTGGTTAACAATATACTAAGTAGATTATGTTGTTGGAATTTTACTCTGTGGGAGCAGGTCTCCACTGTTTCTCTGGCTGGAGATTGCAGATTATTTGCCAGGAATATTAGAATATTCATTTTTCTCCATCATTCACTCATCAACTACTTGTTCACTCTGCATTACGCACCAAACGTACTGTAGTACACTTTGCCCTGGTCCTCATCAGAAAGTTTACTCAAAATATGAACACACACCCCACCTCTATTGAAATAAATAACTCCAGTGTATCTAATTAAATATCAATGCAATATCAATATGTAATTCAATATCAATTAAATATCAATCAGTATTTTTTTCAAGGCTCTTTTCCAGACCTTGAAACGGTCATCATAGAGTAGCCCCATGTTACTGTCCAGGCGTGTTGCTGTGACTCTCCTCATCCAAAGGGTCTCCAGTCCACTTCTCAGTGTCCAAAAAGAGAGAAGGGAATGCTTCACTGAGTCATGTGGACAATTAGTAAAAAAAAGGGGGCTCATAAAAAAAAACTTGGGTGTCCAAACTGCCATGAAGAGATAAAAATATTTGCCAACAAAAAAGCCTTTATTAAACCCCATGTAGCCAGAGTTAAATAAAGGCTTTTTAACTTTAGTTAGTTAGGAGTGCCTCAAATATTGTTTTAATCTCTTCACTTCTCAGTTTTGCTCAGTACCTCCTGACCCAGCCTGCTCGCACCCCTCCAGCTCTCCACCCCCTCCAGTCCCTGGGTGTGGCGGCGAAGCTGAGCAGGGTTGCCAGATTG
>NC_085860.1:13123222-13128222 GCF_034702125.1 Engraulis encrasicolus
AGTCCTCCACCATTTAAAAATAATAATAATAATAATAAAAAGATACTGAGAAAAAGGCCTTCAAAGTATTGATGTAAGGTTGTATATTGTAGGCACTGCAAATATGACATAACATCTTTCAAATACATTTGGACCATAAGGCTTTGTCACAAGATAAAGGTGTTATTTTTAATTTTGGCAAAATTTGTAGTCACTGCACTTTGTGTAGGTCAGCACTGACTTAAGTCATCCAACACCCTCAATACCATGCAAAAGATCTACAGGTTTTTTTAAGCTGTAGAAATTACATTATACATGTAAGTTATTTGAAAGTAAATGTATTTCCATTTGCAGATAGTGTTTACTTGAAGTGGACTTTACTACTAGCCTATATAATGTAGGCTAGTTATACTAAACACAACTTTCTTTCAGAACTAAACTGTAGAGCATTTTACACCAAGATAGGAAAAAGGAAGTTAAGTGAGCAAATGATGTCAATATTAAAAACTACTTCTTGACAAATCAAAATAAATTAAACAAAGGCACATCAGCATCATTTTTCTTTCTCTCTCTCTCTCTCTCTCTCTCTCTCTCTCTCTCTTTTTGTGACCTAAGATAAGAATGGACGAAAGGCGAACAAAAAGTTGAACAAAGGTTTTGTTTTTGCAGGCTTGGCTGCTCAGTCCATAGTGTCTATGTCTCCAGTCAAGTGGACTTATTATCCCTTCTCTTTAATATACTGCACTTGGTGCCCTCCTGAACCTGTTGAGGAGCGCTGAATGGAGCCAGGGAAGAAGAAGAGCAGAGGCTCCTGAAACTACTGCTGACTACTGGGAAGAGGGAGGAGTGTGTGTGTGTGTGTGTGTGTGTGTGTGTGTGTGTGTGTGTGTGTGTGTGTGTGTGTGTGTGTGTGTGTGTGTGTGTGTGTGTGTGTGTGTGTGTGTGTGTGTGTGTGTGTGTGGTGTGTGTGTGTGTGTGTGTGTGTGTCTGTGTGTGTGTGTCTGTGTGTGTGTGTCTGTGTGTGTCTGTGTCTGTGCCTGTGTGTTTGTGTGAGTGTGTGTGTGTGTGCGTGCGTGCGTGTGTGTGTGTGTGCGTGTGTGCGTGTGCGTGTGTGTGGTGGGGTGGGGTGGGTCCGTCAGTCAGTCAGTGGGTCGGTGGGCAGCTCCGGTTTTATTCAGTCCTAAGATAACACCACACAGAATGATAGACTCCTCTGGATTGTTTGTCCCCCCGAGGCCACCATTGTTCTTGGGGGCCCTGAATGGGGCTCTTAGCCGCACTTGAGGGGGCCCGGTCGGTCGTCACAGGTAGGAGAGCCGGCCGCGCTGCACAGCACAGATCATTCTAAGCCCATGCTTGATTGCCTCCTTATAGACACTCACTCCTAGGGCCATGAAAGGACTCGGACGCCTCGCCGGCTGAATGCACTCCTACTCCTACTCGCTTCCATAAACTTTTTCTCCTCCGGGCTGAATTTTCCGGGGATGTGAGCAGCTCCCATGCAGACCGACCCTGCCTGCCCTGCAGGCACTTGGCTTGGGATGTGGGATGTGGGGTGTGGGATGTGGGGTGTGGGGTGTGGGGTGTGGGGTGTGGGATGTGGGGTGTGGGGTGTGGGGTGTGGGATGTGGGATGTGGGATGTGCTCCTCTGTGAAAGGGGAGAGAGCCTGCTCCCTTGCCTTCAGCAGAATCAAAGCCCACGGTGACTACACCAATCCCCTGCAGATATACAAAGACAAAGTGAGATAGTGAGTATGAAAGAGAGAGAGAGAGAGAGAGAGAGAGAGAGAGAGAGAGAGAGAGAGAGAGAGAGAGAGAGAGAGAGAGAGAGAGAGAGAGAGAGAGAGAGAGAGAGAGAGAGTTTCTTTTCTTATCCTCCAGGGGCCATGCATTATGAAGGAAACAGGTTACTGTGCCACCACAACACCAGTGGTCACTGTCTGTGTGTCCTCAATACAGCCACGTGTCCACTCGATCTTTCATGAAATAAAATCAACTAGCCAGGTTAGGTAGGTGTGTGTGTGTGTGTGTGCGTGCGTGCGTGTGTGCGTACATGCGTGCGTGCGCACTGCGCACATACGCTTGTGTGATGTCACAGATTGGTTTAAAATCTTTATAGCAAACCAAAAGAACCTTATTAAATGAGTATGCCTCAGGCTGGATTGCCATTGCCATTGCTTTAGTTGAACTTGGTTGTAAAACTCAACCTGTGAGATTCTGGCCTCCCATGGCTAAAGCCCTGTGTTGGTCTGATGAGCAGGTGCCCAACAGAAGGCAAAAAAATCTAGTCCATAGCTCTAATACTCAAATGCAAACAAAACATATTTTTTGTTCCAAATCCAATCAAAGTGTGTCTTTGTTCCATTTTCCTCTTGTGTCGTGAGCCACCTTGAGTTCAGCTGTTCATGCTTGGTGAGTGGCCAATGTGCACTTGATTTCCGCGTCTCTCCCTCCTTCCTGTCCATTGTTGGACCTTTGTTGTGTCCTGATACATCCATGGAGGGGATCACGCTGAGCCAAAGACCACCATCCCTGAGCTTAACTCTGTCAGAAGTTAACCATTAGTGCTGCTGGGAAAGGGAAGGGGGAGAGGCCATAGAGTAGAACAGGGTGATGGCTTGCTGTCCTACTCCATACAGCGGCTCGCTTTAAAAGGTTTCGAGGCGACTTGGGATTTTTTGGGAATTGGAATTGGACACTGTGGAATTAGGTGGTTTTCTACACTTGTCAGTCAGCACGTATCACATTTAACACACTTAAAACATGGCGTTATAAAATTGTTGTTACCGTGCAATGACCGAGCTGTAGTGCATTACTAAAGGCCCTCTGTTATGTCATAGTAGAGTAGTACCATGGTAATTTCCTCAGATGGTACAGTGTGCGCGCATTATGGGGCTACAAGACCCACTCCCTTATATTTTTACCATTTTCACTCATCGATAACAATAAGTAATACACATAAGCAACAACATGCAATTTTTTAAGTGGGTATACTGTATATATTTGTGCTATTCTAAATAATGGACCAATCAACTTGAAGTGTATACTGAAATCCCTGAAATGTTGAAGTGGGTGTATTGCGTATACCTGCGTTCTACTACGTAGACTACACCACTGTCATTCCCTAATGTTATTGTCACAGAGGTCACTCATCAATAACAATAAGCAACAATATGCAATTCTAAAGTCCTTCACCAGCTGCCTGAACAAGTCTTCTCGCTTCTGAGTCACGATCCATGAAGCATATCTGCCATGCCCAGTGCTGTTGCCTCGTGAAGCCAAACGTCAGGGTCAAATGTGGTTAGCGGGTGTAGATTCCCCCCAACAGATCTCTGTTTAATATCGCACAAAGTGGGTTTAATGAGCAACTTTAGTCACAGCTACACAGCGGAGTCACGGGTTTATTGTGGGGACAGAGCGGGTCGGACGTGCCAGTTAGGCGGATGCTGCATTTGCACGGCCCCCAGAAGAAAAGGGCCCCACCTGTGGCCTTTGTCTGGCCCGCAGCCTGCTGAAGGACAACGCAGGGGGAGAAGAGGAGGAGGAGGAGGAGAGGAGGAAGAGGAGGAGGAGGAGGAGGAGGAGAAGAGGAGAGGATGGAGAGAGAGAAGAGAGAAGAGGAGGATAGGAGGAGAAGAGGAGGAGGAGGAGGAGGAGAAGAAGAGGAGAGGATGGAGAGAGAGAAGAGAGAAGAGGAGGATAGGAGGGGAGAGGAGGAGGAGAGGAGAGAGGAGGAGAGGAAGGGAGAGGAGGATGAGAGGAGGAGAGAGAGGGGAGAGAGAGGGAGAGAAGAGGAGGAGAGAGAGAGGGGGGAGAAGAGGAGGAGAGGAGGGCAGGAAGAGGAGGAGAGGAGGGGAGGAAGAGGAGGGGAGGAGAGGAGGGGGAAGGAAGAGGAGGACAGGAGAGGGAGAAGAGGAGGAGAGAAGAGGATGAGAGGATGGGCGGAAATAAGAGAGACAGAGGGAGAGAAAGAGAGAGGGAGAGAAGAGGAGGGGAGAAAGGGAGGGAAAGAGAGAGAGAGAGTCTGTAGTGAAGGAAGAGGAGAAAAAGTGAACGGGAGAGAAAGAGAGAGAGACGGAGAGAGAGAGAGAGCCGGAGAGAGTGAAAGAGAGAGATGGAGAAGGAGAATTCGTGGAGGATTAAAAAAGAGGGAAGGAGTAGTGGGCTGTAGTGTTGCGAGGGGGGGACCAGCGGTGGCCGTAACACCAGCACCAGCCGGCCTAAATGATGGACAGATTAGCTGGAACAGATGGGGTGGGTCACAGTCCAACAACTTTACACACAGCACATAAAGACAATGTTGGAGTGGAGTTCATTCTCCCTGACAGATAGTGCCAATCAAACGTGCGCTCCTGGCCCCCGTTGTGAGGGGGTGGGGGGGCTGGTGGACCCCCATTTTTCGGGGGGCCAAAAGAGGTGTATTGTTGGCCCCTGGTCACTGGTGCCTGCATGGAATCATCCCCGGTGGCGACCCAGCACACGCTTTTTGGGGGGGACTTTTTAACACGTCAAAAGGCCAAGCAGATTGCAAGACTCAGGTCAAGGCAAGAATGTGTGGCCGTGTGGCAAGGTCTTGAAAAGCTGGTGGGGCTCCGTTTAGGTTCTAAGAGAGGAGAAGGCTGCAGCGCATGGGTGCCATTTCGCGCAAGAGCCCATGTTGAGAGGTGGTCTCCATATCTCACACGTCTTCTCTGTTGCTGGCGCCTGACGTGATGTCATCTTAAAAAATACACACACACACATATATCAGGGCTTGACATTTACTTTTTTGCTTACCGGCCACTGTGGCTAGTGGATTTCCCGAGTTACTAGCCATTCAGCTATTCTACTAGCCACACATTTTATATTGTTTTTTTCTTTGTCGTAATACTTTACATCTAACCTCAGAAAAAGAGGTGCTAAAGTAAGAAGACGAGAATAGAAACTGAGCAACTGTGCTTTTTCCCCTTAAAAACTAACCATAATATTGATACAATAAAGCCATACCATATGTCATACCATAGAATAAGTTACCTGCCAG
>NC_085860.1:13138222-13173222 GCF_034702125.1 Engraulis encrasicolus
ATGTGACCATTATTGTAGATGGAGGTGTCAGGGGAGTTCTTTTAATGAAGTTGTGATAACTTTTTGGAAACATATGTGTTGAAAACCAAAAAAGGAACAATATTAAAATCATCACTAATTTTGTTTTTCTTTTGTGCAATTCTTAATTTTACCACTGGAATGAATAGGTGGCCCATTTTACCTGGATAGGTGGCCCATTTTACCTGAATGCATTTTTTCATACATCACACCTGTCATCAAAACTTGTAAAAATGTATAATTTTTTATATTAATTACCTTGTTTTTTGTCATGAAACGGAAGATTATTCACTTCATGCAATCAAACTAAACTCTGGGTAATGTATTGATGTTCTTCCTCAGATTTCATTAGTCTTTCTTAATTTGCCAAAAGGTGGCCCAATTTACCTGAATGCACCCTACAAATAAAATCATGATGACAGAAGGAGTGGGTTAAACATCTGGCCTGGGAGCAGGACAATCAAATACCCAGAAAAAAAATGAATATAAATGGGAGCAGAAAAATCCTGGTCGCAGCTGACTTTTTTCTCTTTCCATCTGATTTCTGACAGTGGACCACTAAAGTCTCATTTAAAACTCATTTAAGCATCAGTTGAGGTGGTAATGAACTTTTTAATCTACCTTGCGACCCTTTAAACTGTAACTGGATGTATTTATCATCACAGTCTTTTGCATTCCTTATGGTGAATATAGCATGATAGGCTACTGTAGCCTATGTTCAACAGTTTGTTTTAAAACGCATCTAAAAAATATATCTTTTCTACTTCAAAACATATTGGGCACTTATATTGCTCAACTGAAAAATGAGAAAAGGTCTCACCATGCATAGGGTGCTTTATTAGTAATAAAGTAAAGTAATGTGTGTAATAAAGAAGTATGGTGCGACCTTTTCTCATTTTTCAGTTTTACAATATTTTGGTCAAAGAAAAATTGTTGGGTGAAGCCTGCTCCAACCTTTAGGCACTTATATTGCTCCCAATGTCTCGTTTTAAATCACCTTAAGTGTTTGATAAATGGTAGGCTAAATGTACTCTCCTGTGCTTGCATCTCCAGAACCTACATAGAGCATCATTTGGAAAACACGAGGAGAGGAAGCAACTTCAACCCCTCTAAAATATGGTCACAGCAACACACCCATAATAGTAAGGAAAATGCTCATCCAATCCACTCTTCACTGTCCATACCACACTAATTCAACACGACATCTATACACCCTTTTAAATCACAACAACAGCAAAAACAACGGCTAAAACATTCACAAATTACTGGGGATGTAAGAATGGAAACACTCTTGCAGTCTCCTCCTTGGAAATAATAATCAAATTAATAACTGAACAGAATTTAGTTAATTATCTCATTTGTGATGAGAGAATGAAAGAGAAAAACATCCTAGAATCACCACAGTGCTACAAAAAATAACTAAATCGAACAAAATTGAAAACTTAGAATAGTGTATTGTTCTTTACCTATTTTGAGAGAAAAAATAACAAATAAAGCAAAACTATGGCGAACTAACAAAACATAACTACTGTATGGCAAAGGAGGCCTTCAAATGTAGGCTACTTGTTTTTCTTGTCTATGTAGCCATTTAGACACTAAGCCCCTGGTATGGTTTTCCTCACAGTCCTCCACTCAGATAGCGGGCTCCTCCACCAAAGCCAAACTCCGAGAGGTTCTAATCTGCACAACGCATGCAGAACCATGGGATGAGGAGGAGAAGGAGGAGGAAGAGGAGGAGGAGGTTGCGCAACATAGTGTTGCCAAAGTGAACAGTTCCATTGACCATCTAAATTCGAATTAAAAAACAAGGCTATTGCGCGTTTTTTAACAAAAAGTTATGATCATAGACATCAATAGAATTTAGCTCAAATTGAGTGGGCTTTAGTGGCGCCAGGTGTTTTTTGAGCATTTTCTGGGCAGGACACCTGGCAACCCTGGTGGTGGTGGTGGGGGGGAGTCTGGGATGGAGTGGGAGTGATGGAGGGGGTGATGGTGGTGATGCAGAGGTTTCCTTCCTAGCAGTGGTGGTGATGTAGTGTTTGGAGTGCTGGGGGAGTTGGGGGGGGGGGGGTAGTGGGAGTGATTGAAGGAGATGGGGGGTGATGGGGCTTCCTTACCTCATAGCAAGCATAGTGGTGGTGGTGGTCTTGGGTGTAGTGGGAGTGATGGAGGAGAGGGGAGTGTGATGTGGGCTTCCTTCCTCGCCTCTTCTCTTCCCCCACCTCACCAATCCTTTTGTACTTTGCCTTCTCTGCTCTTTGGATTCTGCTTTGCCCCAGTAAGGGTTATGGACTCACTGCTCAAAGAGAAGACTCCCCTTTGTCACTGTCTCAGAATGATGAGGCTAAAAAAAGAGTTTGCTGTGTGTGTGTGTGTGTGTGTGCGTGTGCGTGTGCGTGTGAGTGTGTGCGTGTGCGTGTGTGTGAGTGTGTGCGTGTGCGTGTGTGTGAGTGTGTGCGTGTGCGTGTGTGTGTGCGTGTGCGTGTGTGTGCATGTGTGTGTGCGTGTGTGTGTGGAGGTGGAGGTAGAGGTGGAGGTGGTATGGTATGGGCCGCTAAAAGCTCATGTAAAAACAGGAAAAGACCAGAAGAATAGGGAAAAAAGAAGATAGGGGAAAAAAGCATTTAATTGTGGACATACACGGCAATGAAAGGTACCTTTGTACGTGTCACGCAGAGGTGTAACACCCACAATGACAGCAGGAGACCAATTGCAAATGAGCAATGAGAATTGTACTGTACATATTTCCTAGTCTAATATACCAGACTAAATGGGAGATTAGATGTTTAATTTAGCGGGTGGCGCTAGTTTACTAGGCTACATATTTCCCAGTATATTTTACAAACCATCTCTCTCAAAAAAAGAAAAAAAAAGAAACGATATTCCTCTAATGTCCACATCACCAATATCCATTCAGAAATGAATGTCAGATGAATATATGGCTCTGATTTGAATCTTAAGAAGAACAAGCAGAGAATCCCCCATAAAAATGTCCAGCTCGCTTTTACGGGGGGGGTGGGGGCAGAGAGTCTTTGTGGAGGGCACTCTCCTCATGAGGAGGAGGACTGATTTCATGACTGAGTGAGAATGAAAAAAAAACAGCTCTCAGCTCTCAGGACGGGAGCCCCCTCCAGCTCTTCAACGGACTATTTTGCTTACTTTTCTCTCTCCAAGCCTGTAACACCTACATTGTATGCAGAGAGGCAGAAAGGCGTTGAATGGGCACCGAAAGAAAACCCTCCATTCACTATAGGGCAGCTGGGCTGGCCCAGTACTCTCCTCTCCCTGACTGGCCTCTTGTCTCCTCTTCCCTCCTTCACTCTTGGATGAGTTTTGTGCAAAGGAGTTTGTGGTTCTTAGTGATATCCATGCGCTCTCTCTCTCTCTCTCTCTCTCTCTCTCTCTCTCTCTCTCTCTCTCTCTCTCTCTCTCTCTCTCTCACACACACACACACACACACACACACACACACACACACACACACACACACACACGCGCGCGAGTGAGAGTGAGAGTGAGAGATAGAGAGAGAGAGAGAGAGAGAGAGAGAGAGAGAGAGAGAGAGAGAGAGAGAGAGAGAGAACACAGAAACACACACACACACACTGATGAAAACAACAGGCAAAAAAATCAAATCAAATGCCAAATATGGTGACCATTGTCCAACTTCAATACCTGACAAGATACTTGAAAAAAACCCTCTCTTTGGATTTTAGAGGTGGGTAATCCTAGATATCTAAGCCTATCCAAGAGGGAAGAATGAATGAACTCAAAGCAATCTCATCTCATCTCTTCTCATCTGCAGCCCCAAAAGCTTATCTTGACCAGACGTAATGAACGTAACTTCACTGCAGGGTTTAGCTGACATGTCTCTCCTGCGCTATAAGCCTGAGATGGTCTGAGATGGTCTGAGCTCTTTAGAAGATGCTTTCAGGAGACTGCCTCGCTGGCAGTGGTCTCAAAGAGTCCGGGGGAGTTTGAAAGAGAAGCCCCTTTTCAAGAGGGCAGCCCAAAGGTCATAAGGTCATGAAGGCTGGCTACTCTAAGTCATGACCATCACTGGGCAGGAGAGAATAGCCGAGAGGACTGGTCACTTCATGAAATCCCATGGAGAAGAAAGTTTTCTTTCACCGCAGGGGTCAGGGGGTTCCTTTTGTTATCCATGTATCCCAGTGCCTACCTTTGCATTGTGTCGTCGCTGGGAACAACGGAGAAGTTTAAAATATGTGAAATAGGCTGTAGTATAGGCTAACAAGAAGTCAATTTCATTGTTTCATTTCAATGTGTTTCGTTACTTTTGTGAAATGTGACTTATGCACAAATTTTCGCAACGTCCGAAGAACATCCAAGGATCAAAATGGTGATATTTCTGCACGTCTGTTTCTTTATGACAGATGTTCTTAACACCTCTCCTACCACCTTCAACAAAATCAACATGTGTCCTCCACCAATATTGCCGTCCATCCCCCCATCCCTCCGTAAAACTGCACTGATGTGTACATTGCTACTACATTTGAACTACATCCAGGATCAGAATGTTGAATTTTCTTATTTTACTTTGGACACATACTAACAGTGCATTTGCGCATCTACTGATGCACACTTCTGAAAGCGCTTTGACAAATCCAACTCATTATTCTCCAAACTACATGTAGCATTTCTCCCTCACCCCCACATCCCCACCCGCATCCACACCCACCCAATTTCCCCCACCCAAAGAATCAGATGGTGGCAGATGTTCTTAACACCTCCTCTCTTCCTACAACCTGTTTAATCAAAATGAACATGTTTCCCCCGTCCATATCCCCATCCATCCATCCAGCCAATCCAGCCAATCCATCTCCTCAGTCTCTCTCATCTGCGCAGTCAGTCCTGCTGCTCTGCGGGCAGGGATGGGGTTCACCATGCAGTGAGATGCTGCTGGTGGTGTGGTGTTCCACAAAGACGACCCCGTACGAAACAAAAAGACCCTCCAACTTTGATGTGTGAAGAACAAGGCCACGGCCGGGCTGAGAGCGGCTTGTCTGCAGGCCTCCTGGGTACGAGGGAGGGGGGGGGTGGGGTGTGGGTGTATTTGGGTGTGTGTGTGTATGTGTTTGGGTGTGTGTGTATTTGTGTGTGTGTGTGTGTGTGTGTGTGTGTGTGTGTGTGTGTGTGTGTGTGTGTGTGTGTGTGTGTGTGTGTGTGTGTGTTTGGGTGTGTGTGTATTTGTGTGTGTGTGTGTGTGTGCGGGTGTGTGTGTATTTGTGTGTGTGTGTGTGTGTGTGTGTGTGTGTGTGTGTGTGTTTGGGTGTGTGTGTGTGGTTGTGTGTGTGTGGGGGGGGGGGCAGCCCAGCGCCTCGCCTCCAGCGTCTTCAGGAAGTGTGTGGTGAAAGGGCCGAGCGGCAGGGTGTGGCCCCCCCGCGGCCGCCTGGATTGCACCCGAGCAGCAGGCACCGGTGGCTGGCATTATGGAGCTCCGAGGCCAGCGCTGGCCCCCCCTCCGCCGCCTCTGCCATGCCTTTCAACCCCGCGCCCCTGCCACACAGCAAAGGAGATTAGGATTAATCTTTGCGTCCGACATGGTGATATTAACACCGTCAACCCCCACCATCAGCCAGCCAGCCCAGCCCAGACCAGCCAGCCAGCAGCTCATTTGCCCCCCCCACCCACAACACCAACCACCAACCAGCGCAGCACCATCACCAGCCACACCTCACCCCAACCCATCTCACCCCTCCACTTGCTGTACCATTCGGGCATAGTGTGGTGTGAAGTTGGCGGGGTAAGGTGTTGGGGTGGAGGTGGCAAAATGAAAGTCTGGGTCTTGGCTTACTGGCAGGAAAGGAGAAGAGAAGAGAGGCTGGTTCAAAGGACTGGCTGGCTCTGTGATGATGAGGCAAGATGGGGAATGGCTTTGGCAGCAGGCGAGCGGCCCTGAGTAAAGGTGGTGTGATGCGGTGCGGTGCGGTGCGGTGCGGTGCGGTGTACACTGCAGCCCTCTGATGTAAGCGGTAGATATCAACCGGGGCTGGCGGGTGGCTCAGGGCTCAGGCGGCGTTTAGGAGCAGTGTGGAGCGGTGTGGCGGGCCACTTCCGCCCCCTCTGCCCCTGTCTCCGTGTGCCACTAAGCCCTCGGATCAGAGCGAGGACATTTGAGAAGAAATCACGATCTCACAGCGTAGTGCTGTGCCTGTATGGCTAAATGCAGATGTGACTGAAATACCATGGTGACTGACAAGGTTGTTCTAAATGATAACCCTACTTTAACAAAGAAAAGACATGCACATCCGTCTCAAAAAGATTGGGTGCAGGATTGGGTGCAAAGTCACATGAAAGCTGAAAATTAAGTCTGTGACACTAAGCTCTTATTTTAACATAGTGACGTTTCAGGCAGCATCACTATATTAAAAATGAAGAGAAACGGGAGCTTGGTGTCGTAGACTTCACTCACTGTTTTCAAAATGATAACCCTGTCAGAAGACTGAATGCAAGCAAGAATGGAATGTGTCATTGAAAAAGCATCAGAAGTCAGTGTGCAATGTATTTTTTCTGTACGTTCGTGTTCTACATTAAATTTAAAATGAATTATTATTATTTAAAATGGCCTATTATCACAATAACTTACAAAGAGACTTTCTGTGTACCTTAGAAAGGCCTTTGTGTGCAGGAAGGTCATCTGCATGCTGAATATTTATTCATAGGAATTAAGGCTACAGGCAACAACAGTCTGTTTGGTGAGGGGCACCCATACACCACTTGGTATTGTTAAACTATTTGTAAATCTGCCTGTTCAAAATGCTTATGTTTCACTACATGACAGAAGTCTTATAACGTTCATTGTTAAAGTCTGCTTATTTAGCGGCTGTTAAGAATAATTCAAGTATGAATGAGTAAATGTGGGAAAGAAAGCATTTATAAAGAGGACCGAGACAAAAACAAGATTTAAAAGAACAATGAATACAAGAAGAATGAAATTAACATCTAATTTCAAATGCAATTAATTAACTTGTGCTCTTAAATACAGAGACAAAACGTGTACTATTAAAGCAGGCTGGAGGATGGACAAATGACATAGAGGGCGAATCAGGGGTGCATTTCTCAAAAGAGAAGTTGTTAGCCTGTTAGCAATTTCGGTAGTTGCCAATGGGAAAATGCATTGAAAACAACAAAGTAGCTAATGTAATAAGCAACTTTGGTTTTGAGAAATGCACCCCAGGAGAGTCTGGAGAATGGCTTTAGACTAGAGGGGTGTTAATGGTGATGGAGAAGGGGAAGAAGTTTTTAAGTGGCAAGAAGTCCAAAGACCTTATGATTTCATTTGCACCATCCAGTCAATATATCCAAGTGCAATTTCTAACAACCACCTGTAAACTTAGCATTTAGGAGACATTTTCCTAAACTAGGAGACACTTTCCCAAACTAGCATCAAACTAACTCCGTTACCCATAGGACACCCCCATCTCAAGCTCATAAAATCCCTTTAAGAATCACGAAAAACGGTGTGTGTTTGTGTGTGTGTGGGGGGGGGGGGGGGTGGGGGGTTTCGACATTTCGACAAGCCATTGGCTCCATGTGAAACTCCATCGCGTGAGAGTTCACATCATTCAAGGCGCATTACACCCCAGTAACGCTCTGGGCCCATTGTTTTTAGGCCGACATATTGCTCCTTCGGGGAGAAAAAGCAGAATGTCAGGTTTTTTCTTTCCTCTCTCTCCTCCTTCACCCCCATTTGATTATCCCTGTGAGAAACAAGCCCCTGACTCTCCTCTCTCCTCCCTGGGACAAACACATCTACTTTCACACTCTTACACACTTACACTTTAGCCTCCCCATCCCCGTCCCCGCGCCCGGCCAAGCAAACGCACAAGAAAAAGACACGCACACACAGATGCTGAAAAGGCAAATGGGGCTGTGTGCTGTTATGCAAATATATCAATCAGTGAACGCTCGAGTGAGAATTATATTTGAATTAAATGAGGCCTCGGCTCTTTAGGCCGCTGAATCGGGGCCTGCACGGCCCAAAGTCTCAATACTCAATCCCCACTCCGGGACGGGACCATGCATATTATGGGGTTTGACGAAATGTGAACTGACATAAATACCATGGCTCACTTTCAATCCGATTACTCGGCTAAACCACATCAATGCTGGCCAGCCAACGGGTGCTGGCGTCCCCCTATTCAAGTGGCCAGCGAAACAACCCCCGGCTCCTCCTCGGAACACAAGCGAAGCCTTCGCTGCCGTGGCCCCGGTCGAGCCCCCACGCTCAACCCATCAACGCGCCTCAATGGGGCCCTTTGGACAAGGTGCTTCCCCTCGCCCCGCTTGGGGAACAGCTCAGAGCTAAGACAAAGCTGGAGATTGTGTGTGCTGATAGGATAGGACCCAAACTCTCCCAGTGGCAGACTTGTATATAACGTCTATCCCACCACCACACACAAGTACTTTCACACTCAGCTCAACATAACAAGTGGGTGAATCTTTCCTCTGGAGAATCTCCTCTTGTTATCTGTCTCCTCTCTCTCTCTCTCTCTCTCTCTCTCTCTCTCTCTCTCTCTCTCTCTCTCTCTCTCTGTCTCTCGTCTTCTCCTCCTTCTTTTTTTCTTTGTCGTCCATTTTGAATATTGAATTGAAAGAGGTCTTGCCAAGAGTGGCCCCCATTATAACTATCAAGGCGAATAATGGCTCAGGTTAGCATGACCATGGTGAGGGTTGGCGTTGGGGGTTGGTGTGGAGGCTGGTGTGGAGGTGGGGGTTATGCTGGTCTATGAGGAGCTGGCCCTTCATTTAAAGTGGTGTTGACAACCAGAGGGGTGTCCCTCTATGGGAGAGTGGCGTGGCTACGCTACGCTACACTTAGCTCTGCTCTGCTCTGCTCTTCTCGGGGAGCACATATTAACCAGATGCATTTACAAGACTTTCACTAAACAACCTGCCAGGTGCAGAGTCCTCCTTGAAAGATCTACCAACTGTGAGACGTCATGAGACCCAATAAGATTAAAGGGAGTGAATGAAATGCATTTCGCTAAACTGCATGCGTACGCCCTGAGCTTCCATGACCAATCTCCGACTAATGAGAGCATTCATCATTCACTTTCCATATTTTCAAAAGCTTGTTTTCATCTCCTCATGAGAAATGCCTGCCAAGATATCTGACTGGGAGAGGAGAGGAGAGGAGAGGAGAGGAGAGGAGAGGAGAGGAGAGGAGGGGAGGGGATGGGATGGGATAGGAAAGGAGGGGAGAGGAGAGGACAAGAGGAGAGGAGAGGAAAGGAGAGGAGAGGAGAGGAGAGGAGCGGGGAGGAGAGGAGAGGAGAGAGGAGAGGAGAGGAGAGGAGAGGAGAGGAGCAGGGGAGGAGTGGAGCAGGGGAGGAGAGGAGAGGAGAGAGGAGAGGAGATGAGAGGGGAGGAGATGAGAGGGGAGGAGGAGGAGTGGAGTGGAGATGAGAGGAGAAGAGAGGAGAGGTGTGGAGAGGAGAGGAGAGGAGAGGAGATGAGAGGAGAGGAGAGGAGAGGAGATGAGAGAGAAGAGTAGAGAGGAGGTGAGGTAAGGAGAGGAGAGGGGAGGAGTGGAGTGGAGAAGAGAGGAGAGGAGTGGAGGGGAGGGGAGAGAAGAGGAGAGGATGGGAGAGGGGAGGAGAGGGAGGGGAGGTGAGGTGAGGAGAGGGGAGGAGTGGGGAGGAGTGGAGTGGAGGGGAGGGAGGGGATCATTGGACACTGTCTTTATGTAGCCTACAGCAGACTACCTAATCAGAGCCTCTCCCTCATTGCAAAGGGACTTGAATCAACGTCAATTATTGTCAAATCAACACGAAAAGGCGCCTGACGCCATCCACTCAACGCCCCTTTGAAATCAGGGCTCTGATCGGTCACTGATCAACATTGGCAGTTCTGCACCACTACATGTGCACTACAGGCTCCACATATTGAAGTAGAGCTGCACAGTAGAGTAACTTTATTATATACTACATATATGGCTTCTTCAGATCAAATGCAATGACAGAAACAACAACCCATTTGTTTTGCATTGCCAGTAAGTCAACGTTTTTTTGTAGTTGTAGGCCTAATAGTAGGCCAACAAGTAGTAATAATTTTTAGAAAAGCTGCAGAAGTTTACATCATTTCTGAATTTCAACAGAACAATAAACAGCTGTAGGGCTATAGTTAGCGTGATGTAATAGTGTAGCCTAAACGATACTCTTTTGCAAACCGTTGTTGCTCGGCAGACGTTGGGTTTTTTGAGGGGTTTTTTGCAACACTACAAGGCCTATTGCCTATTCCTGGTGATGCGAAAGCTCACAAGACATGCGTGTTTCGAGGCAGAAATGTATATAAACAGTTACTTTTTCAAATCCTACAGGGTGAATCCAGTATATGAATTGCCTCAACACAACAGCATAGCCTATGTCGCGCAGCAGCAGGCACTGGCGGACTAGCTGGCAAGTAAAATGAAAGAACAGGTGCACGGAGTGCTGCGCACACAGACAGGAACGCTTTGTCCGGTTTCCTGTCTTTCTTCGTTTGAAAACCGGGGGTTATGTTTAATGCAAAGTTAATATCGATTTAATGCTTGTCAGTGTCTCCCTGTATCTTGGGCCACCACTAATCCCTTCAGTGTGCGGCCGTCCAGAATCCGCCGAAACAGATGCTTGCTCGGTTGGACTGGAGGAGGTCTTTACGGAGCCTCACAATGGTGTGCCAGTTCGGGAAGCCGACAGGGGGAGACGAAAGGGTCAGTTGTCCCGGGCCCAGGGAGAAAGGGGTCCCAAAATTGGGTCGTCCTTACATTCTATGCATTGGATGCATTGGATTCTTTCAATTGGCTTTGACCAGAGCCGGCAAAAGCTGCCAGCGGCCCTGCAGTCAGTCACTGAACTTTTCCTTTGAAAATGCATTCGTTAACCAATGTATTACGCATTATGAATTGCACATGCATTACCAAACATGCACTGAAATATATATGACAAAAATTATTCACGTCAATCATTTTTTGCTCACCTCTTTGAGCTACTTGCAACACTTTGGCGATGCAGAGGCATCCAAGGCGTTGGGGCGCGAGAGCGCGTGTGCGCGCCTGTTCCCCGGAGGACAGGGGCGCAGTTATTTGTTTGTAATATCTTGAAAATGTGTCCTTAATTGGACCGATTCTAAATCGCCGCAGCTGTTTTCTGTCTGTTTGTTTAAAGAAAACAATCATGCCCGGCTTGGAAAGCAAGTAGAAATTAGTTTCGGTCAAAGAGGCTGAGTGAGGAGGCCTATATTTCCTGCAAACCATCTGCTTGATTGGTACAATAGAGGGATTTTGGGGTGAAAGTAGAAGAATAAACTGCTTTGAACGTACGACACTTCACTTTGTGGAGGTGCGGAGGTGTCTTAATACCACTCCCTCGGGCGACTGATGTAAATTTAATGTCCATTGGCTTTTGTCATCGGGAGAATAATTTCATGGTCATGGATTCTGTTTAGGGTATCCCATCTGATCTATGCCTTAGTTTTTATTCATTTCCAGACTTGGTTAAGTATATTCTGGTAACGTAAACAATTAAGTTTATTTTTAAAGTAAATTAATGCTTGCCATTACAGAAGATTGCGCAGCAGTTGCCGGTCTACATTTCTATAAAGTTAGTTCAATCTGGCACTGGAGAAAAATATTAAATTTTTATTTAAAGCAAACAGGCTATCCAGAGGTGCGAGTCCCTGTCAGTTCCTAGGTTCTAGAGTAGCCTAGGCTATTTTCAACATTACGGAACAGGGGTGACAGCCTAATAATCCATGTAACCCGGAGACTAACCGTTTGTCATTGCCTACATACCCAAACAAATACTCATTGCTTATTGCGCCTTAGCCCGGCAAAATCTTTCTCGGATCAGGTTAACCTGTTTATCCTTGTTCTGTTTAAGAACAGATGGAAGATATATCTGAGATATTGTTTTCGCTCATTCATCCAATTCAATCCTGCGATACAATCCATCTGTTTTAAAGGAGGACGCCTGGCATAAAATTTCATGGAGATTTACCCTCTGTGCCATCATTTAGGGCGCACGCGGGTGTCCTTTACCCCTTTTCGCGCTTCCCTCCCAAAATCAAAGCGCGTGCGTTGACTTTGAGAAGATAAATTTGAAGGTAACTACTTCTACATGAATGGCCAGGGGGACAAAACAGAAAGAGCAGCGGTCAAACGCCATTAGTCACAGGTCTTAGTCCGCAGCGCAGGCCTCAGGAGTCGCTGCTGCCTCTACCTCATCAGAAAGAAGGGAAAATCGTCTCAGTTCAGCTAGAATGTTCAGCGGAAGAGTCTCTTTGTTCTGCACTTCAGCCCATTTTAGTGTTCTTGTCCAAGTCCTATTTAGTGGTGAGGAACTGATGCTATGACACCGCACACTAAAGTGATCTCACGTGTGGCCCAGCAAGGGTCTGGCCCAGTTTAGGAATAAAATAATGACATGCCTCATGTTCAATAACGTGTTGTCTGTCGAAAAGTACACTAGCCTACATCACGGGCAAACGATGACAACTCTTGTGCCTGCATTTTTGCTTTTCTACCACCCAGGCCCAGCAAGAGCAAAGCGTATGTTTTCACCGCTTATATGTTCCAAGAGCGCCTTCCCTGAAATTGTGTATAACAAATTGCATAGCCTAATTTTATTCTTCCAAAGTGATTCTATTTTAGGTTATAGCCTATTCATCTTCAGCCTTATATATAACATTATGTAATAATACTAATGCAATACTAATGATGGTAGGCTCATAAAGACGTGCGCTATTTTTTCCAGCAATAGTTGTTTTTTAAAATCACAGATGTTTGTAGGATAAACAACATAAACAATTTGATGGAAAAGTGGCGCAATACATGTGTTATTGTATCAGATATAGGATTTGGCCTAGGCCTACAGGCTATATTGTGATACTCATTTCGTTATCGAGGAAAAAATGAAAATGTGGGAAATAGGCCTATGTCACATTTATTGGCCATAGTCAATTTTAAAGATGTCTTGAGCGTTGTTTAATCCGACCACAGACCTCTTGAATCGACCAATCAGTGCGCTCAGAACTGGGCACGAAAGGAACTCACCAGGAGAACTTTGTTGAAGCTCATTGTTGTGGCTGTCACTTGTGAAAGGCTTCACCAACGGTCCACTATAAAACCTTCCTCAGGAGGGGACGGGCCACAAGAGTGCCATCAGACCATCACCCTGGATGCTAAGTGAGGTAGTCTCTGGCAGTGAAAGGAAGTCTTGAACGGACACCCGAGATTCGCTTTTTTGTTTTTGTTTTATTTTTAGAAAGTGCAATGATGTTCCCAAGTGTTATTGCGCCACCTGCGATGTACCCAAATATGCTGAGGCCGACGGCCGGGCTGACTTTTCCCCAGTCCCTGCAGTCTGCATTCACCACTCACTCAAGCTTTCTGGTGGAGGACCTGTTGCGCATCAGCCGACCGGGAAGTTTCTTACACAGGACAATTCCCTCACCGAGCGTTTCTCCTCCAACAACTGGGAGCACCACAGCTGTAGCAATGGACCACCATGGCTCCATCTCGCCGTGTATTGCTAAAAGGACCTCTCCGCCACAAACCCCTGTGCCAAACAGGGACCCCAGCTACTTGAAGTTTGGAGTGAATGCCATTTTGGCCCCATCAACGCGCAGTGGTATGCTCTTTATTCGTATAGCCCATGTTTACAACAAAATAATAACAATATTAATGTAACCTGCTGTACACTGACAGAGATGTAAAACTCCAGAATGTTTTATTTAAAAGATTGTGGCAATGCGTGGTTAATAATCTATTGCGCCCACTTTCCTACTAGGGCAACTTTACCAAATCAACATCTGCTCAATTTCCCCTAATTTCCAATCTTACTTATTTTATTACAGCATCATCACCAACCTCTATGGTCGACCTGCGTGTGAAGAATGTCCCCTTTTCATATTTTGATGGGCCGTTCCAGCCATTCATCAGGGCGTCATACTTCCCAGGTGAGCCTTTTTTTGAATAGACTATGATGTTTTATTTTATCAAGAATATCAAGTGAGGTGTTAATTGTCATTATAATCATGCACGTTACACTGTTCTGGGGCTACATGGGAGCACCAGAAACATCGTGGAATCGGTCTCGCCAATTTGATGCCCTATTTAGCAAGAGCAGTGACTGCTGACATTTTGCGCCCGGTTCCCCCTAATCTGCAAATTAGCTGGAATTGTCATGGTCCAAATTTGAGGCGGGTCCCTTCTCACAAGGAATACGCTGGCGTCTCTTCATTACCTCCCATTTTCCCACCGAGTCAGTGCACTTTGCCACTGATTGGTAACAAAGCTTTCAGCACCATGACCAATTGGCCAGCTCCCACCGGGTAGCCACACACAGTCACAGCGATGCCTCAGGCATGCTGGTGATGGGCATTTACCAGTCATGGACTAATTTCCCATTAGGAGCTATTCACTCTTTCAATATTCTCACAAGACCACATAGAGTGCTACATTGTGGATGGAAAGCAATCAACAACCCACGACTAAAAAGTTTTTGCAGGTTTTTTAGATAACACGTTGCGTAAAATCGTGCGTAAAAACCCTCTGTTGATGTAAGCGTGATGGTCTCCCATGTTAGATTCCATGGTAGAGTATAAACAGTATCTAGGTATAGCCTTAAACTCTGTAGAGACTTCTTTAAAAGTGTGTGTGTAGGTTATGTCAACTAAATACCTCAGAGACACACACTTAATATTGACTGAGGGTTTAACGTCCCCGTCATCAGCATTCCCCGAATGATCATGGCATGCAGTTGTGTTTAGTTTGAAAGTGTAAATCTCCTTTGTGGTCGTAATATATGGCTTTAGCTGCCTGTCCTAAGCCTTTTTCAGTTAGTTCATTATTACACAATTACGGTTCACGCTGCATTAGCGCCTGTATCTCTCATTGGAGGTGGCTGAAAGGATGCCCGGCCTTTTTACCATACCAATGCTTTCGGGAACCAAGCAATGTGCTAATTAGCTACTTCGTGGCATTTCACGCAAACGGGTTGCATTTAATAACACAAGAACAATAAACCAGGCAATATTTATGGACTTCGGGTAGCCTTGGCTGGCTTCGAATACCATGGGGGTTACCTCATACAAAAACGTTCATTTCCCACTACGTTTTAATATCATAAGGCGTTCTTTTAAATGTGTTCATTTCTTGTTTGGCAGTGTCATCAGCGGTGGTACCTATCCCTGGGACCTTCTCGTGGCCCCTGGCGGCAAGAGGGAAACCAAGGCGGGGGATGTTGAGACGGGCCGTGTTCTCAGATGTTCAGCGCAAAGCTCTGGAGAAGATGTTTCAAAAACAGAAGTATATCAGCAAGCCTGACAGAAAGAAGCTGGCGTCTAAACTCGGACTCAAAGATTCGCAGGTAAACAAACAGCCTAGTCAAGTTCAACAAAACCTACTGATTAAATTTCATTTACCCAAAAGTGTAAATTATGATCATCTACCGGCCAAGTGGTAACGTCTCTTAAACGTATCTTTGCTTTCTCCAAAAGGTGAAGATTTGGTTCCAGAACCGTAGAATGAAATGGCGCAATTCCAAAGAGCGCGAGCTTCTGTCGTCCGGAGGCTGCAGGGAGCAGACGCTGCCGACAAAGATGAACCCAAACCCAGACCTCAGCGACGTGGGAACGGGGAAGAAATCCTGCGAGGACGAACTTTCAGAGGCTTTCAGAGGGGAATCATCACCTCACCAAACATATTGTCACTCCCACCACACACAACACCAAATGTTCAATTGCATGGAATCCAATGTCATGTCGCCATCCGACTCAAGCAAACACTCAGATTTCTCAGATTCCGAGGATGAGGAGATAACAGTGTCTTAATTGGTGAACTTTTTACTCGTTTTTATAGCCCACACGACATAATTACGAAATGTCTCAACATGACTGAGAAAGAGGATGTCCTCTACTGCAACTCGAAATCCCTGTTTTCTGGGAGAATATATGTATGGACTTGAAGTGTAACTTGTATTATGCACCTCTTCCTTAAACATTGCTGTGTTTTGACAGCTATACGTTTTGTATATTGTTTTGTATTATTGTTTGTATGTATGTATATGTATACGTTTGTTTATAAGGCAGCACCTACAGTGTTATAATCACATTATCCACTTAGACTTAATGCATTTAAACAAATATATAGAGATGTAAATAAAATACATATATTTTGTAAACTCTCTTATGAAAGTGTATATACTTTATACTTCAAATATTTCAAATATGTAATGATTTCTACAAATTAAAATGTAATGAAAACTACAAATATGTCTTATTTGTTTACTGTTCATACTTGTGATGGTGATTCTGTGACTTCATAGGAATGAAATGCATTATGCAATATGAAAGACAACACGAAACCTTTCCATGTGGATTCCATACACATGTTTAATTAATTAATGTACAAAAATGAACAAATTGAACAATGATAGTATTTATTCCCATGGAATTTACAAAATGGCACTGAAAAATCTACAACCTGGCTACATACTGAGTGCTGTACAATATTACATGGTCTATGGTTTAGAAAAAAAAAGTTAGAAAAAGGTCCTCAAAAATGTAGGTCTGAAATCAATATTTACACATGCCTGTATGTAACAAAAGCAACAAATAAGAAATGTACAAAGACAAAATTGCACTACACATTGAAAAACAAAGTTTCCAAAGATAACTCTCCAAAACGCAATTCCAACATCTTAACATTGTGGTCAACTTGTGGTACCCTATAACACAGTATTCACTATTCAGTCATGCACATGGACATTAGCATTGACAGAGTATGTTTTTTCTGCTTTGGTCTATCCCAACTCACAGAATGTCTTTTTGCACAATTACCTTTTTCTACATTTATCTCTATTTTTTATTGTATTTTCCCCACCCTGATGACTATTCCTGTGTTTATTTTTGTCTTGAAATGTCCACGTGGGCTTTTGTGTATTTGTGTATTTATGTAAGCTACTGGATACCTGAATTTCCCCCTGGGGATCAATAAAGTTACTCTACTCTACTCTACTCTAGCATTAATAAATGAATGTAAAAGAGATATGGTCAGAAGTCAGAAGAAAACAGCAAACACATAAACAAACCGCTTCTGAGGAGATTCATACACACATGAAAACTCAAAATGAAGTCTGTGACACCAAGCTCCTGTTCCTCTTACGTTAATGTGATATTTCAGGCCGAAATGTCACATCAAAGTAAGAGGATCGTGAGCTTGGTGCCGCAGACTTCATTTTCAGTTTTCATATCACTTTGCTAGTCCTGCACCCAATCTTTTTGAGACGGATGTGCGTGCTTTTTTCTTTGTTACACTTAGATTCATACACACACACCAAAGAAGTCACAGGGCAAGAAACAGGAGCAGTCTCTATGACTGCAGGGCAGCTATTTGGTTTGAGTTACAAAAGGGAACAAAAATGGGAGTTGCATAGATATTCTAACCAAACAGAACTCAAGATAACAATTGCAACAAAAAAACATAGATCCTACAAAGTGTCTGTGAATGATTCCAAAAGGGGCATAATTATATAAATCTGAGTAAAATCTCATCTTCAGACACTTTTATCGGACGATGAGAATAAAGTGCAACCATTCACACCAAACGCAATGCCCAAGACTCCATTTACACTTGATGCTAATGGAGACTACGCTAAGTCTCCCAAGTGAAGTACTAGACACGGAGACATTTTCGCTGAAAAGAGAGAACCTGATGGTAGTGTCTGGGTGTCCTAGAGGCTGGCGCTTTGGGATAACATATGCCAGTGGTTCCCAAACTGGGGGCCAGGACCCCTAGGGAGATCGCAGAGGTACTGAAGAGGGGGTTGAAGACAAAAGGGATATTGCATAAAAACAGGAACTCCACAGGAAAACAGCTAACAGCTAATAGATGTATTTGCTGTCCTGTGGATTTCTAGCAATATCAGCCGACAAACTATTAATGGAAAATTTTGCAATATTAATGGACAAAAAATTCCTAGAAATCCACTGCTAGGCTAAGATTATGGTGGGTGGAGGGGGTCCAAAAGGGGGTCCCCGATGAAAAAGTTTAGGAACCAATGACATATGCCGACCAAGATCCCCCCCTTCCACCCTTCCAAAAGAAAGTGCTTCTTATATGTTAGAGGAACTTCTCCAGCTCACACAAAAAGCCCTGCGTGCTCTTGGTCCTCCAGACCCACTTGGGCTAAATGCACTCTCACATTAGACAAAAGGTTAAATGCACTCTCACATTAGACAAAAGGTTAAATGCACTCTCACATTAGACAAAAGGTTAAATGCACTCTCACATTAGACAAAAGCGGCTCGTCAACCCGACCGCCTACAAAGACCCCTGTTGCCTTTCATCTAGCTACTTTAGGGAGGTGTATCTAGGGAGTCATTTCAGACACTGCACATCATTATTACACACGCGCAGCGAGAGTCGAGACAGACTACAAGATAGACACATGCCATCCCTTATCTTGCTGCATCTGACTTCACAGCTACAGGTGGTCATTGTACTGCATGTCTCCACTGGAATTACACAGCACCACTGTTGAGGCACTGATGTATATATAGCCCTGTATCAATGCAGTTACTACACACGTTCACCAGTTCACATCTCTGGTGGACGAGCACTTCGGGTATTGCGGTAACACTTTAGAGTAGCTGTGTCTAGAAAGCTTTATAAACACTTTTTTTTATAACTGAGTAGGAGATGCTATGTTAACACCACTGACGTATACTATACAGTATATATTTAACACAGCAGACATAGCTAACATAGCACAGTTGTAGCAGTCCTGAATGTTTGTTCTCCAAAGAGCAAAGAGAGGAAGCCACTGGATATAGAGGCGTCCGACAGGTAAACACACATCAAACTCATCCAGTAGGAGTCGATACCCTCTCTGCTGTGCAGTCGTAGCTTGGTTATTACTGATTTACAAACAATTGTGCATGTTTTGTTAGTAATTACTTAGTTAAAAACTGTTAATAAAGTGTTTACACAGCTTTTTAGAGACATCTACTCTTCTACTATTTTTTTTTTTTTTACAGTTTACTGGCGTTGCTAGAACATCTAGTGACCAACTGGATGCTTGTCGATGAACTCAATGAACTCTTGAAGTTCTCCAGAGTGAGGTCAACATACTACATTGGTCCATTCCCATCTAGACTGGAGAAGATGTGCGTCCAAAGTGCAAAAAAGCGACATAAGCACACTCTCAACGTCAAGTCCAGACATTACTCTTGATTCTGTTATTCAAGTCGCTGTATCTTAAACAGGTCTGATGTCAAAACAACAAATTATTATCAACTTAGTGAGTTCCTCAGTAATAGATTCCTCTATTTAAGTGACTGCAAAAGTGACAGGTGAACATGTGGGAAACAACTTAAAACATGAGTGTAAAGTAGGCCTAATGTGACAAATTATACATGCTTAAGAAACTTAGAAATAAAGAGAGAGAGAGAGAGAAAAAACAGTTGTCACAGGACCCCACACATTTTGTGTTGTCGATGAATGTGGATCTAACCTACAGTGACCCCTTCAGGCTGGACAACATAACAGTTGATGGTAAAGATTGTGCACATCCCAGGAAGAGGTGCAGGACAAAGGCTGACAGTGGGTGCATCCCAATATGTGACCTTGCCTCCTTCACTTGTGCTTGTCTCCTCGTCCCGCCTCCTGGCCCCTCCTCCGTGGAGAAAACGATAAGGTTTCCCAGCTGTCAGCCTCGCCACAACAACTTTTGAGGGACTGTTTTTCATTCACCATCCCAATTGCAAATGAGAAAAAGACTTTACAATTGAGCTTTTGCAAGATATTGAAATATAATGCTGTTGTCAGTGATGTCATCATGACGAGAAGCAAGTGGAGGAGGCAAGGTCGCATATTAAAACGCACTCAGTAATTTTAGAGTGAGGAGTCTGCACACTTCAAATCCTTTTATCTTTATTTCTTTATTCTATGGCAGGATAGAATGACGATACATCACCCTATCCTGCCATGGAATAAAGAAATAAAGAAAAGAGGATTTTAAGTGTGCAATCACTCTAAAACAGTGATTCTCAAAGTGTGGTCCAGGGACCACTGGTGGTCCGTGACAGAGCTCAGGTGGTCCACAAGGGGATTTCTACTTTTCCAAGACAAGCTGGCATGAGGCTATTTGTAACATTATTACAAAGCTAAACATAGCTGGCATAGCTGACAGGCTTGTAAATATCAATAAAAAGTAAGTGATCTGCATCGAAATTAGCAGTGTCAAATTATCACCCGTGGTCCCTGACCATTTTTGGGGGGACAAAGTGGTCCTTGGTCTGACAAAGTTTGAGGACCACTGATCTAAAAGTAGACAACCTAGCAGAGAACCACAGTTCCTGCTGAAGCACCGTGTTCACAGTTTATATACGTGTTCCAGCAGCTCATGTAGTTCACAAAGAGAGACGTGTAATCACATCGAGAACATGAGCGGGGGGCAAAAAAAACCTTGACATTTCTCCTGACTTCCCTTGTGCTCACTTTTGTTTCATCAACATTTTGTGCTTTTTCACTCCATTGAACTTGGAAAAAAAGAAAAGAAGTCTGTTATGGCTCGATAAATCTTTTCGATTCGTCATGGCTAAGAAATAAAGGATGCACGGGGCGGGGGTGCATGGATCACAGTGTGGACTCCAGAGGTGTCGATGGTGGCGGAGGGTGTGTGTGTGTGTGTGTGTGTGTGTGTGTGTGTGTGTGTGTGTGTGTGTGTGTGTGTGTGTGTGTGTGTGTGTGTGTGTGTGTGTGTGCGTGTACATGGATCATCACAGTGTGGACTCGAGACAGGTTTCAATGGTGGCGGGGGGCTTGTGTGTGTGTGTGTGTGTGTGTGTGTGTGTGTGTGTGTGTGTGTGTGTGTGTGTGTGTGTGTGTTTATCACAGTGTGGACTCCAGAGAGGTGTCGATGGTGGCGGGGGGCTTGTGGCAGGTGCTGTGGGCGTCGCTGTCGTAGCTCTGGGGGGACGAGTGGGCCGCCTCCTTCAGCCTCAAGAGCATGTTCATCTGGAAGACAACACACACACACACACACACACACACACACACACACACACACACACACACACACACACACACACACACACACACACACACACACAAACACACAACACATACGCACACACACACAAACACAAACACACACACACACACACACACACACACACACACACACACACACACACACACACACACACACACACACAATGGTCAAAAGAAGTGTCAAAAGTAAAAGTGGATTTATTGGTTGGTGTTAATCTATAGCCCTGGTCAGTAGACCTGGCCTTGCTGTAGCTGTCTCACCAGCGGGTCGTTCTCGGTCTCTCCCGGGGCGTCTCCCTGCTTGCTGTGGGCAGTGTCGCGGGGGGCCAGAGAGTAGCCGTCGAAGCCCACGTCCTCGGGCCTCAGCTGGAGCAGGGGGGGCCCCTCGTGCTGCTGCTGGGGGGTGGACACCCAGGGGAAACTCTCCAGCACCCACTTGGCCGGGTCCTCCCACGCCGCACGCCGACCATACAGCTGGGGGATAAACAGAGATGTCAATTTACAGGACAGTAGAGAGAGAGAGAGGAAACGTTTTGGGGAGAGAGAGACGGTGAGGGGTCGGCAAAGGACCCGGGGTTGGAATCGAACCCGGGTCGCCGGCGGAGCAGCCCAGTGCCCGACCGCCATAGCCACAAGGGAGCCCACAGTTTTCTATTTAATCCTGTTTTTAACTTTTAACATGTGGGTTGCAGAGGTTACTGAGGTACATAAGGGACAATGCATAAAAACGGGAAATCCACAGCTTAACAGCTAACATAATTCCATCATTTGGTTAGATGTATTTGCTGTCTTCTGGATTTCTAGCAATATCAGGCTGTGGACAAACTATTAATGGAAATCTAAAGCTATTAATGGATAAGACAATACCTGCAGCCCCTCCCTAACGGCCACAACGGAGAGTGCATTTATCAAGACTAGTACTGTTCCAGAATGGGTCTAAATAATGTACCAATTAAACTAAGGGCTGTAACGCGCTCAACTCAAACAAATGGGTGCTCATTCCCCGAGAATATATGAATTAAAGAAACTGGGTGCTCATTCCCCGAGAATATATGAATTAAAGAAAAAGCAGGACACTGAAGAAGGTTAACCCCGAAACGTCTGACGGGCAATAAACCACAAAAACTTGGAGTGCTGTCCTGCTTTTTCTTTAATTCTAAATAATGTACAGCATGCAATGCTTTTATACCTGCAGCCCCTCCCTGACGGCCTCCAGCATGTAGGGGATGATGGAGTAGTTCCAGAGGTCTGTGAACCAGACGCGAGCCCCGCCCACATCCATAGGGCACGACAGGAAGAGACGAGGACCTGCAGGAGAGACACAGGAAGACATTAGCCTGATTAAAATGTTTATGACATGGACATAATGTTTATGACTTATCTATGACAGTGTCATGACTCATAACACTATTACTGTATGACACTGCAATGACATTGTTCGGTTTTTGTAATTTTAGTCCCCACCGAAGAGGGTGCTAGAAGAGCGAGACTTTGGAAATAACTCTGTGTCCAAATGTTGTTTATTTTCTTTCACACTTGTAAACACGGCATCAGCAGCAGCAGCAGGTTATAAACCGGTGATGTGCGCCGCTCTTCCAGCATGCAAATTGGATGTTGTCAATGTGCGTGCACGTTCCCGTTTATACGCATTTCTTGGACTATAACAGCCAACGGCAAGCAAGTACACTAAACCCAGGTGAGTGCCCCACCCACCTAATCAGCTGTGCTGTGTTACATCTAATCACCCGTGAGTTGACCCTCCACCAAATGACAGTGTGCAAAACACCTCCCACTTGACTGAATGATCGCAAGATCCAATGAAGTCACAATTTTTAATTTCTCGCTTTCAGAGTCCTTCAAAGTTCTTTTCAGGGTGTGTGTGTGTGTTTTTTTTTTTTTTCAGTGCATGATGCAGATTTGCGGCTCTTCATGATGTGCAATGAGTATGTACGTGCATGTATGCATGTGTGTGCATGTGCTGAACATAGTGGCAGCGTTCGGCGTGCACCACTACGTCAGATTAAGGCAGAGGGCCTTGATCCTCCACCGGAAGAAGGACTACGAGCCTTCTTACATCCCTCTTTATCACAGTCGTAGGCAAAGGAGAGCTGCTCTTCTTGCAGCTGCTCGACTGCGATGCAGGAATGCCAGTGCAAGTTGTGATGTCAGCATCTCGGACGATCCCCTTGTTGTCAGGGTAGACGGAGAGAATTCTGCCCAGGCGGAACTGACCCCTCAGGGCATTTGGGTCAGCTACCCAGACAAGGTCGCCGACTCTGACGTTTCTTTCGGACTGATGCCATTTCTGCCGAACGAAGAGATTTGGGCCAGCAAGCTCCCTCCATTTGGCCCAGAAGCGATCCACCCCAATTTGGATAGCCCGCAACCGGCGCCAGGAATGGGTCTCCAGGTCAAGGCCAGAGGTGTCTCCAGCCATCGTTGCCCGACCCAGGATGAGGGAGTTTGGCGTTAGGTACTCGATGGAGCTCTCCTGCTCTTGAGCCCTGGCATCGATTGGCCGTTCGTTGGTTAAGTTGGCAGCCTGGTAAAGGAGTGTTTGTAGCTCTCCCCATGTGAAGGACCCTGTGGTCCCGCCGAGGTTCATGAGTGCCCTTTTCAGAAGCTTCACAGCAGCCTCTGCAGCTCCATTCCTATGTGGTGCATCTGCCGGGTGAAACTCCCACTTCCACTCGGTTCCATGTCTTGCAGCCACATTTTCGATGGACAAGGTCTGCAGGCAATCCAGATGCTTGTAGAACTGCTGTAGAGCTGGTTTGGCGCCGATGAAGTTCGTCCCCCGGTCGGACCACAGTTTCCTTGGATGCCCCCTCAGGGCGACAAAACGGGTGTAGGCCAGGAGGAAGCTTTCTGCTGACTGGTCATCAGTGAGGTCCGCATGGACTGCTCTGGAGGCCATACAGCAGAATACAATCCCCCACACCTTCTTTGATGTCCTTCTTTTCACACTATCCTTGACCTCAAAGGGGCCAAAGAGGTCAAGGGTAGTGAATTCGAAAGGGCAAGCTCTCTGGGTGCGTTCTGGGGGCAGGTCACTCATGACTTGCTGGCACATTTTGGCTCTACGCTTTGCGCAGGTGATGCAATTGTTCTGTAGCTTTTTGACGAGTCTTCGTCCCCGCATTATCCAAGCCTTTTTCCGTGTTCGAAGAAGGGTTGCAGCGACGCCCTCATGATTTTCTTCATGGGCTTCGTTGACCAGAAGGGATGCAAGCTATGACTGGTATGGGATCAGTGGTACAGACACTTTATCCTCTTCCAACGACTGGACTCTTCCTCCACAGACAAGTAGGCCCGTGGTGGGATCTTTTTGAACGACCAGGCGATCAAGTGTTGCGTCTTGAAACTTGACGTTGTGTTGGGCCTCGAGGGCCAAGAAGTTGAAGGCGGCAGCTCTTTCGTCAGTTGAGAGGTATGTTTTTGCCTCCCACTTTAGGGCTCCTGGGGTCTGGGTGCGTTTGCTCAGCCAGATGTCAACTGCTCTCTTCAGCCAGCCAAGAGCACCACATAGACGCGTCAAAGAGCTGAACCTTTTAGGTTCAACTAGTTCCACGAGAGTGATGATGTTTTGGGCGGGCCATTCCCAGGACTGAGCTGTGGTGGACATGACTGTTGCAGAGAACGCCTTCCTTTGAAGCGCTGCAACATCTCCAGTGACTGAGGAGATAACTTCTCCAGCTGTTTTCACAGGCCATTCTACAAAGGGGAGTTTTAGGAATCCAGGGCCTTCTTGCCATGCAGATCCTTCTGCAAGGTCCTCAGGGGTTGCACCCCTTGTGATGAGGTCAGCAATGTTTGCCTTCCCTTCAACCCATCTCCAGCTGTCGACGGGCCCGGATTTTTGGATTTCCCCTACCCGATTGGCAAAGAACGATTGATAGCCATAGCTATCCTTCTGGATGGCTCCAAGAATGGTCTGGCTATCGACTATGTGGACCCACTTGTCGACTTGGATGTAGCAGTGCTTTTCGAAGTAGGATCTCAGGCGAGTTGCGAAGACAGCCCCGCACAGCTCTGCTTTGATGGCATCACCCTTTTGGTCTAGTGGGGTTAGTTTGGCCTTCGACTCGACTAATCTGACAATGATTCCATTAGCGGTCTCCCAGCGGAGGTATAGAACGGCTCCGTATGAAGCTTCGCTGCCGTCTGAGAAGGTGATGCCCATGGGGCGGCCTATGGCTCCAGGGGGAGTGAGCCTTCTAGTGAACCTCACCTTGCCGAGTCGTACACACTGCTCGAAGAGGGTTATTGCAGCCTCCCTGAGATGCGGTGAGAGGGGGTCGTCCCAGGTGTCTTTGACAGGACGGTCTTTCCCGGCCTCCTGAAAGGACTCTCTCACCAACATCACACCCCTTTGCTTGATGGGTGAGGCTAAGCCAATAGGGTCGTAAAACCCTGCGATTTGGCTCAGCAGCACTCGGCGGGTGAGGGGGTCAGGGGTGTTAGAGCGAACCTCTTCCTCTTGTAGGTCCAGCCCAGTTCTCATTTTTCCTCTCCGTCTCGAAAAATTCACAGAGGCGAGCAGGCGGAGCTTGTCGGAGTCTGGCTCGTAACCTAGACAGAGTGCCTTACTTTCCTCGTCTCGCATCTGATTAGGGAGTACCAGGCTCTTGGGCTCTGTTGCTCTGGGACAATCAGGTTCTTCCTTCCTCCCACTTTGGTCAGTGAGGACCCACGGCTTGAGTGAGAAGCCACCCGCTTTGAGTATCTGCTCGACTCCCACAGTCATCTTGGTAAGAACTTGGAGGTCATTATGAGACGTCAAGATATCATCAACGTAGCAGTCCTCTGTCAGAATGCGGCGCTCTGGGATCATGTATTCGAAGTGGGGCAGGTTGGCGGTCTCTCTCATGGCTACTTGGGCGATGCAACCAGCAGGTTTGTCACCAATATTGACTCGCACAACTGCAAACTCGCCAATCTCTTCCTTAGGGTCATCCCTCCAGAGGAATCGGTGGAGGTGTACCTCCTGATCTTTCAGCCACACAGAGTTGTACATCTTTCTGACGTCGCCGAGGGCTGCGTAGAGACCACTCCTAAATCTCAACAGGACTCCTCGGATGGGATTAAGAACATCAGGGCCTTTATGGAGTAGGTTGTTCAAACTCATCCCTTTGAACTCCTGGCTACTATTCCAGACTATTCTCACTGGCGTGGAGCTTGAGTGGGGATTGGGCGCAACCAGGTGGCTGATGTACCACACTGGCCCGTTCCAAGCCTTGATCTGTTCCCTGGTGAATTTGACAGCGGCTCCTCTTGCCACCATGTCATTGATCTGCTCTCCATATGCAGCTTTCCACAGTGGTTCTTTGGCTAGCCGGGCCTCAGTGTTTCTGAAAGTTGCTTCCACAGCTTGGCGGTTATTTGGCAGACTTGCAGGGTTGATCTTCCATGGGTAAGCTGCATCCCAGTGAGGAGTAGCACTGTGTTTATCAGCCACGACATACGAGAGACAGCCCTTGATCTTCTCAAGTTCCCTTTCTTCTCCAAGGGTCATTTCTTGGCCACCCGGAGAGCACTTGCCGCACTTGCAGCTCCCGCATTTTGGGCTGCATGCTGCCCCGATGCTATCCCACTTGAACCACTCGAACACTTCTTTGTTCGTTGCGGCGCTGTTGCTGAAAGCAGTCGGTGGAAGGTCTTCGGCTGGAACAAGAATCTCCTTGTAAAGCCTTGAAGAGGTCCTCATTGTTCGAGCGAAGTGGGTCTCGGACTGGTGCAGTGTTAAGTCCACGCTCTCGAAAAGGTCAGGGTGAGTGCCACCAACTGTTTTGCCGAGCGGGCCATCCCAGAGGACAAGATCACCCTCCCTTTTTAACGGTTGAGGAACCAGACGACCCTCCCTGTGGCTGATTAGGAGGTCAATGGTCTCAGGCCTAGCAAGATCTGCCGCAGCAACACCAGGGAAGATTTTCTGGAGTTGTGCTGGGGTGACTGGGTGGCTAACCTCGGCGATGCTCTCTAGCCCATAACAGAGTAGCTTATGTTCAGCTACTGTGCCTTTAGCAGTTTTCACTCGCAGCCGAAGGGAATATCGGTTGGTTTTGACCGTTTTGGTCATGCCTCCGACACCATGTACCATTAGGCGAATGCTCTCACCACTCAACCCAAGCCTTTGAGCGGCACAATGAGTGATATAGTTGGTGTCGGAGGCGAGATCTAGCAATGTCCCGATAAGCTGACCGGAGTTGGTCGTGACTTCCAGGAGCATCATCACCACTGGATACTCTAAGGGCGCTTTCCCAGCAGAGCAGGTTATGGCAGATGTAGTCTTGTTTGAGAAGGCCTTCCGGAATTCGTCCCTGAGCTCAGGGGTAACTTTTGCCAATAGCTCCTCCTGGTGGCTGGTCAGGCCAAGGCCTTTGCCATTTGATTTTTTCCTGGCATTTTCCAGGGGCACGGATCTGGAGCACAACAGGTAATGGTGGGGCTCTTCGGATCTGCAGTCTGCCTTGGTACAGACAAATTTCTTGTTGCTGCAGACAGATTGAGAGTGGGGTCCAAGACACTGAGAGCACAGCTTGTTTGCATCGAGATGGCTTTTCTTGCTTGGCAGATCCATTCCTCGGAACGCAGTGCATGCAAAGAGCCTACCCGCGTGGGATGCGTCAGAGCAGGCCGTGCAAGCTTGTGGCTGGTACCCCTTTTGGGCAGAGGTGGCTTTGGAGAATGCCTTTTTGGCAGATTTGTCCACATATGATTTTACCGGGGGGTTTCCTTTTCTCAGGCTCTCATCAAGTGGGTCGAGCTCCTCCAGTATCGCCTCCTATTTCTGGAGGTATAGCAGGAGACAGTCAAAGTGAGTTTGGGGGGGTGAATCCATGCAGGGGTTTCGCCTTATACTCGATCCACTTTTCTTTGAGTGAGCTGGGTAGTTTACGTTCCAGTGACTGCGCGACAAGCCTGTTCTTCAAGATGTCCTCCTCTCCAAGTATGACTAGGTTGCTCAGGGCCCTCTCCACAGCCTGGATTAGTTCGATCGCCTTCCGGGGATTGTTCCCCCTCACGGGAGGTAGGCTTTCAATATTCTCAGCAATTTTAAGGACGATTCTAGCCTTATTTCCGAAACGGTTGTCAAGGCGCTTGAACATCTCATCAGGGCTTGAACAGCTGGACAGAACCAAGTCCTTTTTGACGCGATCACTCAGGCTTGCCAGCAGGTGGAACCGTGTCACTCCAGCCGTTCTCATTGGGTTTCCTAGCTGTTCCAACTCAGCCCACTCGGCCTTCCAACGGTAATAATCAGTCATATCTCCTGAGAAAACAGGCAGCCGGGTTCGTTCGAGGCTGATTTGTGGCTTGGAGATGGTCTGCATACTAGGCGATGGCGAGGGCGAGGCTACTGAGACGCTCGGTCGGTCCATCATTGGCTGTGTCCCTGCCGCAGCAGGCTCTGATTTGGGCATGCGGCTAAGTTTTTTCCAATTCAGCTCCCAGTCCCGTGCTCTGGTTTTGAGCTTGAAGATTGTCTGCTTGTGGTGAGTTACTTTGTCAGAGACGAGCCGTTCCCAGGTTAGGACTTTCTGCTCTAGTTCATGGATTCCTTCGAGAAGACCATCACGCAGGGCGTCAAACTCATGCTCTGGCATCTCTGCAATATTAGCATTCTCCACTTCTTTGCATTTCTCCTCGGTTCCTTCTATGTGGAGCTGAATTTCGGACTTTGCAAACTTGTCGTACAAGATGTCCCTGGTGAGCTGCATTGTGTCACCATAGACAGAGACACACTGCTCAACTCTTGTTTTAGTCCTCCTCGCCTCCTCTTCACTGCCCTCCACATCTTCCACGGCCTCCAAGAAAGCTAGTGCAGTGTCGTGCATTCTGTTGAAATCAGCACTGAGTGCACGCATCTCATCAATAATTGCTCCCTTTTCCATGATGGTCGCAGTGAGAGACAGCTTATTTGCACGTCTGGTGAATGCTGCTTGAGCAGAGGACCGTTTCCCTTTTAGTTCTGTTATTTCAGAAGAATCCATTTTCCTTTTGTTGATATTTTGAATGTTTGTTGAGGTGAAGTTTTATTTTGAGGGATATTTGACTTTTTGTCTTCCTCTTCTTTCTTTACGGCACCTCGGTTTATAACTGTTCGGTTTTTTGTAATTTTAGTCCCCACCGAAGAGGGTGCTAGAAGAGCGAGACTTTGGAAATAACTCTGTGTCCAAATGTTGTTTATTTTCTTTCACACTTGTAAACACGGCATCAGCAGCAGCAGCAGGTTATAAACCGGTGATGTGCGCCGCTCTTCCAGCATGCAAATTTGATGTTGTCATTGTGCGTGCACGCTCCCGTTTATACGTATTTCTTGGACTATAACAGCCAACGGCAAGCAAGTACACTAAACCCAGGTGAGTGCCCCACCCACCTAATCAGCTGTGCTGTGTTACATCTAATCACCCGTGAGTTGACCCTCCACCAAATGACAGTGTGCAAAACAGACATGCATATGACACCGGCGTCAAGTAAAGTGTTACCACGTTCTGACCTATGGTGACATCAGAGGAGCTGTGAGCCTCCAGTAAAGTGTGGAGGGGCTACTACATGGTAGGCACCCTAAATGTCATGTAATGTCAAAACACAGGAAGTGTAGTATGCATTTCCGTGATATGAGGTGACGTTCTGACCTATGGTGACATCAGAGGAGCTGTGAGCCTCCAGAAACGTGTTGAGGTGTTGCCAGACGGTGGGTACCCACTCCACGATGCGCACCAACTCGGCGCTGCGCGTGCGGCTGCTGATCTCCGTCTCCAGAAGCTTCCGCCGCAGGAAGCGACCCAGGAAGCCCTTCACAGGCTCCGTGTGGTTCGCACACAGCACCCACCTGTGGTGGGATGTCAGAATTACATTGTTATTGTATTGTATGATATTTAGTCAATGTTGCTTGTTGAATAGCTGATGTGAGTGTGATTGGCACACAGCACCCACCTACAGTGGCACAACAAAATTACATTGCTATTGTATTGTATTATACTGTATGACATTAGTCAATGTGTTACTTGATGAATAGCTAGATAGCTTATGTGAGTGTGGTACAGACAGCACCCATTTGCAGTGGAACAACCGAATTTCATTGTTATTGTATTGTATTGTATTGTGCATCAAAGTCGATTTTGGATGCCTAGTCTAGAGCCCGCAAGAATGCACTGAGTGCTCTGCCTGAATTTGAGGTCTTAGTTTCAAGTGGTGTGAAAATGAGACGGCAATAGGTCTTTCTAGTGCAACCAAGTGCCTGTGGCCCTTTTGGGTCAGACAAGCAATATGTGAAGACAGCCCCCTCTGGTGGGCAACCTTGGAACTGGAATATTGTCAGACAACATCAGAGCATACACAAAAGTTGAAGACACACGGAGAAATGCCTGAGCAATCAGCGGAGATGTACCGTATAAATTAGAATTAGTAGCAACTACAGTATGTAACATTACTACTATAGTTGTAAGTACACCCGCAATCTCAACTTCTCCTATACACATCTTTGGCCATCAGACAAATCAGACAACAAAAAACAAATGATCATTAAATTAAAAAAAATCACAAACCTAAAGTTGTGATGGAGCTGTAGATTGGGACTGGAGGTGTTGGTCTGGCTCATGGTGCCGATGATGTATGGACTGTAGACACAGCAGCAGAGATGATTGTTACTCACCATTTCACTCACACCTTCGCTCATAAAATATCTCCCTCTCTCTCTCTCTCTCTCTCTCTGTCTCTCTCTCTCACGCACACACACGCACACACACACAGACACGCACACGCACACACAGACACACACACACGCACACGCACACACACACCACTGACATCCATATACCTGTTATGTCCCTAACCATTTGGTTTGAAGTTTCTCCTCAATTAGAAAAAAAACATGCAGCAAACTTTTTTTGTTTCACAGTTTATATTACCTGGAAAATTCAACATATGCTACCCACGATTGCATAATGTAATATTCAATAGGTCATCTTATTACATAAAAACAGTTGTATTAAGTAGAAGTGCCCCTACAGATGTAATAGAACACTAGTAGCATGGTGAGATGAAATAATATTACACTACTAGTGTTGTAATTACATCTGTCAGAGTAATTCTATTCTACTTCATACAACTCTGCCATAAAACATGATGCCACTGACCAGTGCTGGTGCTTGTAGTTGAGCATGCCGTTGAAGAGCTCTGATAGGGAGCCAAGGTGCTGCAGGTTATCCAGGATCAGCACTAGAGGGAGCTCCTGAGCTGGACTGCTGCTGCTGCTGCTGCTGCTGCACTGCTCTGCCAGCTGACATAGGTACTGACGAAGCTCCTGGGGAACACATTACAACAGCGACGACGATGAACACATAGTACAGTATTGCTGCAAAATCCTCAGCAGTCACACAGTTTATGTGTCTGTGTTGAGCATAGGCTGCCAGGCACACAGGTGCCTTGAGGACGGCCTGTCAGTGTCGACCGAAAACTTGGCCATTATTCTTTGAAGAAGGATCTGCATGGGCAATCATTTTACTTCAAAATGTACAGATTTTACAGTTTTTTCATGTCAGGCACTTTTTTACTTTAAAGGCCAACTTCCGATAAAACACAGTTTTACTCACTCCTTTTGAAGATCGGACGGTCACCCCAAGTTAAACTCACTTGCAAGGCTCTCGTAGCGGTGCGTCACCTCGCCTGGCTGTGTTTCCCGGTGTTTCCCAATTTACATAAATAATGCAGAGAAACGAGCGAATCACGAAAGCCTTTCTGTGTTTCGTCACGTCGAAAGAAGGCGTTGCCGACAAAGGTTTATGTCGACCCATTTTTCTAAAAACATGTCGAGTAATTTTTTTCTGCTTGTTTTCAATACAAGCAACGTCTGGTGGCCCGAAATCTAGCTTAGCTTAGCTATCAGCTGGTTGCTACCACAGACATCATATATGAAGACTAGATGCGTCGTCCGCGTTCCCGTCATGCAAGCCGAACGTCCGCGCATGGCGGCCATGTTAAAGCAGCCTTCTGGCTCAACCAGTTGCAGTGAGTTTTGGGTGTTGTATACTCTTCAGATGGCCATAATTCCCTCAAATTTATATCGATTTTCGAAAGGGCTGTTGTTTTATACAGTATAACAATTTCCAAACGAAAGTATATGTTGATACTGCATAGTGATGAATATTCACAATATTATTATATTATATTACATTATATTATTATGTGCATAGGTCTAAAATCATGTACAGTATAATATAGTTCGGTAGGCTTATTCATGTAATTAAATAGATCCCATAAACAAATGCACAACATAATATTTTATATTTTCAGTAAAATAACAAATAAACGTTCACTTGTAGTATATGCTTTGGTTTCGACAGCTCCACCTTGTGTTCAAAATGAGTCGTGACGCTAAAGCCATCCAGATAGAATGAACCTGTTGCGCTGTACATCTCTCTTCCAGTACGTCATCTCTGTCGTCTTTAATTTGGTGCAATGAATATATCCATGCCGTCAACGTAATGCACAGCAATGGTTAAAATGTGTATTTGCTGTAGGTCTATCTAAATGTTTGGACAAATAGGTTAAGTGGGAAGCATAGGTCTATTACTCTCCTGGGCGTTTTACCCCAGTCTACACTTAAGTTTTAAGGAGCCCTACCATTTATAAACACGTGTCAATATTTCAGCGAAGCAACAGAATACATTTTTAAGTATCCCAACGTTTCAACTCTTCAGTTTACTTCAGGTGTAACGGAGGGTCTGTGGAGAGTTTAGGCTGCTCTAATATGGCCGACCTGTGCGGACGTGCTTGAGATACGCGATGACGTATCTAGTCTTCATATATGATGTCTGTGGTTGCTACTCTCAGGTACACACACAGCACAAAGCCTCATCCTTACAGCAAGCCCACTCTGGTTGCTCTGTGCCTGCAGCTCACCTAGGGGTCGCTGTCGAAAGAGCACAGCCCTGAATGGAGCATGCACGCCTCCGTTGGCGCCCCTATAGTGCAGTACCACCCGGAGAAGTGGCGACTCTGTTTCCCATTACATTCTATCCAGGAACAGGAGGACTGAGCCAATCAGAGACGCATTTCCACGAGAGCAGGAATAGTGAGCCAATCAGAGACGCATTTCCACGAGAAACACGGAACACCCTCTCGTTTCTCCACAAGCCACATTGCTGGCTTGCAAAAACGGCTTGAAATAAAGCAACCAGAACGTTTTTTAAAACAGGACCAACGCGTAACACATTCAATAACAATGGGGAACACAGCAATATTAATCAAATGACGTTGAGAGGCCATCTTTAATGGTGTGTGTGGTGTAACTTTTATTTTGACCATGAGCAGGGGTGTCGTTCAGGGGGTTAAAGCAGAGATTCTTTAAGTATATAGAGATATGCCAATGTAATAGGTTACTATGGGCACCTAACATGACCAGGTTCCGGTCTGCCTAAAGGGGCGTGTCATAATACTCCTAGCATTGAATAGAACAGTCCTTAGGTCTGCCTAAAGGGGGATTTACCCCCACTGCCCGTTGCAATAATAGAACCCGGAAACAATGGGCCAATGGAACCTCTCTCTCTCTACTCTCTCTGGTTAAAGTGTGACTGAGTCACCACGGCTCCATGTATATAGGGGGCCTGTACACAGTCCGATTCATGAAGATGGCATGGGGGGTTTTAATGTAACCCCAGCCCAGTACCATTAAAGGCTTTTTAATGTAACTTCCCGTTTGGACACCTTATTTTGGAGTGCCTGGATGAACTCTTCTCTCTACATGGCATGGGGGGTGTTACACTCACAGTTGTCAGTTGTATACTTAACTGGCAGTCGACAGCCACACAACACAGTAAAGGGAAAGCATGATTAGCCTACCTTGCTGGACTTGTGGTCGACATTGAAGGTGGCGATGGCGGTGTCTGTGAGCGGGCGTCCCTCCCTCAGCACCACATGCTCGGCCAGTCGGGCCGCCAGGAAGCTCTTGCCGGTACCGCTGGGTCCGGACAGGATGATGCGCCGATGCTCCTGCAGCTGGGACACGTAGCGCTGTAGCACGGGCTTCGGGATCAGTGTGTCCAGAACCAGGCTGTCACTGCTGCCCTCAGATACACCTGGAAATAAATACATAACATTACACCATTAAAATTACGTATATTTAACTACACTACTATACCAGAGACTTTTTGAGGATGGGGAGATATGTCAGAATCGTTAGGTGTCCATAGAAATTAACGGTGAAGATTCGTAACGTAAATATGACGTCTACCCGCACATCTCCCGCCTTTCTGGCAACAAGAACCAACTGCCTGCTGAGCTGCTTTGCCATTCATCCAATCATCTAGCTGCATCGGCACACGCGAATCGTTGCGCATGCTCAGTTGTGAAAAGCTGTCACTCTCGTGCCGTTGTGGAACTACTGCGCCTGCGCAGTGTCAAAGAAAACGTGAGAAAAGTGGCTTAAAAAGCTTTATTTTGACTCGCATGACACAACCAAGCAGTCTAGATTGCTCAACTTTTCACGGCGGTTTCAACCATATGTTTTTCACAACCGCTGGGTTCCCTCCCGACCTGTACTCAGTTTCCCAATTCATTTTTCCCATTGACTCTCAGATCTGGTCTCACTAATCGCGAAATAGCACCCCGAAGGCGTCAACAAGATGGCGGCGACTGTCCCGTCTCAACCTAAACTGTCTCTGACTATACTCAGTAGATCAGGGAGTCCAACACCAAGGTGTCTGAACTGCCCTCGGATACACCTGGAAATACACAACACCACACTGTTTATTAGCACTAGTAGCACTACTAGTGTACTTAGCAATATTAGTAGGCTAATATTCAACTATGTTTTATCATGGTAAAAATAGTCAACACTAATAGTGTATTGTATTATACCCACTAGGTGAGACAGGATTGTAAGAAGCCCCATGTACCAACCTCTCCCTTAACTTTCTTA
>NC_085860.1:13178222-13185722 GCF_034702125.1 Engraulis encrasicolus
GATTAATCTAGATTAAAAAAATTAATCTATGCCCACCCCTAATTACATTACATTACACTTAGCTGATGCTTATTTTAAGTACAGGGTATTGGTTACATTCCCTGGAGCAGTGTGGGGTCAGGTGGCTTGCTCAAGGGCTCTTCATGGAGTCAGATACAGGGTGGAAGGCAGGGATTCAAACGTGCAACCCCCTGATCTAATTATACTTCATGTATCACATACATGTATTAAATCATATTCAGCAGGTGATGTTTACACAACATACCTTACAAAGACAACGTACTGTCTATGACGTATATACACATAAGAACCTATCTGACTTAATTCTGCAATTTCATGTTGAGACTGTCATTCTCCACCCTTAGATTGTCAATCTCTTTCTGAGTGAACACACACATGTAGTCTCACACAAATGCACACATTGTTTCCCTATGCATCTCATTCATAATGGGTTGCATATAATCCAAACAATATGGCGAACGCAGACAGTTCAGTCTTAGTGCACAGCACGTGTCTGGCCCTTATTACAGTCCAAATAACTACTCTATTCTTTAGCACATGACTGGGCATAAAGGGCATGATTTAGAACATGTGCACCGATGAACGTTTGAACTGTTAAGAAGCCATCTGTCCCACAGCCCCCATGCACAGGGCCTCTGTAACGCGGGGCGGACCAGTCACCAGTCACCAGTCTAGACTGGCTACAGGACGGCACTCAGGAGGTTGTGTTCACAGACAGCCGTTTAGTCTGGCTTTCTACTCAGGGCCATGTGTGGCTTGGAAAACTCAGACAGTCAGACCGAGAGACAGACAGTCAGACCGAGAGACAGACAGACAAAGGCTTGGTTTGGTGGCTGGAGGCACGGAGCTTGTTCAGTCAGTGTAGTCAAAATGTATTATTTTGTTCACTCTTGACAAATGAGGCTCTTGGCGAGGCAGCTTTTGACAGGATTTTCAGTGTTTCTGCAGTCGTCATCATGTTGAAAGATGATGCAACACTGGAGCACATGCTTGGTATTGTTTGTTGAATGTCCCCCATTTAATTTAGAAAAGTTTAGAAACTGTCTTCTTGGCAAGAAAGGTATGTGATTACTGGCTACAGTGCACGTCAAAAGCATTAGTGTTATAAACATGGGCACGGGATGATTCACATGCTGGCAGGATGACTTGCATGGAACTTAAAGAGCCAAATTCAGACAGACACGGTGAACAGACGCTCATAGTTCAAGAAAATCGTTCATAAAGTCTTGTCTAAACTTGCCACAAAAAGTACAAAGGTTCATAGCACATACAGTATGCTTTGTTTGCTTTTATAAGTTCATGTGGGGTGCTTGATGATTAAGACCTGAGTCACTTTTCACAGATTTACAGCTCCAGGACTACTTCTCCACTTGGAAAAAAAAACCTTGATGAATCATCCTCAAGCGTATCTTATCTTAATAGTCTTGCATCTGACCCATGCACTGTACACGTATAGGGATTGCGTACTTACATTCACACAATAGACCCCCCATAATCAAATAGCGGCCCGCGGGACATTTGTGGCCCACGGGGCATCTATTTTTGGCCCTCGAATAATTTTGAAAAAATCCGATACGATCACGCTGTCGCCTCTTATTTTGAAATCGCGCCACAGACGCTATGAAGAAGCGTGCCATGTCCCGCCCCCTCAGGCAATTTCTCCCTGTTTGTCAGTCACTGCAGGCTCCGGACAGAAGCACCTACGATGGTGGCATTAGAGGTTGTGAGGTAGACTACAAGGGAAGGACTGTATCAGAGCCTGTGTTTGGGGGGTCGTGTCGGCCCGGCCCTTTATTGTGAGAAATTTGGAAAAACTGGCCCTCGGGGACTTTTAATTGAGTACCCCTGCAATAGACTCCTCTAAATGTACAGCATGTGTCCGACCTGCATGGGGTCCATGCTCTCTCGGAGCTGGTCCAGCTGGTGCTGAGCTCAGGACCACCATAATGCTATTACTATTACTATAATAATAATAATAATAATAATAATAATAATAATAACAATAATAATACTAATAATAACAATAACAATAATTACTATAATAATAATTATTATTATTTTTGTGTGTGTCTGACCTGCATGCGGTTCATGTTCTCACGGAGCTGGTCGAGCTGGTGGGCGGAGCTAAGTGCCTCCAGGCGGATGTCGGTCAGCTTCATCTCCTTGTCCCTCAGCTCGCTCCGCAGCTGCATCACCATCTCCGCGTCGTTGTCACCGCTCTCAGAGATCCTGCCGACGGAGAGCCAAACGTCACGCCCAGCTTACTACTATGCACACTACCCACACAGGGGGGCATTTCTCAAAACCGTAGTTGCCAACTATGTTAGCTACTTTGTTGTTTGCAATGCAATTTCCCATTGCCAACTATCCAAGTTGCTAACTGGCTAACAACTACGCTTTCGAGAAACGCACCCAGCACTCTTTGCAGTGCTAATGCAACACTTACGGTAAAGTGATATTTTACCATTTCTGGAAATAAGCTCATTTTACAGCTCCCCTTAAGTTAATGGATTGAGCTTTACTTTTCTTCTGTTATTTCAGCCATCCTCTTAGTCTTGTGATGCTACGTCTAGCAGTTATCACTGAATCTTATGGGTCCACCTAGCTGCTAGCTGGAACCATAAGATTTAATGATATATGCTAGCTTGGAGGTAACATCTGCACTGCCAGACTCCAAGAACAGCTGCAACTACAGGAGAAAGGTAAAACTCAATTATTTAACTCAAGGGAAAGTATAAAAATAACTTTATTTCCAGAAATGGTACAGTATTGGTTTAAATTAAAGTGTCGAATTTGACGCTTCTAGTTGACTCAAGAATGCACCAATTACTGTGCAGCATTGTGTCAAAGCAAAGACCACCAGCCTTGGGTGAGGATGGATGGTGTTAGCACACAGTGGATGAAGCACAGAAATCGTATTTCGGCTTAATCTGACTCTTGGGATCGAACATTAAAAAGTGATGAATTTCCAGATAGTCACAGTTGCACAGCAAACCAGTAACTTGCAGGTCGTGCACAAACAGATTTTTTTAAATTTACTAATTAACTCATTAACTTTGGAATTATAAAAGAGAGAGCAGCGAAAAGGGAATGATTAAAGTGAACTGAACTAAAATAATTATGCGGGAGAAATTGTGGAGTAATTTGGTTTGAGTGGTTTATTTGATTATTGTGCCAAACTGACAGTGCTCATTATAACTGATTATGAGGTGGGTGGTTGAGGAGGATCACAGCAATTGGAGGTCAATGAAGGGGGTTATCATATCTATCTTGTCTTTACCGAGCCAGAGAGCCCGTCCGCGCCAGGGCACTGTTACTGCCCCACCCCCGCCCGGGGCCAGGCAGGGGGGACAGCAGGGGGCTACGGGGCACACAAGACCAACACCAACAGCTAGGTTATATTACATGGCATTTGGCACACAAGACCCAACACCACAACAGCTAGGTTACATTACATGGCATTTGGCAGAATGCTGACAAAGCTCAGGATACTGTATACACTGAACAGGCTATAATTAACTATACAGTACATGGATACTTTATCAAGACACGGCGTTATGAATTTGCTGTTACCAGAATGGCAATGACGAAGTTGCAGTGCATTACTAGGCCCTGTGCTATTCCATAGTAGTGTATTACTATGGTAGCTAACTTTTCAACGTCTATTGCAGCGTTCCACTGATGGTACGGCGTGCATTAAGGGGCTATCTATACAGTAGTATACATACATTAATGTAGACTATTTTAATTTTGTTCATTTTTCAAAGTAGATGGAGGAAGATAGAGGGAGAGAGAGAGGAGGGGGGGGGAGGGGGGGGGTACTCACAGGGAGCTTGAGTGGTTGGTGCGGAGCAGGGGGTTGGGGGAGGTGGGGCCGCTGTGGGGGAGCTTGGGCGAGGAGGGCAGCGAGGAGTCTGTCATCTCCTCGATGTCCGAGTGGGACGACGAGACGGACTTGGGGGATTTCTTCTTGGTGAAGGCCTGCTTGAAGGAGCTCCGCAGCTGAGAAGATGAGAAGAAGAGGAGGAGGCAGAGAGGAAGAGAGGAGACAGAGAGGAGACATTTAAAGACAGTTTTCGTCTTGTTTGTCACAATAAGTACAGAGTACACTGTACAGAGCCAAAGACAACCACAGTGTCACAATCAATATGAACTGGTTGCATAGTGGTGTAGTGTCCAAAAAATATGGATCTTGAGGGGCACCACAGCACTGCTCGCAACCTTGGATCAATTATACAACCATATCTTTCACAACAAAAACTGACACACACACACACACACACACACACACACACACACACACACACACACACACACACACACACACACACACACACACACACACACACACACACACACACACACACACACACACACACACACACACACACACACACACACACACACACACTTGCCACTGCAGTGACGCACAATGGCATGCGTATGCCACTAAGCTAAGCAGCCTTTTGGCAGAAACAAAGGCCTTACCTCATAAACCTAAAAGAGGAGCATGCAGCAGAGTAGAGAGCAGGAAGGAGGAAATGGGAGAAGACAAGTTTCAAAACATCGGCCTCCATTTGTAGTGGAACTGATCATTAGTGTTGCATTCCTGATGCCAGTGGAAATGCTACTTGGAAATGAGTTCGAGTGGTCTGTCATTCCCGGTGGGGAAAATGACACTGCCAACTAACGCCAACAACACGGCAGAAACACTAAGTTCTGAGACAGCTATTGAACACAAATCAGAAACACACACATGCACGCACGCACGCACGCACGCACGCACGCACACATACACACACACACACACACACACACACACACACACACACACACACACACCACCACTACTGTCCACAGATGGAAGTGTGAGGCTGTAAGGGTTCAGAGGGATACAGGGTTCCCATGTGCCCACTGTACTGCCCTCCCCCCCCATCCCCTATTAGCTTGAGAGGTCTGAGGCCGTGTCCTGTTAGACCCCTCTGATCTCTGACTAGAGCAGTCTTTCTCAAAGTGGGGAGTAAGCCCCCCTGGGAGGGCGCGGAGGCATTGCAGGGGGGGGGCGTGTAACATCTGATTTAGTTTTTTTTTCCCCAAGGAAATTATTTCCTGTCTCTCCAATAAGCAATACATTTTAAGCCCTCACCAACATTATATGCCATAGATAAGTCATAAACATGTCCATGTCATAAGCATTTCATGACTGTTGGCCTTAAGTGACATTCGGTTATGGCATTGGCATTGGGGGGGCTCGGAAGCATCCAGACCCTCCGAAGGGGGGAATGATGGGAAAAGTTTGAGAACCACTGGACTAGAGGTTAGGCGCTACATCAGATACTCAGCTACCTACAGTACAGTGGCTACCACAACACATCATATACATGAATGAACAGGACACACAGGACCACCAAGTCTTAAGTCTATAAGTCTATTAAATGAGCACATATAATCAATGCTTAACCATGGAGGGAAAAACCAACAAGCTATAGGACTTGCTTACTTTGGGGAATGACTGAGACCAATCGATTAGATCCAACCGCGAAGAATATAGTTTTTGTTTTGATTACATCGCCAAATATTTGATTTTGCGGCTTTGTGAAGGTCACACATATTTGTGTGTTGGAATAACAGAGTGTTTCACAGTCAGTCTCCTCCAAACTCTACAACCACAACATGGACACTAGAAAGACTTTGGGTCAGCATACGTAGTCACAATCGCTGTCGACTTGCACGTCCAGGCCAACGCACGAAGCAACCTGTTTGTGACAGCGGAGTAGATAAACAAGACAGGATTGGTTTTCGCTGTTTTTAAGAACATGACAATGTCAATATGAAAAGGATACAATCTGCACACTTCAAGATCTGAAGTCTCACAGATTGTCTCCTTTTGATGTAGAAATTTCCACTAAATCCTGGACCTTCTAAACAGATGAGCGGTGACCCTTCACCACTTTGCAAGAACATGACAATAACCTGAGAAATCTTAAGCAAAAGTTGCTCTTTTAACACAGCACCCTTCTCAGATATGACAAACTCTAGACACAAAACCACCAGCAGCACAACTGGACAGACTATCACAGGATTACAAACCTGTTTTTACAACCGTAAAAGCTTGAGGCTAGGTTTTGTCAGCTGGTGACACGTCTGACATATGTAACATCAAAAGGTAAGGTAAGCATTATTTGCTACAGGGGACGTGCCGCCAGTCGTAACTACCTTGTTCACCTTTCCTCCTGTCTACACTGTCTAGACATCTAGAGTCGGGTAAATAAGAGAAAAGGAATGAAAGGAAATGATCAAGAAATGAGATAAGAATTATTTTTTTCAGTTGTTAAGATTAGATAAGTATAGCAAGGAGAATGGCATTCATTTGCTTTTTCAGCAAATTTCTTGTTCTTTGTCTATACAGATAACACTGCAGTGTATATGATAGAATTACTTTGCTTGTTAGACAAAATGGGCATCCACCTAGGAATGTAAATGTTAAACGGTAATGGAGTAAGAATAGTAGAAGGAAGAAGGAGAGAGAGAGAGAGAGAGAGAGAGAGAGAGAGAGAGAGAGAGAGAGAGAGAGAGAGAGAGAGAGAGAGAACATGAAAAAATAAAGAGAATGTGAATTGAACTGGAGATGTCAAGTGATGAAAAGATGGGAAAAGAGATGAGGGAAAGATAAAAGGGAAAGATAAAAGGGTTTGATTCCGGCCCGGGTCATTTGCCGTTCCTGCCACATCTCTCTCGCTTCTTGTCATCATCTCCACTTTCCTATCAATAAAGGCACAAAAAGCCCCATAAAAATATATTTAAAAGAAAGAGTGCTCGGCCCTGCCGTGGCCAACTGGTAGGGCACTCGCCTACCATGCAGTTGACCGGGTTTGATTCCCAGCCCGGGTCCTTTGCCGACCCCTCCCTGCCTCTCTCCCAATTTGCTTCCTGTCCACCTCTCACAATGTCCTGTCAAATAAAGTCGTAAAAGACCAAAACTGTTTTTTTGGTTTTTATTTAGTTTTTAGAGTGCTCACCCAGTTCTTCTTCTTCTTCTTGTTATTGGCGTCCATCTCGAGGTGGTTGCTGCCCACGCTGGAGTGGCTGGTGGCGCTGGTCAGGCTGGACACGCTGTCTGACGAGTGCTGCCGGTGGATGCGGAGGTCTACTGCGGCCTGCTGAGGCTGCCCCTGGCCCTGATTGGTCAGCGCCTGAGGCTGCAGCGTCAGCTGGGGCTGAGAGTTGGAGCGATGGGAGCGGGGCTGCTGCGACGGAGAGCCGTCGGTGGAGCTGGAGGGACCTGATATAAGCGATGAAGTCAAGAGGGATGAGATTGGTGACATTGATAACTGTTCAGTGATCCAACATTTTAAACATAAGCCTTTGGGTAACCCATGCAATAGCCCAGTGTTTCCCAAACTAGGGTATGCGTACCCCTAGGGGTACGCGACGTCATTGCAAGGGGTACGTGAAAAGATTTGGAATTTAAAAGAAAAA
>NC_085860.1:13190722-13195722 GCF_034702125.1 Engraulis encrasicolus
GTGTGTGTGTGTGTGTGTGTGTGTGTGTGTGTGTGTGTGTGTGTGTGTGTGTGTGTGTGTGTGTGTGTGTGTGTGTGTGTGTGTGTGTGTGTGTGTGTGTGTGTGTGTGTGTGCGCGCATAGTGATGCTCCTTTATTCGTATGAGGGCAAGGGGATGTACACGTTTCATTAGTCTCCCTGCTCTAATGCACACGGCCAGCGGAGCGAAGCACAACGCAACAGCCGACTGGCACTCAAGCTCTCAGAGACACTTGCAGACTGTCATGTCCAACGTACCCAGCGTGAAAACAGATCACACGGCAACAAGAAACACAAAACATACACAGGCATCCCTTGTTGAAACATCAACACAATCAGAGAATCTGATCTGTTTGTTAAATGTCTGCAAACCATATATATGTTAAATTATGTTTTACATTGCATTGACAAAGTACTGTGAGGCAATCTGCCAACATAAAATGCGTCTGCCCGACGCTGAAGAAGGTTAAGAGACCGAAATGTATGATGGTCATTAAACTTAAACCAATGACTAGGAGTGCTGTCCGTCCATTCTTTTCTTGAACATCCTATTGGCCCATGGTGAGAAGAATTGTAGATATCTCAACAGCCCAGACTTCATGGACTGCACATTCACTGGAAATTTCTGGTCAGGGGATGAGCAACAGACTTTTGACCTAGTTGTGTCAGAGGAGATATACCTGGGGATGGGGTTATTATGCTTACCTATGTTTTTCTAAGATCATTCTTCATTGTTTGAGTGTATTTTGCAGGTGTGTACGATAGATGGATTAAATGTAGAGTATAAAAAACCCAACAGTCCTCCCCTCTTGGCTATATTACATGAAATCGGCCTTTAAATTGTCCTGTAAATTAACCGCTCTGCCTTTGATGTGCAGCAGATCTACTCACATTAGCAGACAGCTGAGTTGTCAGAGCAGACACCTTCTCCTGGGAGGCATCCAACTCCCGCCGAAGTTTGCGGATCTAGAAAAACACGACCGCAACCGCTCAGTTAATGTTTACATGTTACAACTTAGACAAGCCGGCCTGCCTGCCTGCCAGGGTTAGCAAAATAACAGGAAAGAATAACATTAGCAGTTGCCGTAACGTAGTAAAACAGAGGGGCATTTACAGGGGCATCAGAGACACTCTGACAACACCGTGACGCTTTGGAATTTGTTCAGACACAGCAGGATGATGACAGGTCCACTTACCTCAGAGTGAGACTTCTCTTCGGGCTAAAGATGGAATAAATAGAGAGAGAGAGAGAGAGAGAGAGAGAGAGAGAGAGAGAGAGAGAGAGAGAGAGAGAGAGATGGGTTAGGATGTGTATCTATCTTGACAGCCAGGTGAGTCTAAATGTCAGCATAGTGTCGGTGCCATAGAGCATGCAGACTTGATGAACACCTAGCTGCTGTTTGGGTGTCTGTTCAGGCTTTTGTTTCTCCCAAGGACAGAAAAGAAAAAGAAAAACGAGAACAAATAATGTATTTCACATCCTGTAGAATAAGCTCTCCCTGGCTGGCCACCAAAACCACTTAAGTGCCGCTCCCCAATGTACATGCCTATGAGCCCACAGTGTACATGCTGGTAAGGCCGCAAAGCTTCCCCTTAACATGCAAATCACACCACCATGAACCTGTGTCACATTTCTTACAGCAACAACAATGAATAATGAATAATGCACAATAGATGTTTTATTTCAGATTGTATTCCAGCATTTTCCATTTCTCCACACACACATTGTGGAATGTGAAGGACGCTGACATCTCTGAGGATGCATATTAAAACAGCAGCTGTCAGCGTAAACATCAGTGATTTACATGCCACTACAATATCTTTTTTGTTATCAGAATGGCAATATCCAAGTAGTAAAGACTGTCTGCAATGCCATACTAATGGTGTAATCTCGTAGTGGAGTTTTTCTAGCCTGGGCGAAAGCCGAATGTTGACTCCGTCAAACAGTCTGGTGAAAGCTAAGAGGAATCTGTCTCCATGGATGGTGGGATATGGTCTGAGCTTACTCTGCCGTTTAAATTCATTGGAGTTCCGAATTCAAATTCAAATTCAATTTGTGCTTTATTAGCATGACTGTTACGATATAGTGTTTCAAAAGCATACAAATAACAAGACAAAAGTGACAAAAGTGTCACTCCACGAGTGAGTTTTGCGTCACCGGTTTGCTGATTGGCAGACCAGTGAGCGAACCGAGCTAGGACGTATGTGCCAGAGTATGTGCGGTGCCACTGATCTACAGGTATATACTAAAGAAGTATATACGTCAGTGTGCGGAGCCATAATCTTTGGGTGGAAGTACATAGGATGGCATCGCCAGGATAGTGTTTTCCATTACAGAGGAGGGATGGCATCCAATAGGAATATACAGTACAGTCAGCTGTGGCTTCATTTTCAACAGTCTCATCCCAACTCGTCAATTTCTGATTACCTTTGACTAGACGACAATTTTTGACGTCGAGGGCATACCTGCACACCAGCCATCTCTAACCATAACTGGCAGTGAAGTTATGCTGCCAGAAGGGGGCGCCTTTGAGGCACACGTCATATTTTGACACCAAGGGCATACCTTAGACGTCGAAAATTGCAGTCTGGTCAAAGATAGTCAGAAATTGACGAGTTGGAATGATACGCTGTATAGTAGTCATATTAAAGGAAACACTTCCACATCACTGCTGTTATTTACTTCGCATGTACTGCACTTCCTGGTGGTACAGAAGTTGACCAACACCCATACATAAACCATTCTGTGTATACTTGCATATTTGTAACACTGGCCTGATATTTTTTGTAGAAGTGTAGTAGGAGTGTTCCCCATACATAAACCATTCTGTGCACATAATATATGCAAATATGCATTGTGTAAGTGTTACAAAGTTGGCCGCCGGGATGTTTTTTTTTACCTGTAGGACCACATAATGCTACTTGGTCTGTGGGAAACACTTAACTCCTTCCTCACACACTAAGCCATGGGTGAAATGCACTTGAGCAAAGACCATAACCCCAGAGGGTGTAATGGCAACAGGTTAACATTGTAACAGGATGATGTCTCTAAATAAGTGGAGAAAAGCATCAGTTCCAGTGTAATTAAATGTGTGGTATTTGTGGAATGTAGAGGTGGATAGTACTAGTAGTCTTTTTAGTTGTGCCATCTGAAAGACCCTGTCTGCCTGTCGGTCTGTGTTTCATCTCCCCTTTACTAAGAGTTGTTTTGTGATGCGGGGTGACTCACCGTGGAGTACACTGAAGACGTGTTGGACACCAGCGACAGAGAGGAGCCATGAACTAAGGGCAGACAACACACACACACACACACACACACACACACACACACACACACACACACACGTTAGTTTGAGACAAGCCCTGAGCCCAGTGAATCATAGATGAACCTGCCTACCCCCCAAGCTTAGGAAAGGCAGGCCAACGCGCACCAACACGTCAGTTCCCCGAATGAAAACATTAAAAAACACAACCTCTCCATCATTCATTATTTCTTCTTTTTCTCTCTACTTATCAAGTGTGGTGAAAAACATCCGTCATCAGGCAGCAATTGAATCAGCCTGTCAGCGAGCGAGTGTACAGTCACACTTTTTAACCAGCCCCGACATGAGCTCAACCAAAAAGCATTACGACAGTGTGGCTAACAGCCCTGCTGCTGCTGCGGAGTCCTGACCTAAGCTCTAAGCCGGGGGGCCAGTACTTCCTGTAAGCGTACGTATTAAACTTCAACTCACTGGAATGGAATTCCATACTGAGGCGAAATTTGCAAACCTCAGCAAAAAGAAGAACATGACGAAAATAAATTTAGCAGCAGGGCTACGTCCGTGCCCCCTCTCTCTCTCCTCTTCGTGTGGGACCCATTGTGGTGGACTTTAGGCTCTTAGGAGTTTGTTTTCAGTGGGCTATTGTTGGCTTACTTGTCCACGTTCAGTACAAACACACACACAGGGTTCACCTGAACAACCACTCTGGGTTGGAGTTTATATTCTTTGGATCTGTCTTTGTTTCTGACTCCACAACACTGCACATGCTGTGCCATCCATAGACCACGTCAGCCTGCAGGTGATTGAGACATGGCTTGGGAGAATGTTCGCTTTGATGACTCAGGCTCTTTGGAGGCCAGCGCTAGTCTAGATAGATATCTATCAAGGTGTTTATGTTCTCACCTGCAAGTCCAAACAACTCCCACATCTGCTAATGGAGAACCCTGCCTGCCTTTTGGACCTGAGGAGGAACTCAACACCCTCTCTACCCAGCCAAGAGGACTTAAATCGGGGTGAGGAGAGGGAGACAGGGGAGAAGGCAGATGGGGTAGAAAGGGGAGGGAAGGAGGAGTCAAGTGTGGGCCGCCGTGGGACACAACCACAAAGCAACTGAGCCAGGTGGTTATTAATTAAGCCAGGAGAGAGAGAGAGAGAGAGAGAGAGAGAGAGAGAGAGAGAGAGAGAGAGAGAGAGAGAGAGAGCAAGAGAGAGAGAGTCCTGGGGAGCAACAAAGCGTTTCTTTATGTTCCGTTGTGGCTTTTGTTCCTTGGGGATATTTTGAGCTGAAATCACATTGTTCCAAAAAACAAAAAAATGCCGTCAGAACCACTTTCAGCCTGTAATGTGCGCTGAGACAAAGGGCCACTCTGCTGCCAACAGCCACAGTAAACCACAGGATTAGTAATTATGCGGTTAATGCATGTTTTATAAATGGTAGGTGTTTACTAGTCTGAAGTAAACAGACCATGCAAAAGAGGAAAGACTTTTAAAAGAAGCACAATGCATTAATCCTCTTGAAGAGGAGCTTCAGATAAGAAAGTGGCTGTCTGATAGTAGGGATGATGTAGGGCTACTTGATCATTGCAACAATACTAATCACGATTATAATATCCTTGAAGTGACTCAACGAGTTTGTCCAGAGATTTTGAATAACTTCACAAAATGAAACCTTTTGAAAAAAATGGTGGTGGCTTTCGATTAATTTGTCATTTGCATTTG
>NC_085860.1:13200722-13205722 GCF_034702125.1 Engraulis encrasicolus
GTCCATGAGCATGTGTGTGTGTGTGTGTGTGTACGTCTGTGTGTGTGTGTGTGTGCCTCTGTGTGTTTGAATGCGTCTGAATCTGTGTGTGTGTGTGTGTGTGTGTGTGTGTGTGTGTGTGTGTTTGTGTAGGTCTGTGTCCATGTGTGTGTGTGTGTGTGTGTGTGTGTGTGTGTGTGTGTGTGTGTGTGTGTGTGTGTGTGTGTGTGTGTGTGTGTGTGTGTGTGTGTGTGTGTGTGTGTGTGTGTCTGTGTGTGTGTGTGTGTGAAACTGAGTGAAAGGAATGGGGCAATGATATCAGTCAAGGGTCCTTTTTCAACGCTGGGCTCTCCAATCCCAAGTGTCACGCTGGCCCAGATAAACAAAACACACTCTCTGAACAGGCTCCAGTGGGTCCCTGGGGCCAAGCAAAACAACTGAGGAGGAGAGGAGAGGAGAGGAGATCAGGGGAGAGAAGAGGAGAGGAGAGGAGAGGAGAGGAGAGGAGAGGAGAGGAAAGGAGAGGAGAGGAGAGGAGAGGAGAGGAGAGGATAGCAGAGGAGAGGAAAGGAGAGGAGAGGAGAGAAGAGGCGAAGAGAGGAGAGGAGAATACAGGAGAGGAGAGGCGAAGAGAGGAGAGAGAAGAGAGTGGAGAGGAGAGAAGAGGAGAGGAGATGTGGGAGGAGTAGAGGAGAGGAGAGGAGAGGAGGAGAAGAGAGGAGAGGAGAGGAGAGCAGAGGAGAGGAGAGGAGAGGAGAGGAGAGGAGGGGAACAGGAGAGGAGAGGAGAGGAGAGGAGAGGAGGGGAGGGGAGAGGAGACGTCCCGCCGCCAACCAGTGAAATGCTTCAGAGTGGAGAGAGGAGGGTGGAGTGGAGTGGCTGCCATTCTGTCAGTCAGTTAGTAGGGCAGATAAAGGCGTTTTGGTAACGAAGAGACGTAGCTGGCACTTGTTGCATGGAATTGCTGCACGTTGCTGCACTGCATTTTACTGTCACGGTGCTTTTACTGTCCAACGATATGTTCCTGTTTAAATAACGCTGTTTAAATAACATGACTGGATGAATGAGAGTCTTCATAGACAGACATGTACAAGCGGATTCCAAAAAAGTTGGGACACTTTGTATTTTGTGAATAAAATCAAAATGCTGGCATTTTCAAAACATCTAATATGTTAATAAGGTAGAGCATTATGTACAGACAACATATCAGTTGTTAAAGTCGAGCAGAATTATTGTTTTGAGGTAATTATGTGATCATTCAAAATTTGACCCATGCAACAAATCTCAAAAAAGTTGGGACAGGGCCAAAACATGTTGTAATAGTTGGATAATTCCAGAAATTACACAAGGAAGAATATTTTAAAATGAACTATATTGACTGCCAACATGAATGCACAAATAAAATACCATCACATAGAGGCTGTGGCACTCAGCAGCGAAGATTTTGAGGGACTAATTACTTATCTATTACACAGAAAGATTGAATTATCAAAATTGCAGGTATATAAGGCCTATTTCCGTAATATAGAGTTCTGTGTATCATTGCACGAGTTATGAGATCATGACATACTCGTGGTAAATAAGCAAACTATGACACTCCAACAATGACAGCTCTCGAAAAAATGACCATAAACACAACACTTGATTAATGCACATGATGCAGACATTAAACCGTGTTGTGTGCAGAAAGGCTCATTCTATGGACCTAGTAGACATGTGAAACTGTCCTCTGATTACAGAATGGAAAATATTGAATCCTTTTTGAAAATTATAGAGTCATGCACCCTCCAGGTTATATAGAAAATGAATACTTCAACTTGATTTGGTGGTCAATCTGAAAGACAGCATATATGATGGTAAAGGGGTGCAGTGCAGAGGTGACTTGGTTAGGGTCTTCTTCCTCATGTAGAGAATAAAAAATTAATGTTGAATGATACATACAGACTTTAAACAGCAAACATAGCTACCAAGGCATTATATTTTGGAGCACCGCCTTTAGATATTGCCCCATAATGGCGGCAAATGTCAATCTCTACTATGTTCCAACAGTGTGGTTCCGTCATAGGAGTAAACCAGTCACAAAATTGTTTTCTTGCAGTCAGGATATGCCACATAATAAGCATAATAAAAAGGTAAACAAGTTGAAGAACACACCTATCAGTTGAGCTGCTGAAATCATGTCTCGAATATCAAAATATCTAATTTTTGAATAAAATTATGCCAACAGTGAAAGTATTTAACTGTTCAGTCTCATCCCTTGTGTTGTGTTTAGTCTTATCCAATATAAAAAGCATTTTATTGGCCCTGTCCCAACTTTTTTGGGATTTGTTGCAAGGGTGAAATTTGAAATGATCACATAATTACCTCAAAACAGTAATTCTGCTCGACTTTAACAACTGATATGTTGTCTGTACATAATGCTCTACCTTATTAACATATTAGATGTTTTGAAAATGCCAGCATTTTGAGTTTATTCACATAATACAGAGTGTCCCAACTTTTTTGGAATCGGCTTTGTATGACTTTTTGAGTGATTTTGCCAACAGACAAAAAGACATACAGACAAGATAATCAGATAGATAGACAGACAATCAGACAGACAGACAGACAGGCAGGCAGGCAGACAATACAAGGCAAGGCAAGGCAAGGCAAGACAAGACAAGACAAGACAAGACAAGGCAAGGCAATCAAGACAAGACAAGACAAGACAGACAGACAGACAGACAGACAGACAGACAGACAGACAGACAGGCAGACAAGACAGACATAAAGACAGACAGGCAAGCAGATCATCTCTGGCATAAACGTGACTATTTTGGGTTAGGAGAAGGAAAGATCACAGACACAATAAACCAAAGCCATAGACGACTCACCTGCGTAGGGTAGGAGAGGACATCTCGCTGTACTTCCCCCCGGCCTGCCTCCCAGATCCTGACCCTTGGCCCTGGCCACCGGCCGCCGTCCCTCCGTCCCCCTCAGAGCCCTTCTCCCGGTCCGTCTGGTTGCTGCCTCCTCCATTAGTAGTGAGGGGGAGGCTGGCTGGATGTGGCACGCCCTTACTGCTGCTGCTGCTGTTGCCGATGCTTCGTCCTTTGGGGAGGGTAGACGTCCTGCTGAGGCTGACGGCGTCCGAGGAGAGTCCAGCTGCGGCGGCGGCGGCGCGTGCTGCGGAGGAGGAGCGGCTGGGCCGGGGCAGGCTGCGGTACTGCAGGGAGCCCCTGGTGACCCCCATGCCACCCCCGCTACTGCTGCTGCTGCCGATGGGCAGGTAGGCGTCGTCCACGCTGCTCATGCGGCACAGGCCCACCATGCTGCGGCCCGACACCGACCCGAGGGCGCCGCCCTGCAGGGGGGCCATGGACTTGGGCATCTTGCCCAGCGTGGCCGAGCCGCTCAGGATGGCCGTCTGCTTCTTGAAGCCGAAGGTGGTGGTGGGGGTGGCGGAGGTGGTGGAGGAGGAGGAGGAGAGGGAGAAAGACTGGGTGGCTCGGGCTGAGGAGGAGGAGGCGGATGAGGAGGTGGAGGACAGGGGAGGCTTCTTAGAGTCGTCTGGGCACTGGTGGTGGTGGCCGTTGGTGCGCGGAGACAGGCAGCTCTTCTCTGACACCTTGGCGTCATCTGTCTTGCCTGTGGATTAGGGGGGGGGCAGATTGGGAGATGTGATGGGAGACGGCAGAGACTCAGAGGCAAGCAACGGACCGTGACAACGCAGCCAAACGCTCAGAGAGCTCACTCTCTGTCAACCGCTGCATTTTCAAAACAATCTCTTCAAAGATTAACTTTCAGCAATTGCTGTGCTGTCCTCTGCGCATTTGACCATGACAGCGAAGGAGGGTTATCTCACAGGGGGAATCTCAAAGACTTCTCAGTGTCTGCGCGGCAAGAATGGAATTTAGCCGCCTGTAAGTCACAGTACATCTGCGATCAACCTCTCAGATTATAACACTTTGATTTTTGGCGTGGCAGCTTTAGAAAATCACTGACACGTCCGGCATTCTGTCACGGTTTCAACAGACAGAGAATAAAAGACATCACGCCATTACGCCTGACAGACAATTTAGATAATAGGAACAAAACAACTGTGTGTTTTGTGTTTACCCAGAATGAACTTGCGTTACACTACGCCGTTTGTCTTACAACATACCAAAGACCGTGAACCAGACAATGAAGGTGTAGGTCAGAGAGCTTCGGCGTTCTTTTCCATGGTGCAAACGTGCTCTTTCGTGAAACGTAACTGGAAACAACCAACAACAACAAACACTCTTTGTCTTGTGTTAAAAATATTTCAATTAAACTAAGCTAGTTCATAGTAGAACACATAAAATAGCCAACATGTTTTGGCCTGTGGTGGTCTTCATCAAGGCTTTAAAGGCCACAGACCGTATTGAACCTTCTGATTTTATCTGCAATTACCTTGTCTTGATTACTTATTATGGTCAGCTGATTCAGAGCTGGTTGGGTCAAATCTGTGGTAGGGCTTTTAGTTTTTAGTTTCAGTCAAACATACAAAATAACTTAGCATTTACCCAGAATGCATTTGGCTACGCTAACTACTGTAACTTGGCTTACAATACATTACCTGTGCCGTGACCTTTAAGGGTGCCACCGCTGCTCGTTGACGTGGGTGTGGTCTTTGTCCGCGGCGCTGTCACGCCCACCTGTGCCGTCATGCCCCGCCTCCAGGAGCCCGTGTGCGAGATGTTGAGAGGTGCCTTGCGGCTCGCGGAGGAGGAGGAGCAGCTCCGATCCGGCTCGTCCAAGCCAACGTGGCCCCACTTGGAGCTGGACCCAACGTCCATCTTGGAGCCCGAGCGCTTGGCGTCCTCTGCGGACCACGTGCCACCGAGCTCGGCTGCCACAGAGTGCTTCTCTGCGTCCGTCTGCGGCTGGGGGACAAAGGAGGGGGGGGGGGGGGGTTATGAAATAAATCAAACACAACACACACACGTGCCCACAAGAGTATAAGAGAGAATTACAACCCCAGGTCATCTGATTAGGAGCTTAGCTGAATAAGCAGTATT
>NC_085860.1:13210722-13215722 GCF_034702125.1 Engraulis encrasicolus
GAGGAACTGATGGACCGCGAAACTGAAGTCCGTGCACGTGGCCAAGGGCTTGTTGAGTCTGACATATTTTATATTCCTGGTCCCCGATTCTCAAAAGGACAGTTGCTAACCAGTTAGCAACTTACTAGGATTCCAATGGGAAATTGCATTGCAATCAAGTAAGTTGCTAACTTAGCATCAATATTGTTGAGAAACGCATCCCTGATTTACTGAGAAGGCATAATGTGCATTGCGTTTGAAACATGGTGGTGTTGTGAGAGGGTGATTGAGTGTCTGAGGGACTCACTGGCTGGCCTAAGTCCTTGCGGGGGGCGGAGGGCGTGTTGACGAAGGAGCTGAGAGAGGAGCTGGTGTTGAGCTCATCCGTATCCAGCGTGTCACTGATGCCACTGCTCACCGAGCTGCTGTCATCCCAACTGGAGGAGAGACACAGAGAGGAAGGCAGGAGGAGGAGAGAGAGATATAACATTACATTACATTAGATTTAGCTGATGCTTTTGACCAAAGCGACTTTCAAGCAGGACATTCAAGCAAGTACAGAGTGTGGGGTCACAGCAGTATACAAGTAATGCAGGGAAGCTCTCTCGGAGCTTAACTAACTTTACTCCAAACTAACTCTACTCACATTAACATCATTCATTTATTGACTTATTGTCTCATTATCACCGTTAGCATCATGACAAAACAAGCATTCCATTCCGTATCAGGAGAGAAATAGAAGGGGGGGGGGGGGGGGGGGGGGGGGGGTGGGGCGGGGGGGGGGGGGGGGGGGGGGGGGGGGGGGGGGGGGGGGGGGGGGGGGGGGGGGGGGGGGGGGAGGGGGAGATTTACATTCATTTATTCATGAAAAAATAAAAGATACATAAAGATGAGTACAAGAGTGCATAGTGTGAGAGAAAGAGATACAAAAATACTTTTTAGGTATGAGAATTGATTCCAAATGGAAAAGGCAAGTTCAAGTGATATGTGCAATTTTTGGAAATAAGCTTATTGCACACCTCTGCTTGAGTTACATGATTGAGTTTGACCTTTCTCCTGTACTTTCAATCGTTCACCGAGTATGGGAGTGGAAATATCTTCCTCAGGTGTGCCGTTCTTCCTTACCCTACATCAACTTTACGCTTTGACCCTGCATCCAGCTAAAAGAAATTGGATGTGCGTGAGATCTGACTGGGAAACACATGACCATGAGCCAATAATACATCAGGTCAAAATAAACAAGACCCAGTGTTTGCTTACTGTATTTGAGAAAACCAGACTATCTTCCTAATGTATGATTTACTGTATGTGTAGGTGTGTGTTTGCTGTCATCTGCGGGTGTGTACAGAAGCAGACAAACCGGACTGAGAAAGTCTGTATCATACAGTACATAACTTCTGTCTGCACTGGTGACATTGCTTACTAGTTCATCTAACTGGCATTACAAACTGATTAAGGGTGATTTATGCCTCGAGACCAACTTCCCTGCATCATTAATGCGGTGACCCGCGCAGTTAATGGAGTGATGCTCCTCTCCCCCCCCCCCCCCCCCACCCCCCCACCCCCCCCCCCCCCCCCCCCCCCCCCCCCCCCCACCCCCCCCCCCCCCCCCCCCCCCCCCCCCCCCCCCCCCCCCCCCCCCCCCCCCCCCCCCCCCCCCCCCCCCCCCCCACACACACAGCTAGAATGGAGCTATGAATCAAAATTCACTGCGTTGACTCACTAGGCTCTAAACAGAGCATAACCCGCCCTTTAGAACCAGGAGAAACTGAACTGGGGCAAATGCACTGCAGGACGGTAACTTTCTGAACCCAGGGTGCCTACCACGGTGTGTGTGAAGAAGAAAGACAAATCAAGAAAGAAAGACAGAGAAAGCAAGAGTCTCTAAGAAATTCTGAGAGACACACAATGAGAGAGAAACAGAGTTAAAGGATGAGAGTGTGTTAGACAGAAAGAGGAAGAGCAATTACAGTTTTTCTCGATTGCCTACACACAATTTTCGGAATCGGTCTTCGAATTCTCAAAACTCTACACACAAATCTCCAAACCTCACACACAACGGGCCAAACTCTTCACTACCTCTGAAAAATGCACGTCTTGTCTCAAAACAATGTACTCTCTTCTAAAAACCTAATTTTGTCGTCAAATGACACACACAGACAGTCACTACAATACACATTTGCAGACCCATTAAAACACTGTTGGGCACAGGGTAAAAATAATTTCTCCCAGTAACTTGGGCTTTTTTTGTTCTGGATTGCATGGATACTGTGACATAAGTTGGAAAAACTTAATTCCCACAACACACAAACAGAAACAGAAAGATTTTTATGTCTTTTTCACAAAAATAACACAAAGATAAACCCCACTGCCTATTTGGCAGTACAAAAACCCCATTACATTACTGTATAGCCTATTGCTATGAAAAAAAACTCTATACTCAACTTGAAACACAGTAGAAACTTATTTTTAACTTATTCAGTGTTCTACTTACTAAAGAGGCTATTTTTCAGTAGTAAAATACTGAAATATTGTTTTTAGACTGAGTACACAGATGTGTATATATTTTACATATTTTTAAAAATATTTAAAAATTGCACTAATGTATTGTAAAATATTGGGTAACCACATGGAAGTTATGTCTTGTATAACATATTTTTGAGTTCAAAAACTAAACAAATGGGTTTTCTCCTTGCATCCACTCATTTTTCATCAATATGACATGCAATGTGTGTCCTTATGGGGTGATGATTTCAGATTGTAAACCGGTATGAAGAGAGTTTGCCCATGTGATGAGGAAGTGAACATAGTTGCAGTTGATTGTAGTGTTGTGAATGACAGTGTGTTCCATGAGAAACCCAGTGTTTTTCTTTATGAAAATTGAGTGTAATCCAGAGAATTGTGTGTAATGGTGTGAAAAGAGTGTGTTTTAAAACTGGAATTTGAGTGTTAAGTAGGAATTGTGTTTAGTGTTCAGTGACATTGGTTAGGGGAGTTGGGAAATGGGTGAGATGTTCCGAGAATTGTGTGTGAAGTACCAGAACTTGTGTGGAGGCAATCGAGAAAAACTGTAAAAGAGACAAAGAGAGACAGAGTCTGTGGAAACCCGCTCAGATGGCACCATATGTTTCAACTCTATGCCACTGTAGACACATGCTTTTTGGAGCTGTGTGAGGTATTATACAGTCAGAGTGATTGGACAGAGAGAGAGAGAGAGAGAGAAAGAGGGAGAAGGGGTATTCCCCTAATGCCTGCACCATTAGCCATGTCTCTCATCTCTCTTTCTATCCCTTATCCTCTCTATCCAACCATACATCCATTCCTCTGTCCATTCATCATCAATTTGGTTTAATTGCCGTGCTGGTCTTTCCGCCACTCGCTTCCTCTCTTTTTCCCCCTTTTCATCTCGTAGTCTTCCTTCCCCTCTCTCCTCCACCTCTCTTTCACTCGCTTCCATCTCTCCCCTTTGTCTGACTCTCTTTCCCTCTCTCTCCTGACTCTTACTCTGCCTCGATCTCTTCCACACTCTTCTATCGTTCTCTCTCCGTTCTGTCTATCTGTCTCTCTTCCACTCTCCCCCATACATCTCTCTCTGTCGGTTTTAATTATCGTTCACTTTCTGCTATCCCTCTCTATGTCTTTCTCTTTCCAATGTTGCCGTTTCACTCTCTCCCTCTCTCTCTTTCTCTACCATCTATCATTCTGTTTCCATCCCGTCCACTGTTCTCCATGTCCTCTCTCTCTCTCCATCTCTCTCTCCTTCTCAGTCTTTGTCTGTGTTCACTCCTCTGCCTCTGCTTCAAGGCTTCTCTTTCTTCTCTGGTTCTATCTTGGCTGTCAGAAAGTATTATCTTGCACTCGCAGGACTTTCAACCCGGAGTGGGGACACGGGGGATGCTGACTGGACGAGAGAGAGAGAGAGAGAGAGAGAGAGAGAGAGAGAGAGAGAGAGAGAGAGAGAGAGAGAGAGAGAGAGAGAGAGAGAGAGAGAGAGAGAGAGAGAGAGAGAACCTGCATTTAGGATTCCAGGGTTCTGGCCAAAGGCCTTTTGCGGGACTGGTAGAAGAAGAGGCAAGAGGACAATTGTGAAGACAATGGCTGAGGTTTAGAGGGAAGACGACAGGCATAAGAGGAGCCAATAGAGATTAGGGATTAGTGGTGTGTGTGTGTGTGTGTGTGTGTGTGTGTGTGTGTGTGTGTGTGTGTGTGTGTGTGTGTGTGTGTGTGTGTGTGTGTGTGTGTGTGTGTGTGTGTGTGTGTGTGTGTGTGTGTGTGTGGCTGGGGCTTTTCTAGGGCAGTGAAAGTGTTTACGAGGACATGAATATATTTGGGAAAAGCTGCAGAAGGAGGATGTTTGCGGATGGAAACGGGGGTTTGTGTGTGTACGTGTGTGTGCGTGTGTGTGTGTGTGTGTGTGTGTGTGTGTGTGTGTGTGTGTGTGTGTGTGTGTGTGTGTGTGTGTGTGTGTGTGTGTGTTCACGTGTTTGCATATTGAGTGTTTGTTCACCATGTCGGTGTACCTGTAACCGTAAGACTTTCGGTTTGGCTTTTTAATTTACATGGGGGTGCTACATTGGAGCTGGTTCCATGGGTGCTAGGCCCCTGCCACCTACAGCACCACCACTGCGAGCAGCCCTGAAGGGCTCTCTCTCTTTCTCTTTCTCTCCCTCTCTCTCTCTCTCTCCCACATCAACACTAACGTCAGCAAGAACAGACCTGCTGCTTATCGCTCCATGTCCACTCCAGGGCAAAAAAACACAAGCACTCACGAAACCATAACACACACAGTGGAGATGAAAATAAACTTCATGCCCTCAATCCTTTTTTTTTTCAAAAGAATCGGGACGGTAGTCGTAACTTGTTGCCTGACGCAGAGAGAGAGAGAGAGAAAGAGAGAGAGAGAGAGAGAGAGAGAGAGAGAGAGAGAGAGAGAGAGAGAGAGAGACACTTACTCTGGGACCAAATTTACTCTAGACTGCACTTCATGGTCTTTAAAGGTCTTTAAAATCGTTGGCTAGGGT
>NC_085860.1:13223222-13225722 GCF_034702125.1 Engraulis encrasicolus
ATAATGTTATCTTAACAGAAAAGTGCCTCTCGTGCCTATCGTTCTCCTCCATCGTATCATGATAAAGTAATTTTATCCATTATCACACCTACTATACAATTTCGCATAATTTAATAACATTTTGTGTTGTCACTATGCACTATGGATTAAAAAAAAAAGATATATGGTGTTGCGACCCAGGGAATAACGGAAAACATATGTAACTGTGATATATATCGTTATCGCATGTTATTTACCATATCGCCCAGCACTAGTCCATATATGGATTGTGGAGAAGTGAAATGCAAGACATATTAGATAGTAAAGTATCTTATCTCATATTCTTATAAAGGCATTATTCTGTGTAAGTTCTGAATATTTTGCTTTCTTTTTTTGTTTTGTATGGTCTCTGTCCTGCTGGCTTCAGGCAGGGAGGGAGGCGTAACCTGATCTCAAATCAGAGCTGAAGCAGCGGAGGAGGCAGGAGGCTGCTACTCTAAAGGCGGATCAGAAACTCACAGCACAGCTGGGCTTATACCGGAACAGAGGTGCAAAGAACAGAGGGAGGGGGAGGGGGCTGAGGAGAGAAGAGAGGAAGGGATATGAGTAAAGTGGAAGAGAAGAATAGAGAAGAGAAGAGAAGAGAAGAGAAGAGAAGAGGAGAGGAGAGAAGAGAAGAGAAGAGAAGAGAAGAGAAGAGAAGAGAAGAGAAGAGAAGAGAAGAGAAGAGAAGAGAAGAGAAGAGAAGAGAAGAGAAGAGAATAAAACAGAGGAAATGAGAAGAGAAGAGAAGAGAAGAGAAGAGAAGAGAAGAGAAGAGAAGAGAAGAGAAGAGAAGAGAAGAGAAGAGAGAGGAGAGGAGAAGTGAGGCCAGGTTAGGCCAGGAGTTTTAAAAACACACACACATCAGTCAGCAGATTGCAGAGCTGGGCCCAGGCCACTTGGCGAGGGAGTGGGGAAGAGCCGGAGGCAGCACAGGTCAGAGCATGCAGAGGAGAGAGAGAGAGAGAAGAGAGAGAGGAGAGGAGCGAGAATAAAACAGAGGAAATGAGAAGAGAAGAGAAGAGAAGAGAAGAGAAGAGAAGAGAAGAGAAGAGAAGAGAAGAGAAGAGAAGAGAGGAGAAGAGAGGAGAAGAGAGGAGAAGAGAGGAGAAGAGAGGAGAAGAGAGGAGAGGAGAGGAGAAGTGAGGAGAAGTGAGGCCAGGTTAGGCCAGGCGTTTTAAAAACACACACACATCAGTCACCAGATTGCACAGCTGGGCCCAGGCCACTTGGCGAGGGAGTGGGGAAGAGCCGGAGGCAGCACAGGTCAGAGCATGCAGAGGAGAGAGAGGAGGGAGGAGAAAAGAGGAGGGAGGAGGAGGAGCGAGGAGAACAGAGGAGAGATTAGGAGTGAGGAGAATAGAGGAGGGAGGAGGAGGAGCAAGGAGAAAAGAGGAGAAATGAGGAGAACAGAGGAGAGATGAGGAGAGAGGAGAGATGAGGAGTGAGGAGTGAGAGGAGCCAGGAAGAGTGAGTAGAAGAGAGGAGTGAGAGGAGAGGAGTGTCTGACTGAGTTCGGGGGAGTCGAGAGAAGTAAGGGGAGGCAGCAATCCATTAAAAGAACGGAGCTACTGGTTACCTTGTGAAACCTTTTGCACGGCTTATTTTGCTTCTGATAATGAGAATGTTGCCTTTTTCAAGGTCACTTGAGTTTGATAGAGGCTGTCTGAAATTTGCAGTCATTGACAGTGCCATATGTTGCATTGTTTTGTTGGTTATACAGTATAGTGTAGAGGAGAGTAGTAGAGGAGATTTCTGAGGACATTCTGCTTGTGTCTCATGGCCCACTATGAAAGGATTTGTTTGTTAAAACACAACCCATTCAGAAAAGAGCATTTGATCTCTTCTTCAAAAGTAGCTCACAACATTACTTCTCTGCATTGCACTGCACTGCCACGAAGTGTGAACATGGAGTGTGAAACTAGCAAACAATAGAAATATGTTTCAAAACAACCAAAACTGCAGCGGTGTTACCTCAAATTGATCTCAAATTGAATAAATTTAAACTGGATTATGTCACATCAGAGACAAACCACTTGGCACGAAACTATGAGAAAAGAACCTAAATACATCGGAACAACAACATCACCACAAAAACAAAAATATCTACATTTAATGTATGGTCCTCAGCTTAAATATAGTATAGGGCAAGTTTTGTAAAAAAAAAAAAAAAAAAAAAAGTACCTCAGCCATAGACATAATAGGCATGTAGAGGCAAAAGAAAAGAAGAGAGAGGGAGACAGACAGAAGGGAGGGAGAAGGAGGGAAGGAAGAAAGAAACGGAGGGGAAAGAAAAAGGGGAGAAAGAGTGAAAAAGACTGAAAGAGAGTGCAGCATGGCGAAGTGAGGAGCCTGCGCTGCGTCCTGTGTGCATTCCAGTGTGCTGGCCCAAACCTCTGCAGTGAGCCGTGGGTAATGACATGGGCCGTCTGCGAGCCGGAGGCCCGGCCAGGAATGCAGAGCACCAGACGGATACAGG
>NC_085860.1:13233222-13235722 GCF_034702125.1 Engraulis encrasicolus
GCTGGCTGGCTGTTCTTTGTGTCACGGGCAGCTCCCCACAGGCCCAGAGCAGTAGAGAGCATACACACACACACACACACACACATACTGTACGTACGTGCGCACACACACACATAGCAGTAGAGAGTAGAGCAGTCTCGGGTTGAAGGTTGGAGGTTCGGGGAAACGTGCCAAAGCCGCCTTCACTTGCTCTGACTAATACCTGCTCTCGCATTACTGCTCATACACACCTGTGTGCGTGCACACACACACACATACACATACACATACACATACACACACACGCACGCACGCACGCACACATGCACGCACGCACGCACGCACGCACACACACACCCACACACACACACACACACACACACGCACACACACACACACACACGCACACACGCACATACACACACCACACAATGACCTACACCTCCTCTGCTTGAATACAGCATTTGCATTTACGGTAGATGGACATCATTGCTAATCTGAAGAAAATACTGCTGCTGGAGTCACTCACTAACAACCGTGCACAAAAGACTACAGATAAGTGAGTAGTAACCAGATGCCGTAAAGTCCAACCCTGCAAATGATATTTAGTAGAGATGTACAGGATCCAAGATCCGGTTCCGGATCCGGCAGGATAATAGATTTTTCAGACTATCCGGTATCCGGCAGTTACCTAAAAATCAGGATCTGGGGCATCTCTACTTTGTACGTAGCCTAGGCTTTTCAGTCAGTCTTTCACAACCCCAATCGCTGCGTGGAGTGAAAGCCCTTTGGAAGCGGCTGTTGAAGGCAGTAAGCCCTTAAAAATAGTTTGCGCCAACATAATAAAAAAGGCCCACGTGTGCGAGTTGGCCATGTGTTTCAACCCTTTCGTAGGATCCGGTATCCGGTTCCGGATCCGGCAGGATCTTAAGCAGTGGATCCGGTATCCGGCAGGATCCTAAAAATCAGGATCCGGTGCATCACTAATATTTAGTGCATCATGCGGCAGGCTCATACCACTAAGTAGAGGTCAAGAATGTGCTGATACTAAAGAAATGCAACTTACATGGCTGAACGCGATACGGGGGAGGGTTTGGATCCGGGGGAGGTTTGGAGGTTTTGAGGTTTGCGAGTCACTTCTGGGTCATTTTCCCTATTTTGGTCTGTATTGTGTTTTCAGCATTTTGCTCCTTTTGTTGCTGTCGTCCCCCTCGCCCTCCTTCTCCCTCTCTCTCTCTCCCTCTCTCTCTCTCTCACCCTCTCCCTCTCTCTCATTATTCTTTTCTTTCCCTTGCCGTCTCCTGTCACCTAGTAGGCCTATTCCATGACTGTAGCAGTCTACAGGTGGGAGCCAGACAACAGGAGATCTCTATCAGAGCAAGCAGCACCAGACACTGAGGCATTATCAGGCGTGTGCATCTGCCTTAGACACAACAGACACACAGGACACCACCAGCAACCACACAGACACTGCAGACACATATAGAGAATCACATACACACACACAAAGGCTCTCTCTCTCTCTCTCTCTCTCTCTCTCTCTCTCACACACACACACACACACACACACACACACACACACACACACACACACACACACACACACACACACTCACACACACACACACACACACACACACACACACACACACACACACACACACACACACACACACACACACACACACACACACACACACACACACAAAGAGTTCTTCACTGGCTCCACTTATGATGACTTGAATGCTAATGGATGCAGATAATGACTACGAAATGTAGTGCACTTCAACACAGTAAAAAAAGTGTAAATATGTCCCAGTGGCCAAGGAAATTCAATGACAGATGCAGGGGAAGACCTAAGCACAGACACATATGGGTGGAAGACGGTTTTTCAGGCTCAGACGTCAGGTGGAGTAACAGCATTTAATGCCCATTCATTAATTAGCGATTGGTGGTTGATATGCTGCAATGAATACGTATGCTCCCTAGATAGTCCACTACAAACAAACAAACAAACAAACAAACAAACAAACAAACAAAATCCATACAATAATGGCACTGGCTGCCATTGCGCCGCCCTGACATGTGCTACTACTGAAGCATCACTGACTCATATAGTTAGGTATATGGCGACTGACTGAATTTTATATACAGTATCAAGCACATCCAGACAATGAACAGTGAGGAAGATGGCTCCAACCAACCACAGGACAAGGAAATGCAATGACATGCAGAAGAAGACATATGCGTGCCACAGACACATAATGTATGTGGAGTACAGACACACACAGCTTATGAAAGGTCTCCAGTCCCGGGCTCTACCACAGCCCACTGCTTACATACAGTATGCATCATATGGATAGGCTGCATCCTGTGACTGGGTGTCTGGGCAGATTGTGGTTGGTGTATAGGGGCTGTGTGTGTGTGCATGTTGGTCAGTCCCTCCAGGAAATCGCTATGTTGCGATCGCGTCGTTTTTCGCAACTTCAATGAATTCCCGCGAATTCTGTGCGAGAGCGCA
>NC_085860.1:13243222-13255722 GCF_034702125.1 Engraulis encrasicolus
CAAGGACTAATTTCAATGTGTAGAAAGGTGCATAGACCGTGTGTGTGTGTGTGTGTGTGTGTGTGTGTGTGTGTGTGTGTGTGTGTGTGTGTGTGTGTGTGTGTGTGTGTGTGTGTGTGTGTGTGTGTGAGAAAGAGAGAGAGAGAGACAGACAGAGGAGATCTGTATTTACTCTCGATTCAGATTACGCCCTGCAAACACACACACACACACACACACACACACACACACACACACACACACACACACACACACACACACACACACACACACACACACACCTGTCAGCTTGTCATTGACTGTATGCATATAAAAGTCACTTACAATAATGACAGAAATGTGTATATCTAAAGTACAAACATCGAGATTGTATGTATTCCGCCCCTTTTTTTGCCAAGGTATACATTCAGGTCACTCATAACTGTTGTTTTCAAACTTGGGACTGTGCCTCTAGTGACTGTTTTGTGCTCCTTCAGAGGAGAGGAGAGGAGATGAGGAGAGGAGAGGAGAGGAGAGGAGAGGAGGATGAGGATGAGGATGAGGAGGACAGGAGGATTTCTATCCCACAGTGAGTAACAGAAGGAAAAACTATGTGTGGGAAGGTGCATAGAGAAGTGGTGTGTGTGTTTGTGTGTGTGTGTGTGTGTGTGTGTGTGTGTGTGTGTGTGTGTGTGTGTGTGTGTGTGTGTGTGTGTGTGTGTGTGTGTGTGTGTGTGTGTGTGTGTGTGTGTGTGTGCGCGTGCTTGGACGCGTTGCGTGCGTTTTCCATCAACATACCTGTACGTCTCCAAAAGTGTCCATTTGGAGACTCCAAATGGTACCTTGCAAAAACGCCTAGGCATACCCACATATAAAATGGTGTAGAGAACCCACCTTTTGAGATTTTGTTTTGAAATTTGAAATGTAAGTTCTTAGGACTTGTTGCCTTTGTTTCATTCTGTCTGTAACCCCTTACCTCACAGTAAAGGGTATGTTTCATAGATGTACATTTTATTTATTCTAGGCGAGGGTCAAAAAATATCAAAAGTTACAATAATTACTTAATCTACAGATTTCACCAGAAGAATTTACAGTGGATCTGACTATATGTAAAGAAACTAGAGAATGTCTGCTTTACAAAAGTGGTCTTATTTTGTCCATAGCACAAAGGGCTGGGGTACAGTTACAATTTCAATTTGGGTACGCCTTTTCAGGCGTTTTTCAGGCAAATCGCCAGGAATGTTAAGGGGTTAATGCATGGTCCGGCCTCACCCTGTTAATTTATTCATGAAGAAGCTGCCTGGCCCTGGGCATCCAGTGGCCTTTATCACACTGAAAGATGAGAAAGCGCGCTCAACACCTTCCAATGCACTGCACTGGGTGCTTACCTTTGTTGATGAATGAACTCAAACTTCAAAAATAAATGATATAAAGGAACCCTCATCAGATTTGTTTTTGAGCTGAAAGTCAAAAAATGGCGCTAACGTCATTTTGCAAAGAAATTCTTCATTTGAACCTTTCTACAAGTGGCCCAGAAGTCTTCATTGGCTGTGCAGGCTGCTGCAGTAGTACCAGAGACCACCCGGAATATGTGGAGAGACGGCCACTACATGCAGCTGCTGGGAATGCAGATGGCTGAGGGGAAAGTGTCTCCTTGCATAGCACTGCTGTGTTCACAGCTGTAGACACACGCAAGCGCACGCACACACACACACATGCGCACCACCATACACACACTTGCACTCACATGCATGCACACACACACACCGACACACACACATACAGTGAGTCCAATATGTATTTGATCCCTTGCTGATTTTGCCGGTTTGCCCACTAATAAAGACATGATCAGTCTATAAATTTATGATAATATGTATTAAAACATGGAGAGACAAAATATCAAAAAGAAATTCCAGAAAATAACTTTAAAGAATATATTTTAATTTATTTGTATTTAATTTAGGCTAATAAGTATTTGACCCCTCTAGCTAAAGAAGATAAAGTGCTTTGTGGCAAAGCCCTAGTTTTCTAGCACTGAGGTTAGATGCTTCTTTTAGTTAATGACAATGTTTGTGCATATAGTAGAAACTATTTTTGCCCATTCTTCTTTGCACATTATCTCTAAAACATTAATGGTTTGTGGCTGTCGCTTGGCAAATGGGAGGTTCAGTTCTCTCCATAGAATTACTATTGGGTTAATATTTGGAGACTGTCTAGGCCACTTCACGACTTTAATATGCTTCTTATTGAGCCACTCCCTCGTTGCTTTGACTGTATGTTGTGTATTATTGTCATGTTGGGAGATCCAAAAATGGCCCACCCTTCAGTGTAGTGGTGGAGGGAAGGACGTTTGCACTCAGGATTGCACATTACATGTCTCCCTTCATCCATTCATTGACAATGTGAAGTTGTCCTGTGCCTTGGCCAGACAAACACCCTCAAACCATAATGATACCACTTTCATGCATGATGGTGAGGAGGGTGTTCTTGGGATCATAGACAGCAGTACTCTTTCTCAAAACACATTGAATTGTGATAATGCCAAACAGCTTGATTTTGGTTTCATCTGACTACAGCACCTCCTTATCATATCCTAAACCAGTCTGATGTCCGTTGGCAAACCTCAAGTGGGACTGCGCAGGTTCCTTCTGAAGTAGAGGTACCATGTGTGCACTACAGGATTTTAAACCTCTGTGGCATTAAGTGCTACCAGTAGTTTTCTCAGTGATTTTGGTCCCAGTAGCTTTGATATCATTGCCTAGTTCATCCCGTACAGCTCTAGGGGGATTTCTTTCTGTTCTCATGATTATCAAATCCCTACAAAAGGTCAAATCTTGTATAGAACCCCAGGCAGGCTGATGGATAGTCATTTTGTATTCCTCACATTTTGGAAGAAATGCATCAACAGCTGGGTCATTAATACTCAGTCTCTTTCTTGTGGCTTTGCAGCCCATTTAATCTTTGTTCAGGTCTAAAATCGTGTCCCTGATATCATTTGACCACTCTTTGGTCTTTCCCATGCTGGTGAGGTTGGAGTGTGACTGATTCACTCATACTATGGACTGATTCTGCTGATTCAACGTGTCTTTTATGCATGTTAGTATGTACAGGTGTCTTTAATTCAGATGACAAGTTGATCGGAAGTGCCCATCTGGCCTGTGGGCCCGGAACTGTAATCAGTTGGCAGGGGATCAAATACTTATTTTGCTCGATGAAATGGAAATAAATTAATATATATTCTCTTCAGTTAATTTCTGGATTTTCTTTTTGATATTCTGTCTCTCCATATTAGAATACATATTATCATAACATTTATTGACTGATCATGTCTTTGTTAGTAGGCAAACCAACAAAATCAGCAAGGGATCAAATACATATTGGACTCACTGTACATACAACATCCACGGCGCACTCAAACACACACACACACACACACACACACACACACACACACACACACACACACACACACACACACACACACACACACACACACGCACACACACACACAGAGAAAGGACAAAAAGAGGGGAATATGACACAAGGGAGAAGTGAACGGCAAGCCAAGACTGGAGGAGAGGAAGTAAAGCCAGGCCATGTCATCCGTCATGTTATGCCTGTAGCACAACTATCATATATAGGGACAATTAACCTGCTTTGTCTGTGTGTGTGTGTGCCTGCGCGCGCGTGCGTGCGTGCGTGCGTGTGTGTGTGTGTGTGTGTGTGTGTGTGTGTGTGTGTGTGTGTGTGTGTGTGTGTGTGTGTGTGTACGTGTGCGGGGCAGAAGGAAAGACTTTAGGTTTCAGTGTGTGTGTGTGTGTGTGTGTGTGTGTGTGTGTGTGTGTGTGTGTGTGTGTGTGTCTGTGTGTGTGTGTGTCTGTTTGCCTGTAAAGATGTTTGTGTGTGAATGTGTTTGTGCCATGCAGTGCCAAAGGAAGCTGTGGTAATCTGATCTCCCCAAGGAACACATCCTGTTTAGCACAATGCTCTTACACACCACGCAGCTGACAATCAGTCTGTCTGTGTCTGTGTGCGGCACGGTGTGTGTGTGTGTGTGTGTGTGTGTGTGTGTGTGTGTGTGTGTGTGTGTGTGTGTGTGTGTGTGTGTGTGTGTGTGTGTGTGTGTGTGTGTGTGTGTGTGTGTGTGTGTGTGTGTGTGTGCGTGTGTGTGCATGGCACTGTGTCTGGTGCTTCGGAGCTCCTGACTGACTTCTCCCACCCTCCACAACCCCCCTAAGTCTTGCCTCGAAGTGATGCCAGAAGCCCTGAGGAACCCTGTTGTGGAGCTGCCAGTCAGGCAGTCAGTGTGGCGCTGGATCTGGTATTGAGTAGTTCCTCACTGCCACTGCCCCCCCTCACTACTCATGACCCCCCAGGGATGATGCCCTGCGGTGGAGCTGGTGGATGGGGGGTCTACCTGTCAGTCTGTGTGGTGCTGGCTGGGTATGGTACTCAGGAGTTCATAACTACCCCCCCACTACTCCTGACCCCCCCAGGGCTGGTGCCCAGAGAAAGAAGCCCCTGCGTTGGAGCTGGTGGATGGGGGATCTGCCTGTCAGTCTGTGTGGCGATGGATCTGGTGTTCAGGATTTCAGGGGTGCTGACAGAATGACAGACTGCTGTTCTGTCGATATGGGTTGCTTTGCCAAACTGAACAACCAGTAGCCTGTTACATGTATGCCTCACATTCACCAATTCACACTCCAGTGACTGTGGCTGCCATGCAGAGTACCACCCTGCCACCAGGAGCAATTTGGGGTTAAATATCTAAACACATCAATGAGTGTCAGGCAGAAAGGGGCTTGAACCGGCAACCTTCTGGTTGCTGAACAGGCTCTTCTACCAGCTGAGGCACCAACGCGCCTGACAGAAGCCCCCAGGAGTGGTGCTGAGAGGAAGCCCAGCAGCGGTGCTGGTAACGGGGGGGAGCCTACCTGTCAGTGTCGGCCTGGCTGGCTCCGCTGTGGTGGAGGATGTTGTCCCGTGCCACAGAGATGCTGCCCTCGGGCACCGGCCGATTCAGCCGCCGGGCATACATGCTGAGGCCCCCGTCCGTCATGTAGCTGTGGACACACACACACACACACACGTTGATTACTTTATTTGAGAGGACCAATAATTATTGAGAAACAATACAGCGCTCCAAACAATATTAAAGTAGCAATAATGTGTCTTCTACATAAATGCAAAAGTTATACTGGCCTGAAGCCTATTCAGGGGTACAAGTGGCATCTCCTCCTCCAAATATGCAGACTGCCTATAACTGCAGATATTGAACAATACTTGGCTATCTGTTTGAATTTAAGTTTTGAATTTAAGTTCACTTATTTATTGCAACTCATTTGTCTTCAATATACTGTATCTTATTTTGAATTTTAATTCATATTTAATTAATAAATTCTTTACTGCTTATGTCATTGTATAATATCTATCTATTATCTATCTGCTGTCTAATAATCTTATTGCACAGATGTAAAATGTGATTGTTGATGCAATGCGATAATAAAAGGCACTGTGCACCACACGTGCGTGTGTGGCCACACACAAGTTTGAGCGTCTTTTATTATCAAGGACCTTGGCACAATATAAACACCACATATGACCATTAAGATCCTATTAGGCCCTTGTAAAAACATGGTTTCCTCATTTCTCCTCATTACAATGGCTATAAAATCCTTTGTGTGCAATCCAGCTGTGCGGTGTGTCATTACCAACGACAACGGTTTCCGCTCTGCCATTCTCCCAGTGACAGATGGAAAAATGGCAGGATGAATGCAACGTAATGAGAACTAATGGGCACTTGATCCCGTTGCATTGTTTGTCGTATTCTGTGTTTTTCCTGATGACAATGCTCTGCGCTAACTCCACTGTGTGCAAAGGGCGAGCCACAAGCTGAGAGCAAACACTCGACAGTTGCAATCCGCCAACGCAGCTCAGCGCAGGTCCAATGCCAAATATTGACCCATATCATCTGCCTTATGTAGGCCATCATTGTTTGGACCTTTTCCCATCGGTGGGGAGGATTAGTGTACAGGCTTTACCAGATTAGACTGCACTAGACATTCTTGTTTTGGTACAAACACACTGAGAAGGTGCTTGGTCCCATACAGGTATGCATCGCTGTGAGAAAAAGAAATATCGGCACAGTAAAAAAAAAAGCACAGTTAATTCAACATGTCAGGTGGAGTAACAGCATTTAATGCCCATAAATGAATTAGTAATTGCATCCATACAAATGAATCCATACAATAGTGGCACTGGCTGTCGTTGCACTGCCCTGACACGTGCTACTGCTGAAACATCATTGACCCACATAAGCATTTTCCAGTTGGAAATTCAGGAATTCTTGATGAATCTAGACAAACATGTGAGACATATATGAGATGAAACCTTTCTGAATCCACTGATACTGGAGGGAGTTGTATGAACACTGAGCAATGAGCTGCTAGGACGTAGATGAGGCTATCAGAGGGTTGTTGGTTTGACCCCGGTAACTCTGCACAAAGACGAGCAGGGTGTCCTTGGACAAGGCATTGAACCGTGAGCACTATAGTCCAACTGATGTGTTGGCTGGCCCGTTGCACTGCATTGCATGGCTGCTTCCCACCTTCTCTATAGACCTACATGTGGAAATGAGTTCATGTGAAGCATTATGTGCCTTAAGGACACTGCAGTATCTAAAATGTTCAGTAATGTGTTTCATTGTATAGGGCACTAATCGTGGTGTGCATTAGCATTGCCCTTGTGATTCGATTCGATAACGACTCGGGAGGTTTCGAATTGATTCAGTCCAGTTCTAAGACACATATTTTTTATTAGTTTCATTAGCCTTAGGTGCACTGTTGCATCCAAAATGTTCAGTGATGTGTTTCATCACATACGGCACTAATGTTAAACAATATAACTCACACTCTATGTAGTGGAGTATCGTGAGCATTTTGAAAGCGTGTCTTGAGGCTTGTTTGTCTTAAATATTAAAAACCTATATCTTATTTAACATCGCCAAGTACATCCACACACACTGATCCATGTGAAAGAATTCCGCCATGGACATACAGTTACTACAAGTCTGAGAAATTCTAAAAAGGGGGAAAAAAAAACTGCTCGGTTGAGTTCACAAAATGAAATGTGTTGTCTGGCTCATTGAGCCACCGCTGAAGGCACAACATCCGCGTCGGTCTCGTGAAGAAAAGAAAAACTAGACAGCAGGCAAACACGGTGTCTACTGATTAACTTCCCTATTGTTCACATCAGCCAGAGAGAGCTGAGCAGAGCAGAGGTTGCCTTTAGATTGGCCTCACAGTCTGAAGAGAGAAGAAAATGTGTGTGTGTGTGTGTGTGTGTGTGTGTGTACTCTACTTAACCCTGTGCTAATTTACTTATTTTTTTCAACTAACCCTACTTAGCATCTGCACTTGTTGTTCTGTATATTTCCTGTGCTCTATGTGTCTGCTAGTGATGTTGACTATGATTATGTCCTTGACTGTAAGTCACTTTGGTAAAAAAAAAAAAAAAAGCGCCTACCAAATGCAATGGAAAAGCAAATGCACTTGCAGTACACGTGGAGAGGGAGGGAGCATTCAGGCAGCATGGAAACTAACAGAAAACGCACACAGCTTTTCAAGACAGAAACTGGTTTTCCCCATCACAGTTGAAAAGCCTAGCCTAATGCCAAACACATAATAAATGATTAATGTGAGGCATTCAAACAGCCCAACACCCAAACACACATCATTCACTCACAGGCCATGACCCACCAACTAAGATTCCACATACCTCTGAGTGCTGAACATTGCTGCAAAAATGCCAAACCGAATCTCCACTCAGAGTCAATCCCACAAGTTTAAATTAGACACTGTGAGGTTCAGAGGTCCATGCCGGAGTCCAACAGCCACAGTGGCAGACAAATACCAGCTCCAGAGACTCTCTCTCCTCATCCAAGACAAGACAATACCAGCTCCAGAGACTCTCTCTCCTCATCCAAGACAAGACAAGCTCCTCGCTTCCACACTCCTTCAAGTCACTACTACAGTATGGCTGGGCTCTGGGAGGCTGTGCAAGAAGGGCTCATTTGCATGGCTGGGGAGGCTGGGTGATTGGTGTGTCTTTACTCTTCACACACACACACACACACACACACACACACACACACACACACACACACACACACACACACACACACACACACACACACACACACACACACACACACACACACACACACACACACACACACACACACACTGTCCAAGGGGGTGGTGGGACTCACCCGTGTTGATTAGGGGGTTGTGAATAGAGCTGGAGCTAGAGGGGCCATCTCTCTCTCTCTCTCTCTCTCTCTCTCTCTCTCTCTCTCTCTCTCTCTCTCTCTCCCCTCTCTCTCCTTATCTCCCTATCTCTCACATTCACCTTTCCTGTCACCTCAGTAAAAAATGAAGGCACCAGAAGAGGGTGAGAAAAGCGGTGGTGAAATGACAAACGGGGGGGCTTCAAGGCCTCGGGCAGGGACGGGGAACAGGGACAAGTACAGCCCAGAGCAGGGGAGGAGAGGAGGTGAGAGAGAGGCAGCAGCAGAGCGGCAGGAGGGGGTGGCGGACAGGGACAAGTACAGCTCGGGGGAGGGGAGGAGAGGAGGGAGGAGAGGGAGGGGAGGAGGGGGGGGTCGAGGGTTAATAGTCTCACAGTTGTGGGCCAGCTTGGTGAATGGCTGGAGGGGAAAGGAGTGGAGAGAAGTGGAGAGAGGGTGGGGATGGGGGTGTTAGTAAAGATTATTCAAAAGGCTTTTTTCAAAGACAAGCAATTTCCTCACAAGATAGAGAACCCCGTGGGCCAATTAAATGTGAATTGACTCTAAGTGGCCTCAATCAACTGGCTCTTCAACAGTAATCACTCTCCTTTTTCTAGATATGTAAACATAAACAACAGAGCGACAGAACAAAAGAAAGAAAGAAAGAAAGAAAGAAAGAAAGAAAGAAAGACAGCCCAACAGACAGACAGACCAACATTCTTGAAGCCAAATCGTATCACCTGCCCCCACCTGCGTCCTCATTCATACCCCAACCCAACCCAACACAAACACGTCACTAAACCAGCCCTATCCCCATTCCCAGTCCCGCACATGTGCGCCCACAGCTGCTCTCGGCTCATTTCCTGTGAAATAAGGCACAGCAGTGCTGGGTCACATCTCAACCCCTAGTGGGCCGCTGTGGAGGCATGGTGAGTCAGTAGAGGAGAGGAGAGGAGAGGAGAGGAGAGGAGAGGAGAGGAGAGGGAGGAGAGGAGAAGGGAGGAGAGGAGAGGAGAGGAGAGGAGAGGAGACAGGAGGAGAAGAGAGGAGGGGAGGGGAGAGAGGAGGAGGGAGGGGGAGAGGAGAGGAGAGGAGAGGAGAGGAGGGGAGAGGAGAGCAGAGGAGAGCAGAGGAGAGGAGAGGAGAGGAGAGGAGAGGAGAGGAGAGGAGAGGAGAGGAGAGGAGAGGAGAGGAGAGGCAGGCAGGTTAACTCAGCAGGGGAGGATAGGCACACATAGGCATGTGCTCATAGACATGCATACATGATGACTGTGTAGAGTAGGGTAAGGTAGGATGTGTATGGTAGAATAGAATAGAATAGAATAGAATAGAATAGAATAGAATAGAATAGAATAGAATAGAATAGAATAGAATAGAACAGAATAGAACAGAATAGATAGAATAATCTTTCTCTGATGTCTTTGTTTACACTTTTCACATTCCATCCGAAACTGTGTGGCAAGAAGCGGCGCATTTTACATGCAGCAATGCAGAAGCACCCAGAGCATAATAAGCCTTGAGACTTAAACGAAAAGTGAAAAAAGCAAAAGTACACAAAAATCCATACAATAGTTGCACTGGCTGAAACATCACTGACTCACAAACTGTATATTCTCTTGCAGACACACAAACAAGCGTGCACACACACACACACACACACACACACACACACACACACACACACACACACACACACACACACACACACACACACACACACACACACACACACACACACACACACAGGGGATGGGGAGGGAGATGGAGGTGTGTCTGGTGGTGGTAAAGATGTGTGGTATGTATGGGTGAACAACACCCAGGTGACAAACACCAGCGGAGCCCATTAAGATTTATGATTAACTGCCATTCGCCTCCTCAGCACAGGCCACCACAAAGGCAGGAATTAGCTCATAGGTGAGAGTGAGAGGTGTTAAGCAACCGCATCTCTCGGCCAATGACATTCAAGGACACTCTCTGTCTTCCGTCTCTGTCTGATATCAGTTTGTCAGTGTTGGTTACGCTTGTATGCTCATGGGCAGGTTATGTTGTTAAATGCGTACATTTTCTATCACAAAGTAATACACATAACAATTATCACATCCTTTTGTGTGCAAGTTTCAGTGAAATTGTGAATGAAACGGACGAAGTGAGGTATGCTGCCTTGTTAACTGATGAATTCAACACAGCTGCCATGACATACAAGTGAGTTCATCCGCTCCCCCAGAGTGTCTCCCCCAACTTGGGCTCCACTTGAATTTCTCACAATCGTTCAGGGCCCACCTCTGACCCAATAAATAAATAGTCAACAGCAATCCACACACACAAATATTATTTTGACTTTTATAAAATGATTTCAAGGCCACCTTGGCATACCTTCAGGGCCCACCAGTGGCTCCCGGACCAAAGTTTTGTGAACCCCTGCACTAGCACAAGTTACTGAACAATCAGCTCTATCTGCCATTAGCATAATACATGACCCAGCAAAGGCGTTTGCTCAGACATAACAAACCTCTACCCAGCACCTGACCGTCCGTCCGCTGGTGAAAACGTGCAAAAAAGGTGTCATGATTTGTCTTATTTCTTTTTTTTTTCCGGTTGCTCTTAAGTTTTGTTTTCACATGCGTAGATTGGAGATGAGCAAATCCTCTTGGTATTTGGTTGTGATGCTGAGGAGCTGATCGCACATGTTGGTGGTGCTGCCTGTTTAGACATGACACGCAGGAAAACAGGAGGGGAGGCACAAAAACAACAAGCCAACAACACACGTCTTGCCTCCGTAGTTGTTGGCCGTAGTACAGATCCTGCCAGCACAACATGGCTGCTCACTGACATACGGCAACTTAAAGTTGAAGTATCCAAGGCACTCTTCAAAAAGGTTAAATAGTTTTAATACATGGCTAAATCATATATAGAAATATTGAAAACACAACAAAGAGCACCGTCAACCTACCAATCCAAGACTAACGCTGCAGCTCTCCAAACCTATTTTTTTGTTACACACTGCAACCTGTTTGAAAAGCCTGATCTCCAACAAATCGGTGCTCCTGGACACGGATGTTAAGGACACAAAATCTGTGTCCAAGAGCACAGATTTTGCCTAAATTCCGTGCTCCTGGACACGGAATTGTTTTCCGTGATGGGCACACGGAAGTGCTTTCTATATTCCCACAGCACTGTGTTAACTCTATCATTAGAAAGAAACATACCAAATGCTAATCCTAAACAAAATAATGCAGTAGCAATTGAAGTTGTGCCCTGACCAAAACATTCCCTAACCTTAACCTGTCATTAAAGACATATTTTTGAGAAATACCTTTTCCAGTTGGTTGATAGGCTGTCAAATTCATATAATGAATGAAAGGATACTAGCTGTGCCCAGACCAAAACAATCCCTAACCCCAACCTGTCAGTAAGAAATATTTTCATGAGAAAAAATATTTGAAATTAGAAAAATCTTGAGAAAACACAAGACTGTGGAAACATAGAACTGTGGGAGTATAGAGAGAGCACTTCTGTGTGTCCATCACGGAAAATAATTCTGTGTCCAGGAGCACGTAATTTTTGGAGATCATGTTGGATTGAAAGAGGCCATTGCTTCAACAATAGTAGAGAAGAATAGTAATTTACAGTGTTATCACACACAGGATTTCTACGATTGTGACCTGTCCTTAGTGACTACAAAAAAAGATGTATCAGAGGGTGCCTTTACAGTCAGAGGGTACTGTGCACACTAATGTACCCTACCCTATTTAATTTCCCCCCAGGATCAATAAAGTTACTCTACTGCAGCACATACAAGCTAACATGCCCATGAGGATCATGGCTGGAGTCCAGTCTGGGCTATCTCCCTCCCACTAGTGTCCTGTCTGATCTTCACTATCCTATCCAATGAAAACTTAAAAAAAAGTAATGTGATAAAATGTCAAGTGTTAGATCTGTGCAGTGTATAATATTAAGTGTTACAAAGCTGAGATTTGTACATTATAATCTCCCTGGTTGTTTTGCAGATAAGTAGGAAGGTTTCCGCATACCCACCATCCACAAGCTAGTATACGGACATGAAACAGAACATGAGAATTAGGCTATCCAGGAAAATACTAAGATGAAAATCAGAGAAACCAGAGAGACAAGAGAGGGATGGAAAAAAAACGATTACAGACCCCTGCACCAGTGGGGGGACGGGTGGCTTGGATTTCTCACGGGGGTCACAAGGCTACAGCATCTCCTCAGGGAC